>NW_027012739.1:122946-463981 GCF_036934945.1 Oncorhynchus masou masou
CCACTGTTCTACTGTTCCACTGTTCTACTGTTCTACTGTTCTACTGTTCCACTGTTCTGCTGTTCCGCTGTTCTACTGTTCCGCTGTTCTACTGTTCTGCTGTTCTACTGTTCTACTGTTTCAGGTGTATGCTGTGTACGTGTCAGTGTTGTCTATGTGCCAAGAAAGGGTTAGTGTGTGTGTGTGTGTGTGTGTGTGTGTGTTTCCAGGTGGGACAGGAGCAGCAAGCCAGTGCTAAACAGTGCCCCTCCAATCTGACCAGTCGACAGCCTAGCCCAAGCCTCCTCACTCAGCCGCCGGGAGCAGGAAAGTGGCCTGTCTGGTAGGATCTGGTAGGCCCCGCTGGCAGTTTAGCCCACTTCCAGGATTAGTGGCCCCTAATCAGATAAGAGGCTGAGAGGACACCCAGACACAGCCACCTGCTTCAGGGCAGAGTAGGAGTAGCCCCTAGTTCCCCACACGCTGATCCAAGGTCAGTTTAGTGGTTTCGCCCCCCTACAGTTAAGGTTAGGGGGGAGCTGATCCTAGAGCTGAGGGTCAGTGCGGGGAGGAGGAGCTGATTCCCAGATCTGAGGGGCGGGGAGTGGGAGCTGATCCTAGATCTGTGCCTAAGGGGTGAGGGACAGGAAGGGGGGGGGTCCCTTAGTAATTCTAATGAGCCTGGGACTCCCTCTTGTGGAAAGAACGGTGTCTTACATTTGAGGTTGATATCAGTGTGTGTGTGTGTGTGTGTGTGTGTGTGTGTGTGTGTGTGTGTGTGTTAATAGAGGCTATTATCAATTTGCACAGCTTAAATTAGCCGACGCGATGTGGTACTCTCTGCTCTGCTCTCTCTCTCCTTTGTTCTCCCTCCTCTCTTCTCCTCCACTGAGATATCAAGACATCCTTCTGTAATCCTCCAAATGAAATGGCTTTGAGCAAGAGCATCATCTCACTGAAGATGGACAAGAGACGTGCAGCTGCTCAACATGCAGACGTGTGTGTGTGTGTGTGTGTGTGTGTGTGTGTGTGTGTGTGTGTGTGTGCTTGTGTGTGTGTGGTGGAAGTAGGAACATATACATTTTAAACATATTTACCTGGCTCTCCTTTGTCATAGTACTGATGGGTGCCAATATCTGTATCTGTGTGCAGAGAGAGAAAGAACGAGAGAGAGAGATGGAAGGAGAGAGAGAAAGAGATGGATAGAGAGAGAGAGACGCAGAGAGAGAGAGAAATCACCGGTCTGTCAGAAAAATGGACAGATCAGCAATTTCTCACCACGGGATAAACAATCACTATCAGCTAGTGTCCTGTCCCTTCTGCCTGCACTCCGTTCCAGATAACGAGGGAGGGAGGGAGGCTGGAAGGATGGAGGGAGAGAGGGAGGAGGGAGGGAGAGAGGGGAATAGAAGAGGAGGGAGAGGGAGGGAGGGATAGAGGAGGAAGAGGGAGGGAGGGATAGAGGAGGAAGGAGGGAGGGCTAGAGGAGGGAGGGCTAGAGGAGGGAGGGATAGAGGAGGAAGGGATAGAGGAGGAAGGAGGGAAGGCTAGAGGAGGGAGGGATAGAGGAGGAAGGGATAGAGGAGGAAGGAGGGAGGGCTAGAGGAGGGAGGGATAGAGGAGGAAGGATGGAGGGAATATAGGAGGATGGAGGGAGAGAGGGAGGGGAATAGAAGAGGAGGGAGGGAGGGAGGCATAGAGGAAGGGAGGGAGGCATAGAGGGAGGGAGGGGAATAGAAGAGGAGGGATAGAGGGATAGAGGAGGGAGGGAGGGAGGGAGGGAGACTAGGGAGGGAGGGAGGGGAATAGAAGAGGAGGATAGAGGGATAGAGGAGGGAGGGAGGGAGGGAGGGGGAGGGAGGGAGGGAGGGAGGGAGGGAGGGAGGGAGGGAGGGAGGGAGGGAGGGAGGGAGGGGGGGGACTAGCGGGATAAAATACTGATGAAGAGAGAAGCCTCTGTAACCCCTCTTCACCTCCAGGACAGACTTCATCCCACACATGCCTAGTTGCACCTAATCAACACACACACACCTCTACCCCTAAACTGCTGAGACTAGACTTTCATTGGGTGTTATTAGCGACGGCCCAAACTCCAGGCCAGGCCAGGATTCTCACAGCACATCACTATTTTATCACGTCCTCTCTTCTGCTGCTGCTGAGCGTGTGTGTGTGTGTGTGTGTGTGTGTCTCCTGCTCCTTAGAACAGGTCACACTAATAAAGGGGAGCGCTGACACACACACAGACACACACACACACACACACACACACACACACACACACACACACACACACACACACACACACACACACACACACACACACACACACACACACACACACACAGACACACACACACACACACACACACACATTTGTATCAACAGTCTCATACAGTCATATTCCTTTCATAGTATTTCCATCTGTCCTGTTTGATATGTATCCTCCAGACAGGTAACTAGGATTTTGGGCGGATGTATACTGTACAGACAGGGGTTGGCAGGGAGCGTCACGCCTCACCACCCCAAGCCACCATCCCGATATATCCCTCCACCCAACGTTTGCTCTGATAGCAAAAAACACTAAGTCAGAAACAAACTAATATAACCACGACACACACACCTGTCACACACACACACACACACACACACACACACACACACACACACACACACACACACACACACACACACACACACACACACACACACACACACACACACACACACACACACACACACACCTGTCACACACCTGTCACACACAAACACACACACACACACACACACACACACACACACACGGTTTGGCCTCAGAGACACTATCTCCGCCTGAAGCTTACCAGACTGGAACAGAAGAGACTGAAGGGAAGCTAAACAAGGAAAATAACATTTATTTCTCTCTCTGTGACTGAAAAGATGAACAGATAGGTGTGGAGAGACAGACAGCAACTGTCAACCCCCGACTCAAAACTTAGGCCCCACCCACAAGGTCATAAAGGTCAGGGGTTGGTTGGCGGTCAGCGTAAGCCTAGAGCATAGACGGCAGTTGAACAGTAAAAGTCCGATTCACAATTGAGATGATTGGTTCATTCAGAACGTGTTACATTATTAATATACAGTATCTAATATCAGCAGACGCTTTTATCCAAAGCTCCTTACAGTCATGTCTGCATACCTTTTACATATGAGGGGCCCCAGAGGGAATTGAACCCATGACCCTAGCGTAGAAAGAGCAATGCTCTACCAACTGAGCTAGAGGACCATTAATTTATATCAATGGGAGACTGGCTCACGTCAATGGGAGACTGGCTCACGTCAATGGGAGACTGGCTCACGTCAATAGGAGACTGGCTCACGTCAATGGGAGAGTGGCTCACGTCAATGGGAGACTGGCTCACGTCAATGGGAGACTGGCTCACGTCAATGGGAGACTGGCTCACGTCAATGGGAGACTGGCTCACGTCAATGGGAGACTGGCTCACGTCAATGGGAGACAGACAGGCTCACGTCAATGGGAGACAGACAGGCTCACGTCAATGGGAGACAGACAGGCTCACGTCAATGGGAGACTGGCTCACGTCAATGGGAGACTGGCTCACGTCAATGGGAGACTGGCTCACGTCAATGGGAGACAGACAGGCTCACGTCAATGGGAGACAGACAGGCTCACGTCAATGGGAGACAGACAGGCTCACGTCAATGGGAGACAGACAGGCTCACGTCAATGGGAGACAGACAGGCTCACGTCAATGGGAGACTGGCTCACGTCAATGGGAGACTGGCTCACGTCAATGGGAGACTGGCTCACGTCATTGGGAGACTGGCTCACGTCAATGGGAGACTGGCTCACGTCAATGGGAGACTGGCTCACGTCAATAGGAGACTGGCTCACGTCAATGGGAGACAGACAGGCTCACGTCAATGGGAGACAGACAGGCTCACGTCAATGGGAGACTGGCTCACGTCAATGGGAGACTGGCTCACGTCAATGGGAGACTGGCTCACGTCAATGGGAGACTGGCTCACGTCAATGGGAGACTGGCTCACGTCAATGGGAGACTGGCTCACGTCAATAGGAGACTGGCTCACGTCAATGGGAGACAGACTGGCTCACGTCAATGGGAGACAGACAGGCTCACGTCAATGGGAGACAGACAGGCTCACGTCAATGGGAGACAGACAGGCTCACGTCAATGGGAGACAGACAGGCTCACGTCAATGGGAGACTGGCTCACGTTAATGGGAGACTGGCTCACGTCAATGGGAGACTGGCTCACGTCAATGGGAGACAGACAGGCTCACGTCAATGGGAGACAGACAGGCTCACGTCAATGGGAGACAGACAGGCTCACGTCAATGGGAGACAGACAGGCTCACGTCAATGGGAGACAGACAGGCTCACGTCAATGGGAGACAGGCTCACGTCAATGGGAGACTGGCTCACGTCAATGGGAGACTGGCTCACGTCAATGGGAGACTGGCTCACGTCAATGGGAGACTGGCTCACGTCAATGGGAGACTGGCTCACGTCAATAGGAGACTGGCTCACGTCAATGGGAGAGTGGCTCACGTCAATGGGAGACTGGCTCACGTCAATGGGAGACTGGCTCACGTCAATGGGAGACTGGCTCACGTCAATGGGAGACTGGCTCACGTCAATGGGAGACAGACAGGCTCACGTCAATGGGAGACAGACAGGCTCACGTCAATGGGAGACAGACAGGCTCACGTCAATGGGAGACTGGCTCACGTCAATGGGAGACTGGCTCACGTCAATGGGAGACTGGCTCACGTCAATGGGAGACTGGCTCACGTCAATGGGAGACAGACAGGCTCACGTCAATGGGAGACAGACAGGCTCACGTCAATGGGAGACAGACAGGCTCACGTCAATGGGAGACAGACAGGCTCACGTCAATGGGAGACTGGCTCACGTCAATGGGAGACTGGCTCACGTCAATGGGAGACTGGCTCACGTCAATGGGAGACTGGCTCACGTCATTGGGAGACTGGCTCACGTCAATGGGAGACTGGCTCACGTCAATGGGAGACTGGCTCACGTCAATAGGAGACTGGCTCACGTCAATGGGAGACAGACAGGCTCACGTCAATGGGATACTGGCTCACGTCAATGGGAGACTGGCTCACGTCAATGGGAGACTGGCTCACGTCAATGGGAGACTGGCTCACGTCAATGGGAGACTGGCTCACGTCAATGGGAGACTGGCTCACGTCAATAGGAGACTGGCTCACGTCAATGGGAGACAGACTGGCTCACGTCAATGGGAGACAGACAGGCTCACGTCAATGGGAGACAGACAGGCTCACGTCAATGGGAGACAGACAGGCTCACGTCAATGGGAGACAGACAGGCTCACGTCAATGGGAGACTGGCTCACGTTAATGGGAGACTGGCTCACGTCAATGGGAGACTGGCTCACGTCAATGGGAGACAGACAGGCTCACGTCAATGGGAGACAGACAGGCTCACGTCAATGGGAGACAGACAGGCTCACGTCAATGGGAGACAGACAGGCTCACGTCAATGGGAGACAGGCTCACGTCAATGGGAGACTGGCTCACGTCAATGGGAGACTGGCTCACGTCAATGGGAGACTGGCTCACGTCAATGGGAGACTGGCTCACGTCAATGGGAGACTGGCTCACGTCAATAGGAGACTGGCTCACGTCAATGGGAGACAGACAGGCTCACATCAATGGGAGACTGGCTCACGTCAATGGGAGACAGACAGGCTCACGTCAATGGGAGACAGACAGGCTCACGTCAATGGGAGACAGACAGGCTCACGTCAATGGGAGACAGACAGGCTCACGTCAATGGGAGACTGGCTCACGTCAATAGGAGACTGGCTCATGTCAATGGGAGACTGGCTCACGTCAATGGGAGACTGGCTCACGTCAATGGGAGACTGGCTCACGTCAATGGGAGACTGGCTCACGTCAATGGGAGACTGGCTCACGTCAATGGGAGACAGACAGGCTCACGTCAATGGGAGACTGGCTCACGTCAATGGGAGACAGACAGGCTCACGTCAATGGGAGACAGACAGGCTCACGTCAATGGGAGACAGACAGACTCACGTCAATGGGAGACAGTATACACTACCGTTCAAAAGTTTGGGGTCATTTAGAAATGTCCTTGTTTTTGAAAGAAAAGCATTTTTTTTGTCCATTAAAATAACATCAAATTGATCAGAAATACAGTGTAGACATTGTTAATGTTGTAAATCACTATTGTAGCTGGAAACGGCAGATTTTTAATGGAATATCTACATTGGCGTACAGAGGCCCATTATCAGCAACCATCACTCCTGTGTTCCAATGGCACGTTGTGTTAGCTAATCCAAGTTTATCATTTTAAAAGGCTAATTGATCATTAGAAAACCCTTTTGCAATTATGTTAGTACAGCTGAAAACTGTTCTGATTAAAGAAGCAATAAAACTGGCCTTCTTTAGACTAGTTGAGTATCTGGAGCATCAGCATTTGTGAGTTCAATTACAGGCTCAAAATGTCCAGAAACAAAGACCGAAGATCTCGAACGCTCTGGCCTACTCCCTTCACAGAACAGTGCAAACTGTCTCTAACCAGAATAGAAAGAGGAGTGGGAGGCCCCGGTGCACAACTGAGCAAGAGGACAAGTACATTAGAGAGTCTAGTTTGAGAAACAGACGCCTCACAAGTCCTCAACTGGCAGCTTCATTAAATAGCACCCTGCAAAACACCAGTCCCAACGTGGGGCGGCAGGGTAGCCCAGAGTTCCTCTGTCCAGTCTCAACGTGAACAGTGAAGAGGAGACTCCGGGATGCTGGCCTTCTAAGTAGGAAATTTTTAAGTGACCCCAAACTTTTGAAAGGTAGTGTATGTCAATGGGAGACCAACACATGTCAATGGGAGACCGACACATGTCAATGGGAGACAGACAGACACATGTCAATGGGAGACAGACAGACACATGTCAATGGGAGACAGACAGACACATGTCAATGGGAGACAGACAGACACATGTCAATGGGAGACAGACAGACACATGTCAATGGGAGACAGACAGACACGTGTCAATGGGAGACAGACAGATACATGTCAATGGGAAAATATGAGTTAATTGGATAGAACCAGAAGAGTCTTAAATGTATTTGATCAGAAGGAATTGACATTAAATAAAAAATAATAATAATGAATTTGAAGAATTGAAGAGCTCTATATATTTGTTATTTAATAGGATCTCTGTGTAGAGATGAGAGAGAAGCAGATGTATAGATAGATCATGTAGAAATGTGTTCTAATACCTTCCACTTGTAGTGAGCTGCTGGAGGACCAACAGTGAAGCTGTCTCTAAAACAGACACAAACCTCTGACTTGTAGTGAGCTGCTGGAGGACCAACAGTGAAGCTGTCTCTAAAACAGACACAAACCTCTGACTTGTAGTGAGCTGCTGGAGGACCAACAGTGAAGCTGTCTCTAAAACAGACACAAACCTCTGACTTGTAGTGAGCTGCTGGAGGACCAACAGTGAAGCTGTCTCTAAAACAGACACACACCTCTGACTTGTAGTGAGCTGCTGGAGGACCAACAGTGAAGCTGTTTCTAAAACAGACACACAAACCTCTGACTTGTAGTGAGCTGCTGGAGGACCAACAGTGAAGCTGTTTCTAAAACAGACATACAAACCTCTGACTTGTAGTGAGCTGCTGGAGGACCAACAGTGAAGCTGTCTCTAAAACAGACATACAAACCTCTGACTTGTAGTGAGCTGCTGGAGGACCAACAGTGAAGCTCGGCCAGGCAGAACGCCATCTGACGGAGGAGGGGAACCCGAGACTGCAGAGAGAGGAGGGGAAAGGAGGGAACGAAATCAGGAGAAAAAGGGCAGACAAAACAACATGACAGATTCACCTGTAGTGGTGATGAACACGGGGGGGTTACATAGAGGGTGCTCAGGGTCTCTCTCACACACACACACACAAAGTGAACTCTAAGAAGGCCCTGCAATAGTATACACACACACACACACACACACACACACACACACACACACACACACACACACACACACACACACACACACACACACACACACAAAGTGAACTCTAAGAAGGCCCTTCCTATAGTAGACTCACACGCACACACACAAAGTGAACTCTAAAAAGGCCCTGCTATAGTACACACACACACACACACACACACACACACACACACACACACACACACACACACACACACACACACACACACACACACACACACACACACACACACACACACACGTGAACTCTAAGAAGGCCCTGCTATAGTACACCCATCATAGGTAGTGGGGGGCAGGTAGCCTGTCGGTTAGAGAGGAAGGTCCTTAGTTTGAATCCCCGAGCCGACCAGGTGAAACATCTGTCAATGTGCCCTTGAGCAAGGCACTTTAACCTTCATTGCTCCTGGGTCAACGTTGATAATATCTGACCCGGGCTGACCCACTCTCTGCTGGGATATGCAAAAACAAATTCTAACATTTACATTAGTGAAATATACGCACACAGCAAATTATTATGTATTAGTGATGAAGAACCTATCATTCCACCCACATCACTGTCTGTTGATGAAGAGGACAAATCTCTCTCCCCACATCATCTCTCTCTCTCTCTTTTCCTCCCTTGCTCCATCCCTCTCTCATCCATGACCAGGTTACTGCTGAGGGTGGACTCTCTTCCTTTCCCTCCCTCCCTCCCTCCCTCCCTCCCTACATAATGCTGAGAGTGGACTCTCTCTTCCTTTCCCTCCCTCCCTCCCTCCCTCCCTCCCTCCCCCCTCCCTCCCTCCCTCCCTCCCTCCCTCCCTCCCTCCCTCCCTCCCTCCATAATGCTGAGGATGGACTCTCCTTCCCTTTCTCTTTCTCTCCTGATCCCTCCCTCCCTCGCTCCCTAACTCCCTCCCTCCCTCCATCTCTCCATCCCTCCCTCCCTCCCTCCCTCCCTCCCTCCCTCCCTCCCTCCCTCCCTCCCTCCCTCCCTCCCTCCCTCCCTCCCTCCCTCCCTCCCCCCCCTCCCTCCCTCCCTCCCTCCCTCCCTCCCTCCCTCCATAATGCTGAGGATGGACTCTCCTTCCCTTTCTCTTTCTCTCCTGATCCCTCCCTCCCTCGCTCCCTAACTCCCTCCCTCCCTCCATCTCTCTCGCTCCATATTGCTGAGGCTGAACTCTCTCTTATCTCTGTCCCTTGCTCCTGCTGTGGGGAAATAAACTCTCACTCCACCACTCACCTCCAACACACACACACACACACACACACACACACACACACACACACACACACACACACACACACACACACACACACACACACACACACACACACACCCCTACAAAATAATAAACAGATAAACATGGCGCCACTGAAACGCTGGGGTAGCAGCACTGCTGTATCACTGGAACTAGTTTACAGACATAAGAGGATTCTTTGTGTGTGTGTGTGTGTGTGTGTGTGTGTGTGTGTGTGTGTGTGTGTGTGTGTGTGTGTTTGCGTCCGCGTTCACGTGTGTCCATAAGAGGATTCCTTTATCCCATAATAACCTGCTTCAACTGGAAGTCAGCCCTTTTCTGAAGGGAAACCAATATGGCCATGAAGTGAGGAAAAGGAAATCTGTCATTTAGCAAAGAGAGATAGCTGGGCGACTGGGCGTTACAGTTCAGGGGTCACATCAGAGACAGTAGTGTGGGTATACCGGAGCTACCAAAAGGTTTCTGTAGGAACGGCGTGTTTTCCTGGGTATCAATACGTTTGGATTGTTGGATTAGAGAACACTGATGCACTCTGTGTCTCCGCGTCTCCGCGTCCAGTCCACACTCTGTGTCTCCGCGTCTCCGCGTCCAGTCCACACTCTGTGTCTCCGTGTCTCCGCGTCCAGTCCACACTCTGTGTCCAGTCCACACTCTGTGTCTCCGCGTCCAGTCGACACTCTGTGTCTCCGCGTCTCCGCGTCCAGTCCACACTGTGTCTCTGTGTTCAGTCTACACTCTGTGTCTCTGTGTCTCCACGTCCAGTCCACACTCTGTGTCTCCTTGTCTCCGCGTCCAGTCCACACTCTGTGTCTCCGCGTCTCCGCGTCCAGTCCACACTCTGTGTCTCCGTGTCCAGTCCACACTCTGTGTCTCCGTGTCCAGTCCACACTCTGTGTCTCCGTGTCCAGTCCACATTATGTGTCTCCGTGTCCAGTCCACACTCTGTGTCTCTGTATCCAGTCCACACTCTGTGTCTCCGCGTCCAGTCCACACTCTGTGTCTCCGCGTCCAGTCCACACTCTGTGTCTCCACGTCAAGTCCACACTCTGTGTCTCCGTGTCCAGTCCACACTGTGTGTCTCCGTGTCCAATCCACACTCTGTGTCTCCGCGTCCAGTCCACACTCTGTGTCTCCGCGTCCAGTCCACACTCTGTGTCTCCACTTCCAGTCCACACTCTGTGATCCGTGTCCAGTCCACACTCTGTGTCTCCGTGTCTCCGTGTCCAGTCCACACTCCGTGTCTCCGTGTTCAGTCCACACTCTGTGTCTCCGTGTCTCCGTGTCCAGTCCGTGTCTCCACGTCCAGTCCACACTCTGTGTCTCCGTATTCAGTCCACACTCTGTGTCTCCGCGTCCAGTCCACACTCTGTGTCTCCGTGTCCAGTCCACACTCTGTGTCTCCGTGTCCAGTCCACACTCTGTGTCTCCGTGTCTCCGTGTCCAATCCACACTCTGTGTCTCCGCGTCCAGTCCACACTCTGTGTCTCCGCGTCCAGTCCACACTCTGTGTCTCCACTTCCAGTCCACACTCTGTGATCCGTGTCCAGTCCACACTCTGTGTCTCCGTGTCTCCGTGTCCAGTCCACACTCCGTGTCTCCGTGTTCAGTCCACACTCTGTGTCTCCGTGTCTCCGTGTCCAGTCCGTGTCTCCACGTCCAGTCCACACTCTGTGTCTCCGCGTCCAGTCCACACTCTGTGTCTCCGTGTCCAGTCCACACTCTGTGTCTCCGTGTCCAGTCCACACTCTGTGTCTCCGTGTCTCCGTGTCCAGTCCACACTCCGTGTCTCCGTGTTCAGTCCACACTCCGTGTCTCCGTGTCTCCGTGTCCAGTCCGTGTCTCCGCGTCCAGTCCACACTCTGTGTCTCCGTGTCCAGTCCACACTCTGCGTCTCCGTGTCCAGTCCACACTCTGTGTCTCCGTGTCTCCGTATCCAGTCCACACTCTGTGTCTCCGTGTCCAGTCCACACTCTGTGTCTCCGTGTCCAGTCCACACTATGTGTCTCCGTGTCCAGTCCACACTCTGTGTCTCCGTGTCCAGTCCACACTCTGTGTCTCCGTGTCTCCGTATCCAGTCCACACTCTGTGTCTCCGTGTCTCCATGTCCAGTCCGTGTCTCCGCGTCCAGTCCACACTCTGTGTCTCCTTGTCCAGTCGACACTCCGTGTCTCCGTGTCCAGTCCACACTCTGTGTCTCCGCGTCCAGTCCACACTCTGTGTCTCCGTGTCCAGTCCACACTCTGTGTCTCCGTGTCAAGTCGACACTCTGTGTCTCCGTGTCTCCGTGTCCAGTCCACACTCTGTGTCTCCGTGTCAAGTCGACACTCTGTGTCTCCGTGTCTCCGTGTCCAGTCCACACTCTGTGTCTCCGTGTCCAGTCCACACTCTGTGTCTCCGTGTCCAGTCCACACTATGTGTCTCCGTGTCCAGTCCACACTCTGTGTCTCCGTGTCCAGTCCACACTCTGTGTCTCTGTGTTCAGTCCACACTCTGTGTCTCCGTGTCCAGTCCACACTCTGTGTCTCCGTGTCCAGTCCACACTCTGTGTCTCTGTATCCAGTCCACACTCTGTGTCTCCGTGTCCAGTCCACACTCTGTGTCTCTGTGTTCAGTCCACACTCTGTGTCTCCGTGTCCAGTCCACACTCTGTGTCTCCGTGTCCAGTCCACACTCTGTGTCTCCGTGTCCAGTCCACACTCTGTGTCTCCGTGTCCAGTCCACACTCTGTGTCTCCCTGTCTCTGTGTCCAGTCCACACTCTGTGTCTCCGTGTCCAGTCCACACTCTGTGTCTCCGTATTCAGTCCACACTCTGTGTCTCCGTGTCTCTGTGTCCAGTCCACACTCTGTGTCTCCGTGTCCAGTCCACACTCTGTGTCTCCGTATCCAGTCCACACTGTGTCGCCGTATTCAGTCAACACTCTGTGTCTCCGTGTCCAGTCCACACTCTGTGTCTCCGTGTCCAGTCGACACTCTGTGTCTCCGTGTCAAGTCGACACTCTGTGTCTCCGTGTCTCCGTGTCCAGTCCACACTCTGTGTCTCTGTGTTCAGTCCACACTCTGTGTCTCCGTGTCCAGTCCACACTCTGTGTCTCCGTGTCCAGTCCACACTCTGTGTCTCTGTATCCAGTCCACACTCTGTGTCTCCGTGTCCAGTCCACACTCTGTGTCTCTGTGTTCAGTCCACACTCTGTGTCTCCGTGTCCAGTCCACACTCTGTGTCTCCGTGTCCAGTCCACACTCTGTGTCTCCGTGTCCAGTCCACACTCTGTGTCTCCGTGTCTCTGTGTCCAGTCCACACTCTGTGTCTCCGTGTCCAGTCCACACTCTGTGTCTCCGTATTCAGTCCACACTCTGTGTCTCCGTGTCTCTGTGTCCAGTCCACACTCTGTGTCTCCGTGTCCAGTCCACACTCTGTGTCTCCGTGTCCAGTCCACACTCTGTGTCTCCGTGTCCAGTCCACACTCTGTGTCTCCGTGTCTCTGTGTCCAGTCCACACTCTGTGTCTCCGTGTCCAGTCCACACTCTGTGTCTCCGTATTCAGTCCACACTCTGTGTCTCCGTGTCTCTGTGTCCAGTCCACACTCTGTGTCTCCGTGTCCAGTCCACACTCTGTGTCTCCGTGTCCAGTCCACACTCTGTGTCTCCGTGTCCAGTCCACACTCTGCGTCTCCGTGTCCAGTCCACACTCTGTGATCCGTGTCCAGTCCACACTCTGTGTCTCCGTGTCTCCGTGTCCAGTCCACACTCCGTGTCTCCGTGTTCAGTCCACACTCTGTGTCTCCGTGTCTCCGTGTCCAGTCCGTGTCTCCACGTCCAGTCCACACTCTGTGTCTCCGTATTCAGTCCACACTCTGTGTCTCCGCGTCCAGTCCACACTCTGTGTCTCCGTGTCCAGTCCACACTCTGTGTCTCCGTGTCCAGTCCACACTCTGTGTCTCCGTGTCTCCGTGTCCAATCCACACTCTGTGTCTCCGCGTCCAGTCCACACTCTGTGTCTCCGCGTCCAGTCCACACTCTGTGTCTCCACTTCCAGTCCACACTCTGTGATCCGTGTCCAGTCCACACTCTGTGTCTCCGTGTCTCCGTGTCCAGTCCACACTCCGTGTCTCCGTGTTCAGTCCACACTCTGTGTCTCCGTGTCTCCGTGTCCAGTCCGTGTCTCCACGTCCAGTCCACACTCTGTGTCTCCGCGTCCAGTCCACACTCTGTGTCTCCGTGTCCAGTCCACACTCTGTGTCTCCGTGTCCAGTCCACACTCTGTGTCTCCGTGTCTCCGTGTCCAGTCCACACTCCGTGTCTCCGTGTCTCCGCGTCCAGTCCACACTCTGTGTCTCCGCGTCTCCGCGTCCAGTCCACACTCTGTGTCTCCGTGTCCAGTCCACACTCTGTGTCTCCGTGTCCAGTCCACACTCTGTGTCTCCGTGTCCAGTCCACATTATGTGTCTCCGTGTCCAGTCCACACTCTGTGTCTCTGTATCCAGTCCACACTCTGTGTCTCCGCGTCCAGTCCACACTCTGTGTCTCCGCGTCCAGTCCACACTCTGTGTCTCCGTGTCCAGTCCACACTCTGTGTCTCCGTGTCCAGTCCACACTCTGTGTCTCTGTGTCTCCACGTCCAGTCCACACTCTGTGTCTCCTTGTCTCCGCGTCCAGTCCACACTCTGTGTCTCCGCGTCTCCGCGTCCAGTCCACACTCTGTGTCTCCGTGTCCAGTCCACACTCTGTGTCTCCGTGTCCAGTCCACACTCTGTGTCTCCGTGTCCAGTCCACATTATGTGTCTCCGTGTCCAGTCCACACTCTGTGTCTCTGTATCCAGTCCACACTCTGTGTCTCCGCGTCCAGTCCACACTCTGTGTCTCCGCGTCCAGTCCACACTCTGTGTCTCCACGTCAAGTCCACACTCTGTGTCTCCGTGTCCAGTCCACACTGTGTGTCTCCGTGTCCAATCCACACTCTGTGTCTCCGCGTCCAGTCCACACTCTGTGTCTCCGCGTCCAGTCCACACTCTGTGTCTCCACTTCCAGTCCACACTCTGTGATCCGTGTCCAGTCCACACTCTGTGTCTCCGTGTCTCCGTGTCCAGTCCACACTCCGTGTCTCCGTGTTCAGTCCACACTCTGTGTCTCCGTGTCTCCGTGTCCAGTCCGTGTCTCCACGTCCAGTCCACACTCTGTGTCTCCGTATTCAGTCCACACTCTGTGTCTCCGCGTCCAGTCCACACTCTGTGTCTCCGTGTCCAGTCCACACTCTGTGTCTCCGTGTCCAGTCCACACTCTGTGTCTCCGTGTCTCCGTGTCCAATCCACACTCTGTGTCTCCGCGTCCAGTCCACACTCTGTGTCTCCGCGTCCAGTCCACACTCTGTGTCTCCACTTCCAGTCCACACTCTGTGATCCGTGTCCAGTCCACACTCTGTGTCTCCGTGTCTCCGTGTCCAGTCCACACTCCGTGTCTCCGTGTTCAGTCCACACTCTGTGTCTCCGTGTCTCCGTGTCCAGTCCGTGTCTCCACGTCCAGTCCACACTCTGTGTCTCCGCGTCCAGTCCACACTCTGTGTCTCCGTGTCCAGTCCACACTCTGTGTCTCCGTGTCCAGTCCACACTCTGTGTCTCCGTGTCTCCGTGTCCAGTCCACACTCCGTGTCTCCGTGTTCAGTCCACACTCCGTGTCTCCGTGTCTCCGTGTCCAGTCCGTGTCTCCGCGTCCAGTCCACACTCTGTGTCTCCGTGTCCAGTCCACACTCTGCGTCTCCGTGTCCAGTCCACACTCTGTGTCTCCGTGTCTCCGTATCCAGTCCACACTCTGTGTCTCCGTGTCCAGTCCACACTCTGTGTCTCCGTGTCCAGTCCACACTATGTGTCTCCGTGTCCAGTCCACACTCTGTGTCTCCGTGTCCAGTCCACACTCTGTGTCTCCGTGTCTCCGTATCCAGTCCACACTCTGTGTCTCCGTGTCTCCATGTCCAGTCCGTGTCTCCGCGTCCAGTCCACACTCTGTGTCTCCTTGTCCAGTCGACACTCCGTGTCTCCGTGTCCAGTCCACACTCTGTGTCTCCGCGTCCAGTCCACACTCTGTGTCTCCGTGTCCAGTCCACACTCTGTGTCTCCGTGTCAAGTCGACACTCTGTGTCTCCGTGTCTCCGTGTCCAGTCCACACTCTGTGTCTCCGTGTCAAGTCGACACTCTGTGTCTCCGTGTCTCCGTGTCCAGTCCACACTCTGTGTCTCCGTGTCCAGTCCACACTCTGTGTCTCCGTGTCCAGTCCACACTATGTGTCTCCGTGTCCAGTCCACACTCTGTGTCTCCGTGTCCAGTCCACACTCTGTGTCTCTGTGTTCAGTCCACACTCTGTGTCTCCGTGTCCAGTCCACACTCTGTGTCTCCGTGTCCAGTCCACACTCTGTGTCTCTGTATCCAGTCCACACTCTGTGTCTCCGTGTCCAGTCCACACTCTGTGTCTCTGTGTTCAGTCCACACTCTGTGTCTCCGTGTCCAGTCCACACTCTGTGTCTCCGTGTCCAGTCCACACTCTGTGTCTCCGTGTCCAGTCCACACTCTGTGTCTCCGTGTCCAGTCCACACTCTGTGTCTCCCTGTCTCTGTGTCCAGTCCACACTCTGTGTCTCCGTGTCCAGTCCACACTCTGTGTCTCCGTATTCAGTCCACACTCTGTGTCTCCGTGTCTCTGTGTCCAGTCCACACTCTGTGTCTCCGTGTCCAGTCCACACTCTGTGTCTCCGTATCCAGTCCACACTGTGTCGCCGTATTCAGTCAACACTCTGTGTCTCCGTGTCCAGTCCACACTCTGTGTCTCCGTGTCCAGTCGACACTCTGTGTCTCCGTGTCAAGTCGACACTCTGTGTCTCCGTGTCTCCGTGTCCAGTCCACACTCTGTGTCTCTGTGTTCAGTCCACACTCTGTGTCTCCGTGTCCAGTCCACACTCTGTGTCTCCGTGTCCAGTCCACACTCTGTGTCTCTGTATCCAGTCCACACTCTGTGTCTCCGTGTCCAGTCCACACTCTGTGTCTCTGTGTTCAGTCCACACTCTGTGTCTCCGTGTCCAGTCCACACTCTGTGTCTCCGTGTCCAGTCCACACTCTGTGTCTCCGTGTCCAGTCCACACTCTGTGTCTCCGTGTCTCTGTGTCCAGTCCACACTCTGTGTCTCCGTGTCCAGTCCACACTCTGTGTCTCCGTATTCAGTCCACACTCTGTGTCTCCGTGTCTCTGTGTCCAGTCCACACTCTGTGTCTCCGTGTCCAGTCCACACTCTGTGTCTCCGTGTCCAGTCCACACTCTGTGTCTCCGTGTCCAGTCCACACTCTGTGTCTCCGTGTCTCTGTGTCCAGTCCACACTCTGTGTCTCCGTGTCCAGTCCACACTCTGTGTCTCCGTATTCAGTCCACACTCTGTGTCTCCGTGTCTCTGTGTCCAGTCCACACTCTGTGTCTCCGTGTCCAGTCCACACTCTGTGTCTCCGTGTCCAGTCCACACTCTGTGTCTCCGTGTCCAGTCCACACTCTGCGTCTCCGTGTCCAGTCCACACTCTGTGATCCGTGTCCAGTCCACACTCTGTGTCTCCGTGTCTCCGTGTCCAGTCCACACTCCGTGTCTCCGTGTTCAGTCCACACTCTGTGTCTCCGTGTCTCCGTGTCCAGTCCGTGTCTCCACGTCCAGTCCACACTCTGTGTCTCCGTATTCAGTCCACACTCTGTGTCTCCGCGTCCAGTCCACACTCTGTGTCTCCGTGTCCAGTCCACACTCTGTGTCTCCGTGTCCAGTCCACACTCTGTGTCTCCGTGTCTCCGTGTCCAATCCACACTCTGTGTCTCCGCGTCCAGTCCACACTCTGTGTCTCCGCGTCCAGTCCACACTCTGTGTCTCCACTTCCAGTCCACACTCTGTGATCCGTGTCCAGTCCACACTCTGTGTCTCCGTGTCTCCGTGTCCAGTCCACACTCCGTGTCTCCGTGTTCAGTCCACACTCTGTGTCTCCGTGTCTCCGTGTCCAGTCCGTGTCTCCACGTCCAGTCCACACTCTGTGTCTCCGCGTCCAGTCCACACTCTGTGTCTCCGTGTCCAGTCCACACTCTGTGTCTCCGTGTCCAGTCCACACTCTGTGTCTCCGTGTCTCCGTGTCCAGTCCACACTCCGTGTCTCCGTGTTCAGTCCACACTCCGTGTCTCCGTGTCTCCGTGTCCAGTCCGTGTCTCCGCGTCCAGTCCACACTCTGTGTCTCCGTGTCCAGTCCACACTCTGCGTCTCCGTGTCCAGTCCACACTCTGTGTCTCCGTGTCTCCGTATCCAGTCCACACTCTGTGTCTCCGTGTCCAGTCCACACTCTGTGTCTCCGTGTCCAGTCCACACTATGTGTCTCCGTGTCCAGTCCACACTCTGTGTCTCCGTGTCCAGTCCACACTCTGTGTCTCCGTGTCTCCGTATCCAGTCCACACTCTGTGTCTCCGTGTCTCCATGTCCAGTCCGTGTCTCCGCGTCCAGTCCACACTCTGTGTCTCCTTGTCCAGTCGACACTCCGTGTCTCCGTGTCCAGTCCACACTCTGTGTCTCCGCGTCCAGTCCACACTCTGTGTCTCCGTGTCCAGTCCACACTCTGTGTCTCCGTGTCAAGTCGACACTCTGTGTCTCCGTGTCTCCGTGTCCAGTCCACACTCTGTGTCTCCGTGTCAAGTCGACACTCTGTGTCTCCGTGTCTCCGTGTCCAGTCCACACTCTGTGTCTCCGTGTCCAGTCCACACTCTGTGTCTCCGTGTCCAGTCCACACTATGTGTCTCCGTGTCCAGTCCACACTCTGTGTCTCCGTGTCCAGTCCACACTCTGTGTCTCTGTGTTCAGTCCACACTCTGTGTCTCCGTGTCCAGTCCACACTCTGTGTCTCCGTGTCCAGTCCACACTCTGTGTCTCTGTATCCAGTCCACACTCTGTGTCTCCGTGTCCAGTCCACACTCTGTGTCTCTGTGTTCAGTCCACACTCTGTGTCTCAGTGTCCAGTCCACACTCTGTGTCTCCGTGTCCAGTCCACACTCTGTGTCTCCGTGTCCAGTCCACACTCTGTGTCTCCGTGTCCAGTCCACACTCTGTGTCTCCCTGTCTCTGTGTCCAGTCCACACTCTGTGTCTCCGTGTCCAGTCCACACTCTGTGTCTCCGTATTCAGTCCACACTCTGTGTCTCCGTGTCTCTGTGTCCAGTCCACACTCTGTGTCTCCGTGTCCAGTCCACACTCTGTGTCTCCGTATCCAGTCCACACTGTGTCGCCGTATTCAGTCAACACTCTGTGTCTCTGTGTCCAGTCCACACTCTGTGTCTCCGTGTCCAGTCGACACTCTGTGTCTCCGTGTCAAGTCGACACTCTGTGTCTCCGTGTCTCCGTGTCCAGTCCACACTCTGTGTCTCTGTGTTCAGTCCACACTCTGTGTCTCCGTGTCCAGTCCACACTCTGTGTCTCCGTGTCCAGTCCACACTCTGTGTCTCTGTATCCAGTCCACACTCTGTGTCTCCGTGTCCAGTCCACACTCTGTGTCTCTGTGTTCAGTCCACACTCTGTGTCTCCGTGTCCAGTCCACACTCTGTGTCTCCGTGTCCAGTCCACACTCTGTGTCTCCGTGTCCAGTCCACACTCTGTGTCTCCGTGTCTCTGTGTCCAGTCCACACTCTGTGTCTCCGTGTCCAGTCCACACTCTGTGTCTCCGTATTCAGTCCACACTCTGTGTCTCCGTGTCTCTGTGTCCAGTCCACACTCTGTGTCTCCGTGTCCAGTCCACACTCTGTGTCTCCGTGTCCAGTCCACACTCTGTGTCTCCGTGTCCAGTCCACACTCTGTGTCTCCGTGTCTCTGTGTCCAGTCCACACTCTGTGTCTCCGTGTCCAGTCCACACTATGTGTCTCCGTGTCCAGTCCACACTCTGTGTCTCCGTATTCAGTCCACACTCTGTGTCTCCGTATTCAGTCCACACTCTGTGTCTCCGTGTCCTGTCCACACTCTGTGTCTCCGTGTCCAGTCCACACTCTGTGTCTCCGTGTCCAGTCCACACTCTGTGTCTCCGTGTCCAGTCCACACTCTGTGTCTCCATGTCCAGTCCACACTCTGTGTCTCCGTGTCCAGTCCACACTCTGTGTCTCCGCGTCCAGTCCACACTTTGTGTCTCCGTGTGTGTGTGTGTGTGTGTGTGTGTGTGTGTGTGTGTGTGTGTGTGTGTGTGATCAGGGGGCATAGTGCGTGTGTGCGGGTGTGTGAGACAGAGTGTGAGAGTCGAGGCGAGTGAGGACTAGAGAAGTGTGTGTGTGATTGTAAAGGCAGAGTATGTGTGTGTCCATGTTCACTTTGATAACAACGACACACAAAAGGTATAGACTCACTTCATCAACAGTATGGTTATAGACTCACTTCATCAACAGTATGGTGGTTATGGACTCACTTCATCAACAGTATGGTGGTTATAGACTCACTTCATCAACAGTATGGTGGTTATGGACTCACTTCATCAACAGTATGGTGGTTATGGACTCACTTCATCAACAGTATGGTGGTTATAGACTCACTTCATCAACAGTATGGTGGTTATAGACTCACTTCATCAACAGTATGGTTATAGACTCACTTCATCAACAGTATGGTGGTTATAGACTCACTTCATCAACAGTATGGTGGTTATGGACTCACTTCATCAACAGTATGGTGGTTATGGACTCACTTCATCAACAGTATGGTGGTTATAGACTCACTTCATCAACAGTATGGTGGTTATAGACTCACTTCATCAACAGTATGGTTATAGACTCACTTCATCAACAGTATGGTGGTTATGGACTCACTTCATCAACAGTATGGTGGTTATAGACTCACTTCATCAACAGTATGGTGGTTATAGACTCACTTCATCAACAGTATGGTGGCTATAGACTCACTTCATCAACAGTATGGTTATAGACTCACTTCATCAACAGTATGGTGGTTATAGACTCACTTCATCAACAGTATGGTGGTTATAGACTCACTTCATCAACAGTATGGTGGTTATAGACTCACTTCATCAACAGTATGATGGTTATAGGCTCACTTCATCAACAGTATGGTGGTTATAGACTCACTTCATCAACAGTATGGTGGTTATAGACTCACTTGATCAACAGTATGGTTATAGACTCACTTGATCAACAGTATGGTTATAGACTCACTTCATCAACAGTATGGTGGTTATGGACTCACTTCAACAGTATGGTGGTTATAGACTCACTTCATCAACAGTATGGTGGTTATGGACTCACTTCATCAACAGTATGGTGGTTATAGACTCACTTCATCAACAGTATGGTGGTTATAGACTCACTTCATCAACAGTATGGTGGTTATAGACTCACTTCATCAACAGTATGGTGGTTATATACTCACTTCATCAACAGTATGGTGGTTATAGACTCACTTCATCAACAGTATGGTTATGGACTCACTTCATCAACAGTATGGTGGTTATAGAATCACTTCATCAACAGTATGGTGGTTATATACTCACTTCATCAACAGTATGGTGGTTATAGACTCACTTCATCAACAGTATGGTGGTTATGGACTCACTTCATCAACAGTATGGTGGTTATGGACTCACTTCATCAACAGTATTGTTATAGACTCACTTCATCAACAGTATGGTGGTTATAGACTCAGAGAATAGGAAGAAAGAGGGAGAGAGGGGGGGTAGAGGTAGAGAGAGAGGATAGGAAGAGAGGGAGAGAGAGAGAGGGGTGGTAGAGGTAGAGAGAGAGAGGGGTGGTAGAGGTAGAGAGAGGGGTGGTAGAGGTAGAGAGAGAGAGAGAGGGGGGTGGTAGAGGTAGAGAGATTGAGAGAGAGAGGTAGAGAGGGTTGGTAGAGGTAGAGGGAGAGAGAGGGAGAGAGAGAGAACAGAGAGAGAGGGTACAGATAGAGAGAGAGAGAGAGAGAGAGAGAGAGAGAGAGAGAGAGAGAGAGAGAGAGGGGGGAGGGAGAGAGAGAGAGAGAGACAGAGAGGGAGGTAGAGAGAGAGAGGGTTGGTAGAGGTAGAGAGAGAGAGAGAGAGAGAGAGAGAGAGAGAGAGACAGACAGAGAGGTAGAGAGAGGGGTGGTAGAGGTAGAGAGCGGATAGGTAGAATACCTGACCACTGTGACTGACCCAAAATTAAGGATAGCTTTAACTATGTACAGACTCAGTGAGCATAGCCTTGCTGTTGAGAAAGGTCGCTGTAGGCAGACATGGCTCTCTCTGCCCACAAAATGAGGTGGAAACTGAGCTGCACTTCCTAACCTCCTGCCCAACGTATGACCATATTAGAGAGACATATTTGCCTCAGATTACACAGATCCATGAAGAATTTGAAAACAAATCCAATTTTGATAAACTCCCATATCTACTGGGTGAAATTCCACAGTGTGCCATCACAGCAGCAAGATTTGTGACCTGTTGCCACGAGAAAAGGGCAACCAGTGAAGAACACACACCATTGTAAATACAACCCATATCTATGCTTATTTATTTTATCTTGTGTCCTTTACCATTTGTACATTGTTAAAACACTGTATATATATAATATGCCATTTGTAATGTCTTTATTGTTTTGAAACTTCTGTATGTGTAATGTTTACTGTTAATTTTTATTGTTTATTTCACTTTATATATTCACTTGATATATTATCTACCTCACTTGCTTTGGCAATGTTAACACGTTTCCCATGCCAATAAAGCCCTTGAATTGAATTGAATTGAAAGAGAGGTAGAGAGAGAGAGAGACCACTGTGACTGACCCAAAATTAAGGAAAGCTTTGACTATGTACAGACTCAGCAAGCATAGCCTTGCTATTGAGAAAGGCCGCCGTAGGCAGACATGGCTCTCAAGAGAAGACAGGCTATGTGCTCACTGCCCACAAAATGAGGTGGAAACTGCACTTCCTAACCTCCTGCCCAATGTATGACCATATTAGAGAGACATATTTCCCTAGGATTACACAGATCCACAAAGAATTCGAAAACAAATCCAATTTTGAAAAACTCCCATATCTACTGGGTGAAATTCCACAGTGTGCCATCACAGCAGCAAGATTTGTGACCTGTTGCCACGAGAAAAGGGCAACCAGTGAAGAACACGCACCATTGTAAATACAACCCATATCTATGCTTATTTATTTTATCTTGTGTCCTTTACCATTTGTACATTGTAAAAACACTGTATATATATATATAATATGACATTTGTAATGTCTTTATTGTTTTGAAACTTCTGTATGTGTGATGTCTACTGTTAATTTTTATTGTTTATTTCACTTTATATATTATCTACCTTACTTGCTTTGGCAATGTTAACACGTTACCCATGCCAATAAAGCCCCTTGAATTGAATTGAATTGAGAGAGTGAGAGGTCGAGAGAGAGAGGTAGAGAGAGAGGTAGAGGTAGAGAGAGAGAGAGAGAGAGAGAGAGAGGGGGGTGGTAGAGGTAGAGAGAGAGGGGTGGTAGAGGTAGAGAGAGAGAGAGGGGTGGTAGAGGTAGAGAGAGAGGGGTGATAGAGGTAGAGAAAGAGAGAGAGAGGGGTGGTAGAGGTAGAGAGAGAGGGGTGGTAGAGGTAGAGAAAGAGAGAGAGAGGGGTGGTAGAGGTAAACAGAGAGGGGTGGTAGAGGTAGAGAGAGAGAGAGAGAGAGAGAGAGAGGGGGTGGTAGAGGTAGAGAAAGAGAGAGAGGGGTGGTAGAGGTAAACAGAGAGGGGTGGTAGAGGTAGAGTGAGAGGGGTGGTAGAGGTAGAGAGAGAGAGAGAGAGAGAGAGAGAGAGAGGGGTGTTAGAGGTAGACTGAGAGGGGTGGTAGAGGTAGAGAGAGGGGTGGTAGAGGTAGAGAGAGAGAGGTGGTAGAGGTAGAGTGAGAGGGGTGGTAGAGGTAGATAGAGGGGTGGTAGAGGTAGAGAGAGAGAGAGAGAGAGAGAGAGGGGTGGTAGAGGTAGAGAGAGAGGGGTGGTAGAGGTAGAGTGAGAGGGGTGGTAGAGGTAGAGTGAGAGGAGTGGTAGAGGTAGAGTGAGAGGGGTGGTAGAGGTAGAGAGAGAGAGAGAGAGAGAGAGAGGGGTGGTAGAGGTAGAGTGAGAGGGGTGGTAGAGGTAGAGAGAGAGAGAGAGAGAGTGAGAGGGGTGGTAGAGGTAGGGAGAGAGAGGGGTGGTAGAGGTAGAGAGAGAGGGGTGGTAGAGGTAGAGAGAGAGAGGGGTGGTAGAGGTAGAGAGAGAGGGGTGGTAGAGGTAGAGAGAGAGGGGTGGTAGAGGTAGGGAGAGAGAGGGGTGGTAGAGGTAGAGAGAGAGGGGTGGTAGAGGTAGAGAGAGAGGGGTGGTAGAGGTAGAGTGAGAGGGGTGGTAGAGGTAGGGAGAGAGAGAGAGAGAGAGAGAGGGTGGTAGAGGTAGGGAGAGAGAGGGGTGGTAGAGGTAGAGTGAGAGGAGTGGTAGAGGTAGAGAGAGAGGGGTGGTAGAGGTAGAGAGAGAGAGGGGTGGTAGAGGTAGAGAGAGAGAGGGGTGGTAGAGGTAGACTGAGAGGGGTGGTAGAGGTAGAGAGAGAGGGGTGGTAGAGGTAGAGAGAGAGGGGTGGTAGAGGTAGAGTGAGAGGGGTGGTAGAGGTAGAGTGAGAGGGGTGGTAGAGGTAGAGAGAGAGGGGTGGTAGAGGTAGAGTGAGAGGGGTGGTAGAGGTAGAGTGAGAGGGGTGGTAGAGGTAGAGAGAGAGGGGTGGTAGAGGTAGAGTGAGAGGGGTGGTAGAGGTAGAGTGAGAGGGGGGGTAGAGGTAGAGAAATAGAGGTCTTAAGTGTGTGATTATCAGGTGACGGTAACATGAGTAGAGTTCAGACTGAGTGGCAGACATTCTAACCTGTCACATCCTACACATCACTGTGTTTACAGAGCAACCTCATACACCTGAAACAGCACCTCTAACCTAACCACCCCCCACACACACACACACACACACACACAATTGCATGCACATAGGCCCACGCACACACACAATACAACACATACACAATACAACACACGCACACACACAATACAACACATACACAATACAACACACACACACACACAATACAACACACACACAATACAACACACACACACACAATACAACACACACACACACACAATACAACACACATACACAATACAACACACACACACAATACAACACACACACAATACAACATACACACACACACACAATACACTCACACAATACAACACACACACACAATACAACACACACACACACACAATACAACACACACACAATACAACACACACACACACACACAATACAACACACATACACAATACAACACACACACACAATACAACACACACACAATACAACACACACACACACACACACACAATACAACACACATACACACAATACAACACACACACACAATACAACACACACACAATACAACACACACACACACACACAATACAACACACCACAGCAGTGCTCTGCTCCTGAATATCTGTCACACTCATACCGTGGGTTATCTATCCCCCCTTCCTCATCCCCCTCCCTGGAATCTCACCTGACCCTCAAGCAACACACACACACACACACACACACACACACACACACACACACACACACACACACACACACACACAGACAGACAGACAGACAGACAGACAGACAGACAGACAGACAGACAGACAGACAGACAGACAGACAGACAGACAGACAGACAGACAGTGGAGTGGTGGGATGGAGGGTAGAGGACAGGGTATTGTACACAGATAAACCGACAGACAGACAGACAGACAGACAGACAGTGGAGTGGAGTGGTGGGATGGAAGGGTAGAGGACAGGGTATTGTACACAGACAGACAGACAGACAGACAGACAGACAGACAGACAGACAGACAGACAGATAGACAGACAGTGGAGTGGTGGGATGGAGGGTAGAGGACAGGGTATTGTACACAGACAGACAGACAGACAGTGGAGAGGTGGGATGGAGGGTAGAGGACAGGGTATTGTACACAGATAGACAGACAGACAGTGGAGAGGTGGGATGGAGGGTAGAGGACAGGGTATTGTACACAGATAAACAGACAGACAGACAGATAGACAGACAGACAGTGGAGAGGTGGGATGGAGGGTAGAGGACAGGGTATTGTACACAGATAAACAGACAGACAGACAGATAGACAGACAGACAGTGGAGAGGTGGGATGGAGGGTAGAGGACAGGGTATTGTACACAGATAAACAGACAGACAGACAGACAGACAGACAGACAGACAGTGGAGAGGTGGGATGGAGAGTAGAGGACAGGGTATTGTACACAGACAGACAGACAGACAGACAGTGGAGAGGTGGGATGGAGGGTAGAGGACAGGGTATTGTACACAGACAGACAGTGGAGTGGTGGGATGGAGGGTAGAGGACAGGGTATTGTACACAGATAAACAGACAGACAGACAGACAGACAGACAGACAGTGGAGAGGTGGGATGGAGGGTAGAGGACAGGGTATTGTACACAGACAGACAGACAGACAGACAGTGGAGAGGTGGGATGGAGGGTAGAGGACAGGGTATTGTACACAGACAGACAGACAGACAGACAGACAGACAGACAGACAGACAGACAGTGGAGAGGTGGGATGGAGGGTAGAGGACAGGGTATTGTACACAGACAGACAGACAGACAGACAGACAGACAGACAGACAGTGGAGAGGTGGGATGGAGGGTAGAGGACAGGGTATTGTACACAGACAGACAGACAGACAGACAGTGGAGAGGTGGGATGGAGGGTAGAGGACAGGGTATTGTACACAGACAGACAGACAGACAGACAGACAGACAGACAGACAGACAGACAGACAGACAGTGGAGAGGTGGGATGGAGGGTAGAGGACAGGGTATTGTACACAGACAGACAGACAGACAGACAGACAGACAGACAGTGGAGAGGTGGGATGGAGGGTAGAGGACAGGGTATTGTACACAGACAGACAGACAGACAGACAGACAGACAGACAGATAAACAGACAGACAGTGGAGAGGTGGGATGGAGGGTAGAGGACAGGGTATTGTACACAGATAAACATACAGACAGACAGACAGACAGACAGACAGACAGACAGACAGTGGAGAGGTGGGATGGAGGGTAGAGGACAGGGTTTTGTACACAGACAGACAGACAGACAGTGGAGAGGTGGGATGGAGGGTAGAGGACAGGGTATTGTACACAGACAGACAGACAGACAGACAGACAGACAGTGGAGAGGTGGGATGGAGGGTAGAGGACAGGGTATTGTACACAGATAAACAGACAGACAGACAGACAGACAGACAGACAGTGGAGTGGTGGGATGGAGGGTAGAGGACAGGGTATTGTACACAGATAAACAGACAGACAGACAGACAGACAGACAGACAGACAGTGGAGTGGTGGGATGGAGGGTAGAGGACAGGGTATTGTACACAGATAAACAGACAGACAGACAGACAGACAGACAGTGGAGAGGTGGGATGGAGGGTAGAGGACAGGGTATTGTACACAGATAAACAGACAGACAGACAGACAGACAGACAGACAGACAGACAGACAGACAGACAGACAGACTCCTTTAACATCAAAGGAACGGAAGAAAACACCACTCATGTTTCAAAGACAGACAGGCAGAAGGAGGGAGCAAGACCCTGTCTGTCTCTGGGCTGACCCCGGCTTTGGAGTGTGTGTGTGTGTGTGTGTGTGTGTGTGTGTGTGTGTGTGTGTGTGTGTGTGTGAACCCATAAGTGCACTCATGTTACATCACATGTCAAGTGAGCATTTGACAAGCCTCTCTCTCCATCTCTGTGTGTCTCTCTGTCTCTCTCTCCATCTCGGTGTGTCTCTCTGTCTCTCTCTCCATCTCTGTGTGTCTCCCTGTCGCTCTCTCCATATCTGTGTCTCCCTGTCTCTCTCTCCATCTCTGTGTGTCTCCCTGTCTCTCTCTCCATATCTGTGTCTCCCTGTCTCTCTCTCCATCTCTGTGTCTCCCTGTCTCTCTCTCCATCCCTGTGTCTCCCTGTCTCTCTCTCCATCCCTGTGTCTCCCTGTCTCTCTCTCCATCTCTGTTTCTCCCTGTCTCTCTCTCCATCCCTGTCTCTCTCTCCATCTCTGTGTCTCCCTCTCTCTCTCTCCATCTCTGTGTCTCCCTGTCTCTCTCTCCATCCCTGTGTCTCCCTGTCTCTCTCTCCATCTCTGTTTCTCCCTGTCTCTCTCTCCATCTCTGTGTGTCTCCCTGTCTCTCTCTCCATCTCTGTGTGTCTCCCTGTCTCTCTCTCCATCTCTGTTTCTCCCTGTCTCTCTCTATCTCTGTGTGTCTCCCTGTCTCTCTCAGTTCAATTCAATTCAATTCAAGGGCTTTATTGGCATGGGAAACATGTGTTAACATTGCCAAAGCAAGTGAGGTAAATAATATATAAAGTGAATATATAAAGTGAAATAAACAATAAAAACTAACAGTAAAAATTACACATACAGAAGTTTCAAAACAATAAAGACAGTACAAATGCCATATTATATATATATATATATATACAGTGTTTTAACAATGTACAAATGGTAAAGGACACAAGATAAAATAAATAAGCATAGATATGGGTTGTATTTACAATGGTGTGTGTTCTTCACTGGTTGCCCTTTTCTCGTGGCAACAGGTCACAAATCTTGCTGCTCCATCTCTGTCTCCTCTCTCTCTCTCCATCTCTGTGTCTCCCTGTCTCTCTCTCCATCTCTGTGTCTCCCTGTCTCTCTCTCCATCTCTGTTTCTCCCTGTCTCTCTCTCCATCTCTGTGTGTCTCCCTGTCTCTCTCTCCATCTCTGTGGGTCTCCCTGTCTCTCTCTCCATCTGTTTCTCCCTGTCTCTCTCTATCTCTGTGTGTCTCCCTCTCTCTCTCTCTCCATCTCTGTGTGTCTCCCTGTCTCTCTCTCCATCTCTGTGTGTCTCCCTGTCTCTCTCTCTATCTCTGTCTCCCTCTCTCTCTCCATCTCGGTGTGTCTCTCTGTCGCTCTCTCCATCTCTGTGTGTCTCTCTGTCTCTCTCTCCATCTCTGTGTGTCTCCCTGTCTCTCTCTCCATCTCAGTGTGTCTCTCTCTCCATCTCTGTGTGTCTCTCTGTCTCTCTCTCCATCTCTGTGTGTCTCCCTGTCTCTCTCTCCATATCTGTGTCTCCCTGTCTCTCTCTCCATATCTGTGTCTCCCTGTCTCTCTCTCCATCTCTGTGTCTCCCTGTCTCTCTCTCCATCTCTGTGGGTCTCCCTGTCTCTCTCTCCATCTATGTTTCTCCCTGTCTCTCTCTCCATCTCTGTGTGTCTCCCTGTCGCTCTCTCCATCTCTGTGGGTCTCCCTGTCTCTCTCTCCATCTCTGTTTATCCCTGTCTCTCTCTATCTCTGTGTGTCTCGCTGTCTCTCTCTCCATCTCTGTGTCTCCCTGTCTCTCTCTCCATCTCTGTGTGTCTCCCTGTCTCTCTCTCCATCTCTGTGTGTCTCCATGTCTCTCTCTCCACCTCTGTGTGTCTCCCTGTCTCTCTCTCCATCTCTCTCTCCATCTCGGTGTGTCTCTCTGTCGCTCTCTCCATCTCTGTGTGTCTCTCTGTCTCTCTCTCCATCTCTGTGTGTCTCCCTGTCTCTCTCTCCATCTCTGTCTCCCTCTCTCTCTCCATCTCGGTGTGTCTCCCTGTCTCTCTCTCCATCTCTGTCTCCTCTCTCTCTCCATCTCGGTGTGTCTCTCTGTCGCTCTCTCCATCTCTGTGTGTCTCTCTGTCTCTCTCTCCATCTCTGTGTGTCTCCCTGTCTCTCTCTCCATCTCTGTCTCCCTCTCTCTCTCCATCTCGGTGTGTCTCTCTGTCTCTCTCTCCATCTCTGTGTGTCTCCCTGTCTCTCTCTCCATATCTGTGTCTCCCTGTCTCTCTCTCCATCTCTGTGTCTCCCTGTTTCTCTCTCCATCTCTGTGTCTCCCTGTCTCTCTCTCCATCTCTGTTTCTCCCTGTCTCTCTCTCCATCTCTGTGTGTCTCACTGTCTCTCTCTCCATCTCTGTGGGTCTCCCTGTCTCTCTCTCCATCTCTGTTTCTCCCTGTCTCTCTCTATCTCTGTGTGTCTCCCTGTCTCTCTCAATTTAATTCAATTCAATTCAAGGGCTTTATTGGCATGGGAAACATGTGTTAACATTGCCAAAGCAAGTGAGGTAAATAATATATCAAGTGAATATATAAAGTGAAATAAACAATAAAAATTAACAGTAAAAATTACACATACAGAAGTTTCAAAACAATAAAGACAGTACAAATGTCATATTATATATATATATATATATATATACAGTGTTTTAACAATGTACAAATGGTAAAGGACACAAGATAAAATAAATAAGCATAAATATGGGTTGTATTTACAATGGTGTGTGTTCTTCACTGGTTGCCCTTTTCTCGTGGCAACAGGTCACAAATCTTGCTGCTCCATCTCTGTCTCCCTCTCTCTCTCCATCTCTGTGTGTCTCCCTGTCTCTCTCTCCATCTCTGTGTGTCTCCCTGTCTCTCTCTCCATCTCTGTGTGTCTCCCTGTCTCTCTCCATCTCTGTGTCTCCCTGTCTCTCTCTCCATCTCTGTCTCCCTGTCTCTCTCTCAATCTCTGTCTCCTCTCTCTCTCCATCTCTGTGTGTCTCCCTGTCTCTCTCTCCATCTTTGTGTGTCTCCCTGTCTCTCTCTCCATCTCTGTGTGTCTCTCTGTCTCTCTCTCCATCTCTGTGTGTCTCCCTGTCTCTCTCCAGCTCTGTGTGTCTCACTGTCTCTCTCTCCATCTCTGTGTGTCTCCTTGTCTCTCTCTCCATCTCTGTGTGTCTCTCTGTCTCTCTCTCCATCTCTGTGTGTCTCCCTGTCTCTCTCTCCATCTCTGTGTGTCTCCTTGTCTCTCTCTCCATCTCTGTGTGTCTCCATGTCTCTCTCTCCATCTCTGTGTGTCTCCATGTCTCTCTCTCCATCTCTGTGTGTCTCTATCTCCATCTCTGTGTGTCTCCATGTCTCTCTCTCCATCTGTGTGTCTCCATGTCCCTCTCTCCATCTCTGTGTGTCTCACTGTCTCTCTCTCCATCTCTGTGTGTCTCCCTGTCTCTCTCCATCTCTGTGTCTCCCTGTCTCTCTCTCCATCTCTGTCTCCCTGTCTCTCTCTCAATCTCTGTCTCCCTGTCTCTCTCTCCATCTATGTCTCCCTGTCTCTCTCTCCATCTCTGTTTCTCCCTGTCACCCTGTCTCTCTCTCCATCTATGTGTGTCTCCTTGTCTCTCTCTCCATCTCTGTCTCTCTCTCCATCTCTGTGTGTCTCCCTGTCTCTCTCTCCATCTCTGTGTGTCTCCTTGTCTCTCTCTCCATCTCTGTGTGTCTCCATGTCTCTCTCTCCATCTATGTGTGTCTCTATGTCTCTCTCTCCATCTCTGTGTGTCTCCATGTCTCTCTCTCCATCTCTGTGTGTCTCCATGTCTCTCTCTCCATCTCTGTGTGTCTCCCTGTCTCTCTCTCCATCTCTGTGTGTCTCCCTGTCTCTCTCTCCATCTCTGTGTGTCTCCATGTCTCTCTCTCCATCTCTGTGTCTCCCTGTCTCTCTCTCCATCTCTGTATGTCTCCCTGTCTCTCTCTCCATCTCTGTGTGTCTCCCTGTCTCTCTCTCCATCTCTGTGTGTCTCCCTGTCTCTCTTTCCATCTCTGTGTGTCTCCATGTCTCTCTCCATCTCTGTGTGTCTCCCTGTCTCTCTCTCCATCTCTGTGTGTCTCCATGTCTCTCTCTCCATCTCTGTGTGTCTCCATGTCTCTCTCTCCATCTCTGTGTGTCTCCATGTCTCTCTCTCCATCTCTGTGTGTCTCCCTGTCTCTCTCTCCATCTCTGTGTGTCTCCATGTCTCTCTCTCCATCTCTGTGTGTCTCCCTGTCTCTCTCTCCATCTCTGTGTGTCTCCCTGTCTCTCTCTCCATCTCTGTGTGTCTCCCTGTCTCTCTCTCCATCTCTGTGTGTCTCCCTGTCTCTCTCTCCATCTCTGTGTGTCTCCATGTCTCTCTCTCCATCTCTGTGTGTCTCCATGTCTCTCTCTCCATCTCTGTGTGTCTCCATGTCTCTCGCTCTAACTTTATCTTCACTAAGTAATAAGTACACATTTCAATACCGTCCGCACCTTCACTTTTTGGGCCCCAACAGAATAAAACATTGGGCTGTAAAATAAACAACTTCTCTCTTTCAGCAAGGACGTGAAGTGTGTGGTTTTCCAGACCGAGACGCCAAAAGGTCTCTAGACTGAGGATCAGAGGAGAGATACAACAAGGTCTCTAGTAGGTCTTTAGACTGAGGATCAGAGGAGAGATACAACAAGGTCTATAATAGGTCTCTAGACTGAGGAACAGAGAGGAGAGATACAACAAGGTCTCTAGACTGAGGAACAGAGGAGAGATACAACAAGGTCTCTAGACTGAGGAACAGAGGAGAGATACAACAAGGTCTCTAGACTGAGGATCAGAGGAGAGATACAACAAGGTCTCTAATAGGTCTCTAGACTGAAGAACAGAGAGGAGAGATACAACAAGGTCTCTAGACTGAGGATCAGAGGAGAGATACAACAAGGTCTCTAATAGGTCTCTAGACGGAGGATCAGAGGAGAGATACAACAAGTTCTCTAATAGGTCTCTAGACTGAGGATCAGAGAAGTGATACAACAAGGTCTTTAGTAGGTCTTTAGACTGAGGATCAGAGGAGAGATACAACAAGGTCTCTAATAGGTCTCTAGACTGAGGATCAGAGAAGAGATACAACAAGGTCTCTAATAGGTCTCTAGACTGAGGAACAGAGAGGAGAGATACAACAAGGTCTCTAGACTGAGGAACAGAGGAGAGATACAACAAGGTCTCTAGACTGAGGATCAGAGAGGAGAGATACAACAAGGTCTCTAGACTGATGATCAGAGGAGAGATACAACAAGGTCTCTAGTAGGTCTCTAGACTGAGGATCAGAGAAGAGATACAACAAGGTCTCTAGTAGGTCTCTAGACTGAGGATCAGAGGAGAGATACAACACGGTCTCTAGACTGAGGATCAGAGAGGAGAGATACAACAAGGTCTCTAGACTGAGGATCAGAGAAGAGATACAACAAGGTCTCTAGTAGGTCTCTAGACTGAGGATCAGAGGAGAGATACAACACGGTCTCTAGACTGAGGATCAGAGAGGAGAGATACAACAAGGTCTCTAGACTGAGGATCAGAGAAGAGATACAACAAGGTCTCTAGTAGGTCTCTAGACTGAGGATCAGAGAGGAGAGATACAACAAGGTCTCTAGACTGAGGATCAGAGAGAAGAGATACAACAAGGTCTCTAGACTGAGGATCAGAGAGAAGAGATACAACACGGTCTCTAGACTGAGGATCAGAGAGGAGAGATACAACACGGTCTCTAGACTGAGGATCAGAGAGAAGAGATACAACAAGGTCTCTAGACTGAGGATCAGAGAGGAGACAGAGATAAAGAAGACTAAAAATATAAACAACCCTCCAAATGAGACATGCAGGTCTCAGAAACACACACCTTACCTGAACACAACCACTCACAAACACACCTTACCTGAACACAACCACTCACAAACACACCTTACCTGAACACAACCACACACCTTACCTGAACACAACCAATCACAAACACACACCTTACCTGAACAGAACCACTCACAAACACACCTTACCTGAACACAACCAATCACAAACACACACCTTACCTGAACACAACCACTCACAAACACACACCTTACCTGAACACAACCACTCACAAACACACACCTTACCTGAACACAACCAATCACAAACACACACCTTACCTGAACACAACCACTCACAAACACACACCTTACCTGAACACAACCACACACCTTACCTAAACACAACCACTCACAAACACACACCTTACCTGAACACAACCACTCACAAACACACACCTTACCTGAACACAACCACACACCTTACCTGAACACAACCACTCACAAACACACACCTTACCTGAACACAACCACTCACAAACACACCTTACCTAAACACAGCCACTCACAAACACACACCTTACCTGAACACAACCAATCACAAACACACACCTTAACTGAACACAACCACTCACAAACACAAACCTTACCTGAACACAACCACTCACTCACAAACACACACCTTACCTGAACAGAACCACTCACAAACATACCTTACCGAAACACAACCACTCACAAACACAAACCTTACCTGAACACAACCAATCACAAACACACACCTTACCTGAACACAAACACACACCTTACCTGAACAGAACCACTCACAAACACACCTTACCTAAACACAACCACTCACAAACACACACCTTACCTGAACACAACCAATCACAAACACACACCTTACCTGAAAACAACCACTCACAAACACACACCTTACCTGAACACAGCCACTCACAAACACACACCTTACCTGAACACAACCACTCACTCACAAACACACACCTTACCTGAACACAACCACACACCTTCCCTGAACACAACCACTCACAAACACACACCTTACCTGAACACAGCCACTCACAAACACACACTTTACCTGAACACAACCACTCACTCACAAACACACACCTTACCTGAACACAACCACTCACCTTACCTGAACACAACCACACACCTTCCCTGAACACAACCACACACTTTACCTGAACACAACCACTCACTCACAAACACACACCTTACCTGAACACAACCACACACCTTCCCTGAACACAACCACACACCTTCCCTGAACACAACCACACACCTTCCCTGAACACAACCACACACCTTACCTGAACACAACCACTCACAAACACACACCTTACCTGAACACAACCACTCACAAACACACACCTTACCTGAACACAACCACTCACAAACACACACCTTACCTGAACACAGCCACTCACAAACACACACCTTACCTGAACACAACCACTCACAAACACACACCTTACCTGAACACAACCACTCACAAACACACACCTTACCTGAACACAACCACTCACAAACACACACCTTACCTGAACACAACCACTCACCTTACCTGAACACAACCACTCACAAACACACACCTTACCTGTACACAACCACTCACACACACACAACTTACCCGAAAACAACCACTCCCAAACACACACCTTACCTGAACACAACCACACACACACACCTTACCTGAACACAACCACTCACAAACACACAACTTACCTGAACACAACCACACACACACACCTTACCTGAACACAACCACTCATAAACACACAACTTACCAGAACACAACCACTCACAAACACACACCTTACCTGAACACAACCACTCACAAACACACACCTTACGTGAACACAACCACTCACAAACACACACCTTACCTGAACACAACCACTCACAAACACACACCTTACCTGAACACAACCACACACAAACACAACAACCTGAACACAACCACTCACAAACACACACCTTACCTGAACAGAACCACTCACAAACACACCTTACCTAAACACAACCACTCACAAACACACACCTTACCTGAACACAACCACTCACTCACAAACACACACCTTACCTGAACACAACCACACACCTTCCCTGAACACAACCACTCACAAACACACACCTTACCTGAACACAACCACACACCTTCCCTGAACACAACCACACAACTTCCCTGAACACAACCACTCACAAACACACACCTTACCTGAACACAACCACTCACAAACACACACCTTACCTGAACACAACCACTCACAAACACACACCTTACCTGAACACAGCCACTCACAAACACACACCTTACCTGAACACAACCACTCACAAACACACACCATACCTGAACACAACCACTCACAAACACACACCTTACCTGTACACAACCACTCACACACACACAACTTACCCGAAAAACAACCACTCCCAAACACACACCTTACCTGAACACAACCACACACACACACCTTACCTGAACACAACCACTCATAAACACACAACTTACCTGAAAACAACCACTCACAAACACACACCTTACCTGAACACAACCACACACCTTACCTGAACACAACCACTCACAAACACACACCTTACCTGAACACAACCACTCATAAACACACAACTTACCCGAACACAACCACACACACACACACACACCGTGGCTGTCTGTTGCTTCTAGGTAGGATAGGGGTTAACACAAAACACACACCGCCCTCTCCCACGGGGGGTAGTGATCTCACCCATCTGTCTGTCAGAGGGGTCCCATCACCCGGGGTTACGTGGCAAATTACAGGGTTAAACTAAAGACCTGCCACAGACTGACTGACACTGCCACATCGCTACCCCTCAACCCGTCACACAAACATTTCAATTAGCTGACGTCCTCTCTTTCATTCTTTCTTTCTTTCATTCTTTCTTTCTTTCTTTCTTTCATTCATTCTTTCTTTCTTTCTTTCATTCTTTCTTTCATTCTTTCATTCTTTCTTTCATTCTTTCATTCTTTCTTTCATTCTTTCTTTCATTCTTTCATTCTTTCAATCTTTCATTCTTTCATTCTTTCTTTCTTTCTTTCCTCCTTTCCTGCTTTATCGTTCTCCCTTTCTATCTCTCTGCCATATTCTTCACCTCTCTTTCCCCTCCTCTCTCTCTGGGGTGAAGTGAGAAATTCTTGAAGTACATAAAGGTGTACCTCAGGGGTTGATTTTGGGACCCGTTTTCTTCTCTGTATATACATTGGGGCAAAAAGTATTTAGTCAGCCACCAATTGTGCAAGTTAAAAATCCTACAATGTGATTTTCTGGATTTTTTCCCTCATTTTGTCTGTCATAGTTGAAGTGTACCTATGGTGAAAATTACAGGCCTCTCATTTTTTTAAGTGGGAGAACTTGCACAATTGGTGGCTGACTAAATACTTTGCCCCACTGTATAAACACTGCTGGTCAATCTGTAATAAATAAAGATGAATCCTGCTGTATATGTGGACGATCGTATTATGTCTGCTATTGTCCTGACTGTTGGTCTGGCTGTGTCACAACGACAGTCAGATTTTACAGCTATGCAGGAATACCTTGCCGATTTCAAACTAAATTCATGTTGTTTTCAAACTCAGAATGTTCCAGATGAACTACGTGTTGACTCATTAGTTGGTTCTCCAATCCAACGCATATAAAAACACAGTCATGTGGATTGATATGGATCTAATGTTTATACAACATAATAGAGGAGCTGGTTAATAAGAAGGTTTACATTTTTAAAGTTGTCTTTTCCGACAGAAACAGATTGTGATTTCCCTCTCCCCAGTCTCTGAGTCTCTCCGTCTCTGTCTCTCCCCGTCTCCATCTCTGTCTCTCCCCAGTCTCTGAGTCTCTCCGTCTCTGTCTCTCCCCGTCTCCATCTCTGTCTCTCCCCAGTCTCTGTGTCTCCCCGTCTCCATCTCTGTCTCTCCCCCGTCTCCATCTCTGTCTCTCCCCAGTCTCTGAGTCTCTCCATCTCTGTCTCTCCCCAGTCTCTGAGTATCTCCGTCTCTGTCTCTCCCCCGTCTCCGTCTCTGTCTCTCCCCAGTCTCTGTGTCTCTCCCCAGTCTCTGTGTCTCTCCGTCTCTCCCCCGTCTCCATCTCTGTCTGTGTGTCTCTGTCTCTCTCCGTCTCTGTGTCTCTGTCTCTCTCCGTCTCTGTCTCTGTGTCTCTCCGTCTCTGTCTCTCTCCGTCTCTCCCCTGTCTTCGTCTCTCTCCGTCTCTGTTTCTCTGTGTCTCTACCAGTCTCTGTGTCCCTCCGTCTCTCCCCCGTCTTCATCTCTCTCCGTTTCTGTGTCTCTCCATCTGTGTCTCTCCCCGTCTCTCCCCCATCTTCATCTCTCTCCGTCTCTGTGTCTCTCCATCTGTGTCTCTCCCCGTCTCTGTGTCTCTTCGTCTCTCTCCGTTTCTGTCTCTCCGTCTCTCCCCTGTCTTCGTCTCTCTCCGTCTCTCCCCTGTCTTCGTCTCTCTCCGTCTCTGTTTCTCTGTGTCTCTCCGTCTTCGTCTCTCTCCGTCTCTCCCCCGTCTTCGTCTCTCTCCGTCTCTGTGTCTCTCCGTCTCTGTCTCTCTCCGTCTCTCCCCTGTCTTCGTCTCTCTCCGTCTCTGTTTCTCTGTGTCTCTCCCAGTCTCTGTGTCTCTCCGTCTCTCCCCGTCTTCATCTCTCTCCGTCTCTGTGTCTCTCCCATCTTCGTCTCTCTCCGTCTCTGTGTCTCTCCGTCTCTCCCCCGTCTTCATCTCTCTCCGTCTCTGTGTCTCTCCATCTGTGTCTCTCCCCGTCTCTGTGTCTCTCCGTCTCTCCCCCGTCTTCATCTCTCTCCATCTCTGTGTCTCTCCCATCTTCGTCTCTCTCTGTCTCTGTGTCTCTCCGTCTCTGTCTCTCTCCGTCTCTCCCCTGTCTTCGTCTCTCTCCGTCTCTGTTTCTCTGTGTCTCTCCCAGTCTCTGTGTCTCTCCGTCTCTCCCCCGTCTTCATCTCTCTCCGTCTCTGTGTCTCCCCCGTCTTCGCCTCTCTCCGTCTCTCCCGTCTTCATCTCTCTCCGTCTCTGTGTCTCTCCGTCTCTCCCCTGTCTTTGTCTCTCTCCATTTCTGTGTCTCTCTGTCTCTCCCCTGTCTTCGTCTCTCTCCGTCTCTCCGTCTCTGTGTCTCTCCGTCTCTCCCGTCTTCGTCTCTCTCCATCTCTGTGTCTCTCCGTCTCCGTCTCTCCCGTCTTCATCTCTGTCTCTGTCTCTCTACGTCTCTCCCCTGTCTTCGTCTCTCTCCGTCTCTGTGTCTCTCCGTCTCTGTCTCTCTCCGTCTCTCCCCTGTCTTCGTCTCTCTCCGTCTCTGTGTCTCTCCATCTCTCCCCTGTCTTTGTCTCTCTCCATCTCTGTCTCTCCGTCTCTGTCTCTCTCTATCTCTCCCCTGTCTTCGTCTCTCTCCATCTCTGTGTCTCTCCGTCTCTGTCTCTCTCCGTCTCTCCCCTGTCTTCGTCTCTCTCCGTCTCTGTCTCTCTCCGTCTCTTCCCTGTCTTCGTCTCTCTCCGTCTCTGTGTCTCTGTGTTTCTCCATCTCTGTCTCTCTCCGTCTCTCCCCTGTCTTCGTCTCTCTCCGTCTCTGTCTCTCCGTCTCACACTCCTCATTTTGTTTTTAGGCTCTGAACTTGATCTTAATCAAATAAAACTGAACACAATGTATTCTTCAGTAGAAGATGGTTAACGTGTGTTCTCCTGAAGTTGAGCGGTGAGGTATCACACACACACACACACACACACACACACACACACACACACACACACACACACACACACACACACACACACACACACACACACACACACGTGCGCACACACACACACACCACCATATCTCACTGAGTTACCAGTGCAGAGAAGCCAGGCTCTTATCTCTGTCCTTGAGGGGCAGTCCTGTAACAGCCCTATATCAGGATGAATGAAAACATACTGACGATGTCCCAAATGGCACCCTATTCCCTATATAGTGCACTACTTTAGCCCAGAGCTGGCACCCTATTCCCTATATAGTGCACTACTTTAGCCCAGAGCTGGCACCCTATTCCCTATATAGTGCACTACTTTAGCCCAGAGCTGGCACCCTATTCCCTATATAGTGCACTACTTTAGCCCAGAGCTGGCACCCTATTCCCTATATAGTGCACTACTTTAGCCCAGAGCTGGCACCCTATTCCCTATATAGTGCACTACTTTAGCCCAGAGCTAGCACCCTATTCCCTATATTGTGCACTACTTTAGCCCAGAGCTGGCACCCTATTCCCTATATTGTGCACTACTTTAGCCCAGAGCTGGCACCCTATTCCCTATATAGTGCACTACTTTAGCCCAGAGCTGGCACCCTATTCCCTATATAGTGCACTACTTTAGCCCAGAGCTAGCACCCTATTCCCTATATTGTGCACTACTTTAGCCCAGAGCTGGCACCCTATTCCCTATATAGTGCACTACTTTAGCCCAGAGCTGGCACCCTTTCCCTATATAGTGCACTACTTTAGCCCAGAGCTGGCACCCTATTCCCTATATAGTGCACTACTTTAGCCCAGAGCTGGCACCCTATTCCCTATATTGTGCACTACTTTAGCCCAGAGCTGGCACCCTATTCCCTATATAGTGCACTACTTTAGCCCAGAGCTGGCACCCTATTCCCTATATAGTGCACTACTTTAGCCCAGAGCTAGCACCCTATTCCCTATATTGTGCACTACTGTTGACCAGAGCTGGCACCCTATTCCCTATATAGTGCACTAATGTTGACCAGGGCCCTATATAGGGCGCCATTTGGAACACCTGAATAAATAGGCAAAACAAATGAAACCGTTTGGGAGAGAAAGAGAAGAGAGAGAGAAGAGGTGGACTCCAAATATAGGTGATGGACCCAGAACAATGCATCATGGGAGAGTGGAGGCTGGCTGCCCGGAGCGTTGATGATAAGACTGAAACAGGAAACGCTGTGTGTTGAGTTGGAGAGGAGCATTGTAACCTCAACACTGTCAGACACCATGGATTCAAGAGGGGGGGGAGTCATCAACACTGTCAGACACCATGGATTCAAGAGGGGAGGGGGGGTCATCAACACTGTCAGACACCATGGATTCAAGAGGGAGGGGGGGATTGTTACGTTCCCCAGTTTGTGTTGTAGTTTGTGTATTTGCATGTGTTTATTTCAGGAAATGGCTTAATGAAATCCCTCAAGCAGCTGACTGGTTGACTCCATGGCTAATTGGAGAGCTGACCCCGCCCCCTCGTCAAGACGCAGCTGTCTCCAATTACCCATTCATTCTGAAGTTATATAAATGCCAGTGTTCTGTTCAGGAGAAGTAGATTTGCTAGAGAGATTTTGCTGGAGGTAGATTTGCTAGAGATTTTGCTGGAGGTAGATTTGCTAGAGATTTTGCTGGAGGTAGATTTGCTAGAGATTTTGCTGGAGGTAGATTTGCTAGAGAGTTTTGCTGGGAGGTCATTGCAGATATTTTGCTAGAGATTTTGCTGGGAGTTCATTGCTGAGAGTTGGTATGTTTAGTGAGTTTGTTGCTCAGATAGAGCTTATTTGACATCCTTTGTTTCTTAGTTTATTTGTGAAATTGTTTAACCTCTTGAAACTCCCCATCCCGGATCCGGGATTGTGACTAAGCCTCAGGCTCATTAGCATAACGCAACGTTAACGATTTCTGAAAATCGCAAATAAAATTAAAATAATGCGTTTGCTCTCAAGCTTAGCCTTTTCTTAACAACACTGTCATCTCAGATTTTCAAAATATGCTTTTGAACCATAGAAATTGACTAATTTGTGTAAGAGTATGCAAAGCTAGCATAGCATTTTGTGTAGCATGTAGCACGCAACATTTTCACAAAAGCCAGATAACCAAATAAATAAAATCATTTACCTTTGAAGAGCTTCTGATGTTTTCAATGAGGAGACTCCCAGCCACACCAAATGCGCAGTGTTTCCTGAAAGCGTCTGTGTGTAGGAGAAATCGTTCCGTTTTCTACATTGCGCCTGGCTACCGAAACGAACCGAAAATGCAGTCACCTACAACGTGAAACTTTTTCCGGATTAACTACATAATATCGACTAAAACATGGCAAACGTTGTTTGGAATCAATCCTCAAGGTGTTTTTTCACATATCTCTTCATTGACATGCAGTTCGTGGAAGCTTGCTTCTCTCTGTGCCCCATGGAAAAATACTGGCAGGTGACTTTTACGCACCAATTTCGGCGCAGGACACCGGGCGGACACGTGGTAAATGTGGTCTCTTATGGTCAATCTTCCAACGATCTGCCTACAAATACGTCACAATGCTGCAGACACCTTGGGGAAACGACAGAAAGGGCAGACTCATTCCTCTTGCGTTCACAGCCATATAAGGAGATCATGAAAGACAGAGCCTCAAAAATCCTTGTCATTTCCTGGATGCCAAGTCATCTTGGTTTTGCCTGAAGCTCACGTTAAAGGGCACGCACAGAGAAGATATTTGTATTTCTGGACAAGTCAGAGTGTTTTCTTTCGAACAGTAGCAATTATATGCATAGTCGAGCATCTTTTTGTGACAAAATATCTTGTTTAAAACGGGAACGTTTTTCTTCCAAAAATGAAATAGCGCCACCATAAGTGTAAGAGGTTAATATTCTGTTTCATTTGTTCCCAGGGGGGAAGGGGAAGGCACCTAGGGAGTGCTTAGGCAAGAGGCCCGCGGGCATACATATACCCGTAGCATATTCGCTGTCTAGGCACACTAGGTAAGACCTGGGTGGACCACCCCCTGTATTTTGGTTAGGGCACCAGGTGGTGCTAAATTAGGTAAGTAGTGGGTAGGCAGGTAAGATAGGAGAGGGGGGCTTTGAGATTTACTTTCTTTGCTTTGGTTCCGTCCAGCCCCTTTTCCCCATATTACCGTGTGAAGGAATAAAGTCCTGGTAAACGGTACCACATTCTGTCTGTTGTCATCCTTTCTTGCACCTACAGTCCATACCTTTTTCACTTCACGGAGAGTTTAGTTGTAGCAGGGTGTTGCGTTCCCTCTTCATAGAGGCGTGCGTAACATAATGGGGGCTCATCCGGGATTTATCCATTAAACCCACCGGACCCTGCTGCTCTGAGCTCTCTGTGGTTAGTGATTGAGGTGTGATGGTAGGTTGTGAGTTTGGATGACTTGTTTAGTTAGTGTTCAGGAGACTGCATTGTATAAGATGGCTGCCTCAGCCATCTCCAAGTTTTTTGAAGTGCCCTCTATTGATTGTTTGGTGAGGTTTCGTAAAGTAGACCTTATAGCTATAGCTGACCATTATGGATTTGTTGTCCCTATGAGAAAGCCCTAAAGGCTGAGCTTTTGGTGCTAGTCAGGGAGGGTTTAGTGAGAGAACTGATTCTCTCATTGCAAGGAGAGGAGAAGGGTAGACCTTCCGATGTCAAGTCAGAGGACAGGGCGGAGGAAGGGGTTCCTCGTACGCCTTTTACATTGCACCGATTTGATCCTTTATCTTCTGCTTCGGGTCGTTCAGATGGGACTGCTAGGCTGAAGGTGAGGCTGGCTCGGTTAGAAATGGAGCAAAAAGATAAAGAGAGACAGATGAATTTTGAACTTGAAATGAGGAAAATAGAAGCTGACAAGGAGGTGAGGATCCGACAACTGGAGCTGGACGCTGCCTCCAGTGCGACTCCACAAGCTGCTCATCATCAAGCCCACTTCGATGTGAGTAAAAACATAGCTTTAGTCCCTCCATTCCGAGAGTCGGAAGTTGATTCTTATTTCTCTGCGTTTGAGCGTGTGGCCGCTGCACTGCATTGGCCACTTGAGGTTTGGCCGCTCCTGTTACAATGTAAATTGTCTGGGAAAGCCCAGGAAGTAGTAGCTGCTCTCTCCCTGGAAGACAGTTTACACTACGATACAGTTAAAACTACCGTGTTGCGGGCTTATGAGTTGGTGCCTGAAGCTTATAGGCAGCGCTTCAGGAACCACAAAAAAAGTCTCACCGTACGTTTGTTGAATTTGCTAGGGACAAAGAGTCTCTGTTTAGTCGTTGGTGTTCAGCCAGCAAAGCTAACACCTTTGCTGATATTCGGGAGTTGGTGCTGTTGGAGGACTTTAAAAGCAACCTCCCAGATAGAATTGTAGTTCATTTAAATGAACAGAAAGTGGCGACATTGGCCCAAGCAGCAGTGTTGGCAGATGAGTACGCTTTGACACACAAGACTGTCTTTGGTGCACCACGTTTTGAAGGCCGGACGATTACGTCATCAGTTCCTCGTTCAGGTCGCTTTTCCTCTAACAACCCTAAGCCTTTTCATGAAATCCGTGAATGTTTTTACTGTCACCAAAAGGGTCACGTGATTGCGGACTGCCCAGTTTTGAAAAATAGACCGCAACAGTCCCAGTCACCGTCCCCAAAAATGAAAAGTTTGGGTTTAGTCAAGTCTTTGGCTCGTCGATTGAATCGAGTTATTGATTCAGCATTTGAGAAACCGGATCCTGTCTATGCTCCACTATGGAAGAGTGGAGAGGTCACTCCTATGGGCATATAGAAGTGTACCTGTCCATAGAAATAGAAGGCATAGAACTTGATTCCAGCTGAAATGTCAGACACCAACCTGCTGTAAACAGACACTAATGAAGAACACCACAGTCAGGTGGACACGTCTTTCCAGCATCCTCATGTCCATTCTACCTCTCCTTTTTCTATGATCCTACCGTCTGGTATGTTGTGTTGCTAGAAAAAACACACAACTAAAAAAAAAGAAAGCTCTGCGTTGTGGAAACGTTGATTATCAGGTTTAAACTGTTGGCAGCATGTACACAGTGTACAAAACATTAAGAACACCTTCCTTTTACTGAGTTGCCTTCAGAACAGCCTCAGTTCGTCGGGACATGGACTCTACAAGGTGTTGGAAGCGTTCCACAGGGATGCTGGACCATGTGGACTCCAATGTTTCCCACAGTTGTGTCAAGTTGGCTGGATGTGCTTTGGGTGGTGGACCATTCTTGATGCACACAGGAAACTGAAAAACCCAGCAGCGTTGCAGTTCTTGACACAAACCGGTGTGCCTGACCCCTACTAACATACCCCGTTCGAAGGCACCTCAATCTTTTTTCTTGCCCACTCATCCTCTGTCTCAAGGCTTAATTAAATCCTTGTTTAACCCGTCTCCTCCCCCTCAGCCACACTGACTGAAGTGGATTTAACAGGTGACATCAGTAAGGGAGCGTATCAGTCTACGTGATGGAGAGAGCGGGTGTTCCTAATGTTTCGTCCACTCAGTGCATCTCCGTCAGTATCTCTACAAACATTCTGGGATGTGCTTTTCGCTAGACGTTGTATTTCTATGAAAACGTGCTGAAAATGTGAGGTTTCTATGTCGCTAACTAACACAATAACACAGATAACAAGGTAATAATATGGTTATTTTATACCAACTTCTTTCTACATGACAAAGCTAAAAAGAGGCTTTAAACACCATGGTTGATGTGAACTCCTATTTCTCTCTCCTTTCAGGCAAAGAAAAAGCCTCAACCTCATACTGTACCCTTGACCCCAATTTGCAATCTAATTCAACGTCTATGCTTACAGTACTCTGCTCCCCTCACCCCTTCCCTTCTCTCTCCCTCATCCCAGCCCTTCTCTCTCTCTCATCCCAGCCCTTCTCTCTCCCTCATCCCAGCCCTTCTCTCTCCCTCATCCCCGCCCTTTTCTCTCCCTCATCCCAGCCCTTCTCGCTCCCTCATCCCAGCCCTTCTCTCTCCCTCATCCCAGCCCTTCTCGCTCCCTCATCCCAGCCCTTCTCGCTCCCTCATCCCAGCCCTTCTCTCTCCCTCATCCCAGCCCTTCTCTCTGCCTCATCCCAGCCCTTCTCGCTCCCTCATCCCAGCCCTTCTCTCTCCCTCATCCCAGCCCTTCTCTCTCCCTCATCCCAGCCCTTCTCGCTCCCTCATCCCAGCCCTTCTCTCTACCTAAATCCCAGCCCTTCTCTCTCCCTCATCCCAGCCCTTCTCTCTCCCTCATCCCAGCCCTTCTCTCTCCCTCATCCCAGCCCTTCTCGCTCCCTCATCCCAGCCCTTCTCTCTACCTAAATCCCAGCCCTTCTCTCTCCCTCATCCCTTCCCTTCTCGCTCCCTCATCCCGGCCCTTCTCGCTCCCTCATCCCGGCCCTTCTCGCTCCCTCATCCCGGCCCTTCTCTCTGCCTCATCCCAGCCCTTCTCTCTGCCTCATCCCAGCCCTTCTCTCTGCCTCATCCCAGCCCTTCTCGCTCCCTCATCCCAGCCCTTCTCGCTCCCTCATCCCAGCCCTTCTCTCTCCCTCATCCCAGCCCTTCTCTCTCCCTCATCCCAGCCCTTCTCTCTCCCTCAACCCAGCCCTTCTCTCTGCCTCATCCCAGCCCTTCTCTCTGCCTCATCCCAGCCCTTCTCTCTCCCTCATCCCAGCCCTTCTCGCTCCCTCATCCCAGCCCTTCTCGCTCCCTCATCCCAGCCCTTCTCGCTCCCTCATCCCAGCCCTTCTCTCTCCCTCATCCCAGCCCTTCTCGCTCCCTCATCCCAGCCCTTCTCTCTCCCTCATCCCAGCCCTTCTCTCTCCCTCATCCCAGCCCTTCTCGCTCCCTCATCCCAGCCCTTCTCGCTCCCTCATCCCAGCCCTTCTCGCTCCCTCATCCCAGCCCTTCTCGCTCCCTCATCCCAGCCCTTCTCTCTCCCTCATCCCAGCCCTTCTCTCTCCCTCACCCCTTCCCTTCTCGCTCCCTCATCCCAGCCCTTCTCTCTCCCTCAACCCAGCCCTTCTCGCTCCCTCATCCCAGCCCTTCTCGCTCCCTCATCCCAGCCCTTCTCTCTCCCTCATCCCAGCCCTTCTCTCTCCCTCATCCCAGCCCTTCTCTCTCCCTCATCCCAGCCCTTCTCTCTCCCTCATCCCAGCCCTTCTCTCTCCCTCATCCCAGCCCTTCTCTCTCCCTCATCCCAGCCCTTCTCTCTCCCTCAACCCAGCCCTTCTCGCTCCCTCATCCCAGCCCTTCTCTCTCCCTCATCCCAGCCCTTCTCTCTCCCTCATCCCAGCCCTTCTCTCTGCCTCATCCCAGCCCTTCTCTCTCCCTCATCCCAGCCCTTCTCTCTCCCTCATCCCAGCCCTTCTCTCTCCCTCATCCCAGCCCTTCTCGCTCCCTCATCCCAGCCCTTCTCGCTCTCTCATCCCAGCCCTTCGAGAGACAGGAAGAGATTAACAGGGGGGAGACTGGAAGATAGTAGAAAGGGGGGCGAGAGTCAGGAAGAGAGTAAAAGGGAGAGTAAAAGGGGGGAGAGAGACAGGAGGAGAGTAAAAGGGGGAGAGAGACAGGAAGAGAGTAAAATGGGGAGATAGACAAGAAGAGAGTAAAAGGGAGAGTAAAAGGGGGAGAGAGACAGGAAGAGAGTAAAAGGGGGAGATAGACAGGAAGAGAGTAAAAGGGGGAGATAGACAAGAAGAGAGTAAAAGGGGGAGATAGACAAGAAGAGAGTAAAAGGGGGAGATAGACAGGAAGAGAGTAAAAGGGGGAGATAGACAAGAAGAGAGTAAAAGGGGGGAGAGACAGGAAGAGAGTAAAAGGGGGAGATAGACAAGAAGAGAGTAAAAGGGGGGAGAGACAGGAAGAGAGTAAGAGGGGGGAGAGAGACAGGAAGAGAGTAAGAGGGGGGAGAGAGACAGGAAGAGAGTAAAAGGGGAGAGAGACAGGAAGAGAGTAAAAGGGGAGAGAGACAGGAAGAGAGTAAAAGGGGGAGGGACAGGAAGAGAGTAAAAGGGGGGAGGGACAGGAAGAGAGTAAAAGGGGGGAGGGACAGGAAGAGAGTAAAAGGGGGGAGAGACAGGAAGAGAGTAAAAGGGGAGAGAGACAGGAAGAGAGTAAAAGGGGAGAGAGACAGGAAGAGAGTAAAAGGGGGAGAGACAGGAAGAGAGTAAAAGGGGGGAGAGACAGGAAGAGAGTAAAAGGGGGGAGAGACAGGAAGAGAGTAAAAGGGGGGAGAGACAGGAAGAGCAGAGGGGCTGAAGTCAAGTCCAGGCTCAGGACAAAACACTTCAGAGCCAGGGAAGTGCTGCGAGGTCTGGCACCACACACACACACACACACACACACACACACACACACACACACTACTTGTGTCCTCAATTGTCCCATTAGAAGCGAGAGGGTGTGGGGAGGGACAGAGTGGCGCCAAGCACATTGGTGAAACCACACACACGTCCCCGGGAGACAATTCAACCGTCAACGGTTGAAGAATAGAATTGATGGACAAGCAGAACCAGCTAAAAGGTAATACCGTTCAGGTGAGGAGATGTGTGTGTGTGTGTGTGTGTGTGTGTTTACATACAGGACATGTCAGAGAGAAAATTATGCTTGAGCAAATGAGTGACGCGGCCGCAGGGTGAGGTTGGTTGTTGAGTGACGTTTGAGTGTGTGTGTGTGCGTGCGTGCGTGCGTGCGTGTGTGTGTGTGTGTGCGTGCGTGCGTGTATATGTGTGTGCGTGTGTGTGCGTGCGTGTATATGTGTGTGTGTGTGTCAGAGAGCGAACGAAAGAAAGAAAAAGACAACTGTAGAAAAGATGGAGGCGGAGGAATCTGGTGTGATTGTTGTCACGGTGACAGGAATGGAGGGAGGGCATGAGGAGGTGAGGAGTTGAAGAGTTGAGGAGTTCAGACAAGAGGAAGTGAATAGGAGGACGAGAGAGAGAGAATGTGTAGAGTGGTTCTGTTGGACCCTGAGGCCTCCAGTGCACTTCACCTATTACAATACACCAGGCGTGTTCCCAAATGGCTCCCTACTCACTATTTCAGAGCCCTGTGTACCCTGGTCAAGAGTAGTGCACTACGTAGGGAATAGGGGTACCATTTGACATGCAACATAGTACAATAGTGAGGTATACTCTCAACACCGCTCAGGGCCTGTCTTCAAAAAGTGTCTCGGAGTAGAAGAGCTGATCTCGGATCAGTTAAGCCTTTCAGATCATATTGAATATGACATATGGACGGGTGGGACCTGATCCTAGATCAGTACTCCTACGCTAACACTTTTCCTTCCAGCATAACAAGGCTCAATTTCAAAGTATTTGGTTATTTGAACTTCTGGGGTTATTTGCGCTAAACAGCTGGGCCTATATATCATTGTCTATCTACATCCTGTTTCTGAGGGTCTGTCTAATCTTAGGTCACATTTCAATCAATCACAGCAAACAAAATTAAACACACACTGTGTTCTTCACACACACACACTGTGTTCTTCACAAACACACACAGAGAGATCAGGGTTTTACTTTCAGCATCATATGAGCCTCCATTCTCCGGGTATCTGTGTGTGTACACTGACTCTCAGGCTCCCTGAGCACATCAGCAAACATCATTAGAGGAGGTAATGGAGGGAGTAAGGAGGATAGAAGAGAGGGGGAAAGGAGAGGAGAGGAAATGAGAGGAGATGAGAGGAGAGAAAATGAGAGGAGAGGAAACAAGAGGAGATGAGAGGAAACAAGAGGAGATGAGAGGAAACAAGAGGAGAGGAGAGGAAACAAGAGGAGAGGAGAGGAAACAAGAGGAGATGAGAGGAAACAAGAGGAGAGGAGAGGAAACAAGAGGAGAGGAAACAAGAGGAGAGGAGATAAGAGGAAATGAGAGGAGAGGAGAAGAGAAAGGAGAGGAGAGAGGAGATAAGAGGAAACGAGAGGAGAAGATAAGAGGAAACGAGAGGAGAGGAGAAGAGACAGGAGAGGAGAGGAGATAAGAGGAAACGAGAGGAGAGGAGAAGAGAGGAGAGGAGAAAAGAGGAGATAAGAGATGAGGAAACGAGGAGAGAGGAGAAGAGAGAGGAGAGGAGATAAGATAAGAGGAAACGAGAGGAGAGGAGAGAACAGAGACCCCAAAGCTCTGGTCATCGACACGTGAAGAGGAAGTATTTCCAAAACATCAACACTGCTGGCGGCTGCACAGATTAAAAAAGGACTCACACACTCCCAGAGATGTCCCCTCAGTGTCCTCTGTCAGGGATTAAAGGTGACATGTGTCACAAAGACCGTGTCTTTGTTTCTGTTCTTGGATTTACTGCTGCCCGTTGTTCGCCCCTCAACCGTCAACCTCACACACACACACACACACACACACACGGTTAAGGCTTTTCTCCATGGCCTGTGACACAAACAAACACACACCAGTTAAAGGTTTTCCCAATGTGTTCTTTGACTGGTGTGTGTGTGTGTGTGTGTGTGTGTGTGTGTGTGTGTGTGTGTGTGTGTGTGTGTGTGTGTGTGTGTGTGTGTGTGTGTGTGTGTGTGTGTGTGTGTGTGTGTGTGTGTGTGTGTCTCTCTACTCCGGGGGGTGGGTGTGTGTGTGGTACAGACCCTGTGGTACAGAAAGGTCAGGATCTGTGTTCCCAGATCCCAGACTCCCCAGCTGCATTATTACCACGGTAACATCCTGTCTGTCCTCCTGTCACTACCCAGACACCTTCAATGTGTGTCTTTGTGTGTGTGTGTGTGTGTGTGTGACACTGTAGCCATGGCGATGTATGGCAGTGGTTTTGACCTTCCGTTCTAGTGACTGACATCATCAGAACGGACCTCAGACCCTCCGTTCTAGAGACTGACATCATGTTGACGGACCTCAGACCCTCTGTTCTAGAGACTGACATCATGTAGACGGACCTCAGACCCTCTGTTCTAGAGACTGACATCATGTAGACGGACCTCAGACCCTTCGTTCTAGAGACTGACATCATCAGAACGGACCTCAGACCCTCTGTTCTAGAGACTGACGACATGTAGACGGACCTCAGACCCTCCGTTCTAGAGACTGACATCATGTAGACGGACCTCAGACCCTCTGTTCTAGAGACTGACATCATGTAGACGGACCTCAGACCCTCCGTTCTAGAGACTGACATCATGTAGACGGACCTCAGACCCTCCTTTCTAGAGACTGACATCATGTAGACGGACCTCAGAACCTCCGTTCTAGAGACTGACATCATGTAGACGGACCTCAGACCCTCCGTTCTAGAGACTGACATCATGTAGACGGACCTCAGACCCTCCGTTCTAGAGACTGACATCATGTAGACGGACCTCAGACCCTCCTTTCTAGAGACTGACATCATGTAGACGGATCTCAGACCCTCTGTTCTAGAGACTGACATCATGTAGACGGATCTCAGACCCTCTGTTCTAGAGACTGACATCATGTAGACGGATCTCAGACCCTCTGTTCTAGAGACTACACATCATGTAGACGGATCTCAGACCCTCTGTTCTAGAGACTGACACATCATGTAGACGGATCTCAGACCCTCTGTTCTAGAGACTGACACATCATGTAGACGGATCTCAGACCCTCTGTTCTAGAGACTGACACATCATGTAGACAGACCTCAGGCCCTCTGTTCTACAGACTACACATCATGTAGAGGGGGGCCTGACCCTCAGTTCTAGAGACTACACATCATGTAGAGGGGGGCCTGACCCTCAGTTCTAGAGACTGACACATCATGTAGAGGGGGGCCTGACCCTCTGTTCTAGAGACTGACACATCATGTAGAGGGGGGCCTGACCCTCAGTTCTAGAGACTGACACATCATGTAGAGGGGGGCCTGACCCTCAGTTCTAGAGACTGACATCATGTAGACGGACCTCAGACCCTCTGTTCTAGAGACTGACATCATGTAGACGGGCCTCAGACCCTCCGTTCTAGAGACTGACATCATGTAGACGGACCTCAGACCCTCTGTTCTAGAGACTGACATCATGTAGACGGACCTCAGACCCTCTGTTCTAGAGACTGACATCATGTAGACGGACCTCAGACCCTCCTTTCTAGAGACTGACATCATGTAGACGGACCTCAGACCCTCTGTTCTAGTGATTGCTTCTATCCCTGTATTGCTTGCTGTTTGGGGTTTCAGGCTGGGTTTCTGTACAGCACTTTGTGACATCAGCTGATGTACGAAGGGCTATATAAATACATTTGATTGATTGACACATCATGTAGACGGATCTCAGACCCTCTGTTCTAGAGACTAAACATCATGTAGACGGATCTCAGACCCTCTGTTCTAGAGACTACACATCATGTAGACGGATCTCAGACCCTCTGTTCTAGAGACTACACATCATGTAGACGGATCTCAGACCCTCTGTTCTAGAGACTACACATCATGTAGACGGATCTCAGACCCTCTGTTCTAGAGACTACACATCATGTAGACGGATCTCAGACCCTCTGTTCTAGAGACTGACACATCATGTAGACGGATCTCAGACCCTCTGTTCTAGAGACTGACACATCATGTAGACAGACCTCAGGCCCTCTGTTCTACAGACTACACATCATGTAGAGGGGGGCCTGACCCTCAGTTCTAGAGACTGACACATCATGTAGAGGGGGGCCTGACCCTCAGTTCTAGAGACTGACATCATGTAGACGGACCTCAGACCCTCTGTTCTAGAGACTGACATCATGTAGACGGGCCTCAGACCCTCCGTTCTAGAGACTGACATCATGTAGACGGACCTCAGACCCTCCGTTCTAGAGACTGACATCATGTAGACGGACCTCAGACCCTCTGTTCTAGAGACTGACATCATGTAGACGGACCTCAGACCCTCTGTTCTAGAGACTGACATCATGTAGACGGACCTCAGACCCTCCTTTCTAGAGACTGACATCATGTAGACGGACCTCAGACCCTCTGTTCTAGTGATTGCTTCTATCCCTGTATTGCTTGCTGTTTGGGGTTTCAGGCTGGGTTTCTGTACAGCACTTTGTGACATCAGCTGATGTACGAAGGGCTATATAAATACATTTGATTGATTGACACATCATGTAGACGGATCTCAGACCCTCTGTTCTAGAGACTAAACATCATGTAGACGGATCTCAGACCCTCTGTTCTAGAGACTACACATCATGTAGACGGATCTCAGACCCTCTGTTCTAGAGACTACACATCATGTAGACGGATCTCAGACCCTCTGTTCTAGAGACTACACATCATGTAGACGGATCTCAGACCCTCTGTTCTAGAGACTACACATCATGTAGACGGATCTCAGACCCTCTGTTCTAGAGACTACATATCATGTAGACGGATCTCAGACCCTCTGTTCTAGAGACTGACACATCATGTAGACGGATCTCAGACCCTCTGTTCTAGAGACTGACACATCATGTAGACAGACCTCAGGCCCTCTGTTCTACAGACTACACATCATGTAGAGGGGGGCCTGACCCTCAGTTCTAGAGACTGACACATCATGTAGAGGGGGCCTGACCCTCAGTTCTAGAGACTGACACATCATGTAGAGGGGGGCCTGACCCTCTGTTCTAGAGACTGACATCATGTAGAGGGGGGCCTGACCCTCAGTTCTAGAGACTGACACATCATGTAGAGGGGGGCCTGACCCTCAGTTCTAGAGACTGACACATCATGTAGAGGGGGGCCTGACCCTCAGTTCTAGAGACTGACACATCATGTAGAGGGGGCCTGACCCTCAGTTCTAGAGACTGACACATCATGTAGAGGGGGGCCTGACCCTCAGTTCTAGAGACTGACACATCATGTAGAGGGTGGCCTGACCCTCAGGTCTAGAGACTGACACATCATGTAGAGGGGGGCCTGACCCTCAGTTCTAGAGACTGACACATCATGTAGAGGGGGGCCTGACCCTCAGTTCTAGAGACTGACACATCATGTAGAGGGGGGCCTGACCCTCAGTTCTAGAGACTGACACATCATGTAGAGGGGGGCCTGACCCTCAGTTCTAGAGACTGACACATCATGTAGAGGAGGGCCTGACCCTCAGTTCTAGAGACTGACACATCATGTAGAGGGGGGCCTGACCCTCAGTTCTAGAGACTGACACATCATGTAGAGGGGGGCCTGACCCTCAGTTCTAGAGACTGACACATCATGTAGAGGGGGGCCTGACCCTCAGTGAGGTGGCGCACAATTGGCCCAGGGTTGTCTGGGTTAGGGGAGGGTTTGGCCCAGCGTTGTCCTGGTTAGGAGAGGGTTTGGTCCAGCGTTGTCCGGGTTAGGGGAGGGTTTGGCCCAGCGTCGTCTGGGTTAGGGGAGGGTTTGGCCCATGGTTGTTCTGGTTAGGGGAGGGTTTGGCCCAGCGTCGTCTGGGTTAGGGGAGGGTTTGGCCCAGCGTCGTCTGGGTTAGGGAGGGTTTGGCCCAGCGTCGTCTGGGTTAGGGGAGGGTTTGGCCCAGCGTCGTCTGGGTTAGGGGAGGGTTTGGCCCAGCGTCGTCTGGGTTAGGGGAGGGTTTGGCCCAGCGTCGTCTGGGTTAGGGGAGGGTTTGGCCCAGCGTCGTCTGGGTTAGGGGAGGGTTTGGCCCAGCGTCGTCTGGGTTAGGGGAGGGTTTGGCCCAGCGTCGTCTGGGTTAGGGTAGGGTTTGGCCCAGCGTCGTCTGGGTTAGGGGAGGGTTTGGCCCAGCGTCGTCTGGGTTAGGGGAGGGTTTGGCCCAGCGTCGTCTGGGTTAGGGGAGGGTTTGGCCCAGCGTCGTCTGGGTTAGGGGAGGGTTTGGCCGGCTGGGATGCTCTTGTCCCATCTCACTCTTGCGACTCCTGTGGCGGGCCGGGCGCCATGCACGTTGACACGGTTACCAGGTGTACCAGGCTGGCTTCCGGGTTAAGCAGGCATTGTTACCAAGTAGGAGAATAAACTGACATTACTAAGGATCGTTACCAGGAGGAGAATAAACTGACATTACTAAGGACCGTTACCAGGTAGCAGAATAAACTGACATTACTAAGGGTCGTTACCAGGTAGGAGAATAAACTGACATTACTAAGGATCGTTACCAGGAGGAGAATAAACTGACATTACTAAGGATCGTTACCAGGTAGGAGAATAAACTGACATTACTAAGGATCGTTACCAGGTAGGAGAATAAACTGACATTACTAAGGATCGTTACCAGGAGGAGAATAAACTGACATTACTAAGGATCGTTACCAGGTAGGAGAATAAACTGACATTACTAAGGACCGTTACCAGGAGGAGAATAAACTGACATTACTAAGGACCGTTACCAGGAGGAGAATAAACTGACATTACTAAGGACCGTTACCAGGAGGAGAATAAACTGACATTACTAAGGATCGTTACCAGGTAGGAGAATAAACTGACATTACTAAGGACCGTTACCAGGAGGAGAATAAACTGACATTACTAAGGACCGTTACCAGGAGGAGAATAAACCGACATTAGTAAGGATCGTTACCAGGTAGGAGAATAAGATGTTAAGTTATTGTCATGGACCGGCGGTTGCCTGGACTTGGTTCCAACAATTGCGTCATGAGACAACAAACCCGACAGAATAACAGGTCTACTGTAATGAATGATCGAACCTTAAAGCCATGGTTCACGACAGACTCTGCAAAACAACATGTTGAAGCAGGCTAACAGAAAGGTACTCACTGAGGAATCTACCTCACCTCTCTCCTCGGCCTCAAGTAACCCAGGAAACGGAGGTCGATTCTAAAGTAGAAAGGAACGTTTCAGTAGAAACTCTGTCATGAAAATTACAGATCTACCTAATCTGTTTCTGGTTGCTGTTAAACAAGTAGCATAATGTCAGAATGCAATGTAAAGAAGCTGACAGACTTCTCTCTTTCCTGGTCATGGGAATGAGTGTATATTATGAATTTCCATTCCTGCCTATGTATCGCCAATATAATATAATGATATGTCATTTCACCTCTCAGCCTGAGACGGACCAGGTACCTCTTCTAGCCCGTTCACCTCTCTACCTGAGACGGACCAGGTACCTCTTTTAGCCCTTTCCCCTCTCTACCTGAGACGGACCAGGTACCTCTTTTAGCCCTTTCCCCTCTCTACCTGAGACGGACCAGGTATCTCTTTTAGCCCGTTCACCTCACTACCTGAGACGGACCAGGTATCTCTTTTAGCCCTTTCCCCTCTCTACCTGAGATGGAACAGGTACCTCTTCTAGCCCTTTCCCCTCTCAGCCTGAGACGGACCAGGTACCTCTTCTAGCCCTTTCCCCTCTCTACCTGAGACGGACCAGGTACCTCTTTTAGCCCTTTCAACTCTCAGCCTGAGACGGACCAGGTACCTCTTCTAGCCCGTTCCCCTCTCTACCTGAGACGGACCAGGTACCTCTTCTAGCCCTTTCCCCTCTCTACCTGAGACGGACCAGGTATCTCTTTTAGCCCTTTCACCTCTCAGCCTGAGACGGACCAGGTACCTCTTCTAGCCCTTTCCCCTCTCTACCTGAGACGGACCAGGTACCTCTGTTAGCCCTTTCCCCTCTCTACCTGAGACGGACCAGGTACCTCTGTTAGCCCTTTCCCCTCTCTACCTGAGACGGACCAGGTACCTCTGTTAGCCCTTTCCCCTCTCTACCTGAGACGGACCAGGTACCTCTGTTAGCCCTTTCCCCTCTCTACCTGAGACGGACCAGGTACCTCTGTTAGCCCTTTCCCCTCTCTACCTGAGAAGCTGCAGAGGTCTGAAACGCGTCCACCCTCCAGAGCGACACACACAGACACACACCTGGCGGCCGTCCATCTGACGGAAGGTCCAAGTGCCCAGCCATGTGTAAACACACACACGTCCAACAACCCTCCTCAGCGGGCACAAAGCTTCAGCACTCCAAGCAATGCCATGGCCTGCGTCCACCCTACTACAACTCACACGCACAGACTTCTAGCAGAGAAAACTTCTCCAGACAATGGTAGTGGTGCAGGTCTTTGCTAGGTCCTGCCTGGCTTGTCAGGTCCTGCCCTGCCCTGTCTTGTCAGGTCCTGTCTTGTCTTGTCAGGTCCTGTCTTGTCAGGTCCTGTCCTGGCTTGTCAGGTCCTGTCCTGGCTTGTCAGGTCCTGTCCTGGCTTGTCAGGTCCTGCCCTGTCATGTCAGGTCCTGTCTTGTCTTATCAGGTCTTGCCCTGTCTTGTCAGGTCTTGCTCTGTCTTGTCAGGTCCTGTCCTGGCTTGTCAGGTCCTGTCTTGTCTTGTCAGGTCCTGCCCTGGCTTGTCAGGTCCTGTCCTGTCCTGTCTTGTCAGGTCCTGTCCTGCCCTGTCTTGTCAGGTCCTGTCTTGTCAGGTCCTGTCCTGTCCTGCCCTGTCTTGTCAGGTGCTGTCTTGTCAGGTCCTGTCTTGTCTTGTCGGGTCCTGTCTTGCCTTGTCAGGTCCCGTCTTTGTCAGGTCCTGTCTTGTCTTGTCGGGTCCTGTCTTGTCAGGTCCTGTCCTGGCTTGTCAGGTCCTGTCCTGTTCTGTCTTGGCAGGTCCTGTCTTGTCTTGTTGGGTCCTGTCTTATCAGGTCCTGTCCTGTTCTGTCTTGGCAGATCCTGTCCTGTCTTGTCGGGTCCTGTCTTGCCTTGTCAGGTCCCGTCTTTGTCAGGTCCTGTCTTGTCTTGTCGGGTCCTGTCTTGTCAGGTCCTGTCCTGTCTTGTCAGGTCCTGTCCTGTTCTGTCTTGGCAGGTCCTGTCTTGTCTTGTCGGGTTCTGTCTTGTCTTGTCGGGTCCTGTCTTGTCTTGTCAGGTCCCGTCTTTGTCAGGTCCTGTCTTGTCGGGTCCTGTCTTGTCAGGTCCTGTCCTGTATTGTCAGGTCCTGTCTTGGCAGGTCCTGCCCTGGCTTGTCAGTCAGGATATCTCATAATGAGCCTCTGATTGGTCAGATTGTGTCCGTCAGTAATTCTTTATTTTGTCATTTGTAATGTTGTGCTGCATTATGGGAATGAGGACTCCCTCATTCTCATAAATAAAGGTGTAATTTATAATAATTATAATATATTGTGACAAATCTGGAACATATTCTATCAACTTTGAACAAGTAATCAGAAATTAGCCTAAACCCAAAATTAGATGCATGCTATTGCGTACACAAATCTTTTAGGAATCTATTCTTTGTAAATCACCATAACCTAACAGTCTGTCCCTTTCCAGGCCACATAAGAGACACCATATTGTTTCCTTCTTCCTCCAGACCTCTAGATCTGACCCTCTCCTTCATTGTGGAGCAGCTTTAAGGCCCACCCATTCCAAACCTGATTTTCCACAGGTTTATGCCAGTCTGCCGTCGGAGCGTACCGTACCCCCACTAAGTCTTAGACAATGTCCTTTTTCCTTCACCACGTATAGTCTATATCAGAGTCTCAAATAGCACCCTATTCCCTTTAGGTCCTGGTCAGAAGTAGTGCACTCTACAGGGAATAGGGCTCCATTTGGGAGGTTCTGGCCTGTTCAGCTCCCCAGAGACCCGCTGTGTGTTTGTGATTTCATGGAGCTTTTCCTCCAGCCTGTTAACCATCTGTACATTTAGTCACCTTTATTAGAAGACTGTGCAATAGCCACTTGAGCGCGTACGACCAAAAGCACCGAGAACATCGGTTGAGAAAACCGTTGTGTTATGTGGAGGGTAAATAAATTATCGGTCGACGGGCTCTGGGCTGAAGGACTTTTGGCAACTTCAAGAAGCGCGGCCATTTTAGGTAAATGTATATTCCACTGTGTTTATGGTTAACCCTGATAGTTGGGCTTATGGTTTACCCTGTTAGTTGGGCTTATGGTTAACCCTGTTAGTTGGGCTTATGGTTAACCCTGATAGTTGGGCTTATGGTTAACCCTGTTAGTTGGGCTTATGGTTAACCCTGATAGTTGGGCTTATGGTTAACCCTGATAGTTGGGCTTATGGTTAACCCTGTTAGTTGGGCTTATGGTTAACCCTGTTAGTTGGGCTTATGGTTAACCCTGTTAGTTGGGCTTATGGTTAACCCTGTTAGTTGGGCTTATGGTTAACCCTGTTAGTTGGGCTTATGGTTAACCCTGTTAGTTGGGCTTATGGTTAACCCTGTTAGTTGGGCTTATGGTTAACACTGTTAGTTGGGCTTATGGTTAACCCTGTTAGTTGGGCTTATGGTTAACCCTGATAGTTGGGCTTATGGTTAACCCTGTTAGTTGGGCTTATGGTTAACCCTGTTAGTTGGGCTTATGGTTAACCCTGATAGTTGGGCTTATGGTTAACCCTGATAGTTGGGCTTATGGTTAACCCTGTTAGTTGGGCTTATGGTTAACCCTGATAGTTGGGCTTATGGTTAACACTGTTAGTTGGGCTTATGGGACAAACAGATGTGTCCGTTGTCAATACATACAATCAGCATTTGACTACAACAACTTGTGAACATCATACTTAATAACATCAATGTCTCAAAACGACAACTTCTCTCAGGGTCTCGTCTGTCTCCACTGCTGTGATGGTGGCTCTGCGTGCATCCCAAAGGGGACCCTATTCCCTATACAGTGCACTACTTTTGAAAGGGAATAGGGTGCCATTTGGCATGACTTTAAAAGTAGTGCACTATGTAGGGAATAGGGTGCCATTTGTCATGACTTTAAAAGTAGTTCACTATGTAGGGAATAGGGTGCCATTTGGCATGACTTTGAGAGTAGTGCACTATGTAGGGAATAGGGTGCCATTTGGCATGACTTTGAGAGTAGTGCACTATGTAGGGAATAGGGTGCCATTTGGCATGACTTTGAGAGTAGTGCACTATGTAGGGAATAGGGTGCCATTTGGCATGACTTTGAGAGTAGTGCACTATGTAGGGAATAGGGTGCCATTTGGCATGACTTTGAGAGTAGTGCACTATGTAGGGAATAGGGTGCCATTTGGCATGACTTTAAGAGTAGTGCACTATGTAGGGAATAGGGTGCCATTTGGCATGACTTTGAGAGTAGTGCACTATGTAGGGAATAGGGTGCCATTTGGCATGACTTTGAGAGTAGTGCACTATGTAGGGAATAGGGTGCCATTTGGCATGACTTTAAGAGTAGTGCACTATGTAGGGAATAGGTTATATGAGTAATTCCACTGGAGATGTAGACGGCTTAAGTCATCATCACCGTCACACTGACTCACCCTGCCCTGATCAACACACACAATCTACACTACACCCTCTCAGGCTATTGTGTGAGAACACACACACACACACACACACACACACACACACACACACACACACACACACACACACACACACACACACACACACACACACACACACACACACACACACACACACACACACACACACACACACACACACACAGCCTCTAACCTGGATCAGCCATGTGAGTTGCTGCTTCATTGGGCTAGGCCGTTCGTCTGTGTGTGTGTGTGGTGTGTGTGGTATGTGAGAGAGAGAGTAGTAGGAACATGTCATATCTCTGCAGAAAGCTGTGTGTTGTGTGTGTCTGTGTATAGGCCTTGTGTGTGTGTGTGCGTGTGTGTGTGTGCGTGTGTGTCCGTCCGTCCGTCCTGGTGAAAACCACAAGCCCCCGTTTCTCTGACACGTGACACCGAGTGGCCACCTCGTCTTTCCTCCTTACCTTCCTCCCCTCCTGCACGTGTACACAGGTTTCCCGCTGCCAGGACTACGGGTTGGGCCTATCCCGTTGGCACAGCAACCCAAACTATCCTGGCTATGATCTGTGGTGTGACCCAGGGCAGTAGTCAAAATGGCCCTTCATCTAAACCGCTGTCTTGTTGTGGGGGAAACCATTCCTTACACACACACACACACACACACACTTCGGCGACAAACACTCGGCAGGACCTTGTGGCCCTTTATGGCTGTGCAAGGAGGTGTGAACGCCAGACGAGACCCAACAGCCCCCTGAATCTCTGACCTGACTGTCCAGTTGGATGGATTTGGGCTAATGAAAAGGTGGTGGTGGAGTGACGTTGCTTTGAGTCACAAAGGGCACACTATTCCTACGTTGTGCACTACTTTTGACCAGGTCTCGTGGACTTAAAAGTAGTGCACTATGTAGGGAATATGGTGACATTTGGGAGACACATGTTGAGTGGGGTACTTGCTTGATTTTTGTTGTTAAACCCACAACAACAACGACGATGAAACGGGAGAAAAATAAAAATAAATGCCTTTAAGTCGACATGAGGCGCTGCCTGCTGCCACATCACAACACGTTGTCGTCACATTTTCCGTTATCCTCTGCTGCCTTTAGAAAAAAAGAAGTGTTGTTTGTGTCGGGAGTGTCAAAAACACAGAGGGCAAGGGAAACGAGCAGCTGGAAAGATACAACGGAAACATCTTGGACTTGTGGCTGTCTGGCGCCCTCTTGTGTTGGCAGGAAGAAGCTGCTGAGCCTTGGAGTGACACATGCCAAGGACCTACAGTGCATCCCAAATAGCACCCTATCCCCTACATAGTGCACTACTTTTGACCAGGGTCCAGAGGGAATATGTATGGTAGGGTGCCATTTGGGACAAACCCCGAGATGAAAGAACTTTCTAGAATTAATAGTCTGTATTAGTGTTGAATGGGAACTGATGAGGATCTTATGTTCCGGAAGGAAACAAGACAGACGTTTGTTGAGGAAAGGAAGACATCATGAAGCTCCCATCAATCAACAACCCAATGAAACAAATGTGCTTCGATTCCGTTACCTGTTTCACGGCCCATTTGCTTGTGCAAACACCGGAGGGAGAGAAAGACAGGGAGAGAGAGACAGAGAGTGGTAGAGAGAGTGATGGAGAGGGAGTGACAGAAATGGAGAGAGAGAGAGTAAGAGAGTGGTAGAGAGAGCGAGAGAGAGAGAGAGAGAGAGAGAGAGAGAGTGGTAGAGAGAGTCTAATGAGAGAGAGAGAGAGGGAGAGACAGAAAGGGAGAGGTAGAGAGAGAGAGGGGTGGTAGAGAGAGTGAGAGAGGCTAATGAGAGAGAGAGAGAGAGAGAGAGAGAGAGAGGGAGAGACAGAAAGGGAGAGGTAGAGTAAGTAAGATAGTGGTAGAGAGAGCGAGAGAGGCTAATGAGAGAGAGAGAGAGTGGTAGAGAGAGTAAGAGAGTGGTAGAGAGAGCGAGAGAGAGGTTAATGAGAGAGACAGAGAGAGAGAGAGAGAATCATTCCAGACTCAGGGACATGTACTAGTATGTGGCGACCTAAACGCATTCACAGTCAGAGCGTTCACAGTCAGGGCGTTCACAGTCAGGGCGTTCACAGTCAGGGCGTTCACAGTCAGGGCGTTCACAGTCAGGGCGTTCACAGTCAGAGCGTTCACAGTCAGGGCGTTCACAGTCAGAGCGTTCACAGTCAGGGCGTTCACAGTCAGGGCGTTCACAGTTAGCCCACTGACACCCCTATCAGATCACAGCAAAATCCCAGCTTACTTGAACAGAGCAATGTTAATGTACTAGTACATGTATTGGCCCTCGCTACATATTCGTTGCCAGACCCACTGGTTCCAGGTCATCTGTAAATCTATGCTAGGTAAAGCTCCGCCTTATCTCAGTTCACTGGTCACGATAACTACACCCACCCGTAGCGCACGTTCCAGCAGGTATATCTCACTGATCATCCCCAAAGCCAACACCTCATTTGGCCGCCTTTCCTTCCAGTTGTCTGCTGCCAGTGACTGGAATGAATTGCAAAAATCGCTGAAGTTGGAGACTTTTACTTCCCTCACCAACTTATCTGAACAGTTAACCGATCACTGCAGCTGTACATAGCACCACAGGTAACTTTCACAAAGATGTGAACGATCTGAGAGACAAGGCAAGAAGGGCCTTCAAAGTCATCAAAAGGAACATAAAATTCGACATACCAAATAGGACCTGGCAAAAAATACTTGAATTAGTCATAAAACTCATTGCCTTTATGGTTGTGAGATCAGGGGTCCACTCACCAACCAAGAATTCACAAAATGGGACAAACACCAAATTGAGACTCTACATGCAGAATTCTGCAAAAACATCCTCAGTGTACAACGGAAAAACCTCAATAATGCACGCAGAGAAGAACTAGGACTATTCCAGCTAATTAACAAAATCCAGAAAAGAGCTGTTAAATTCTACAACCACCTAAACATAAGTGATTACCAAATCTTCCATAACAAAGCCGTCACCTACAGAGAGATGAACCTGGAAGAGCCTGGAACCTAGAAGAGTCCCCTCTGAGTCCCCTCTGCCAGCTGGTACAGGGACTCTACTCACAACCAAATCATCAGTAAACAAAAAGATGATTATTTCCAATTATGTCAAGTAATTAACAAAAAACAGCGGGAACTGGAATGTTATTTGGCCCTAAACATAGACAACACAGTGGCCGAATACCTGACCACCGTGACTGAGCCAAATTGAAGGAAAACTTTAACTATGTACAGACTCAGTGAGCATAGACTTGCTATTGAGAGAGCCGCCATCGGCAGACTTGGCTCTCAAGAGAAGATCGGCTATGTGCTCACTGCCCACAAAACTGAGCTGCACTTCCTAACCTCCTGCCCAACGTATGACCATATTAGAGAGACATATTTCCCTCAGATTACACAGATCCAATCTTGATAAACTCCCATATCTACTGGGTGAAATACCACAGTGTGACATCACAGCAGCAAGATGTGTGACCTGTTGACACAAGAAAAGGTCAACCAGTGAAGAACAAACACCATTGTAAATACAACCTATATGTATCTGTTTATTTTAACTTTCATGCTTCAACTATTTACACATTAGTCCACTTACTTCGGCAAGGTAAACATATGTTTCCCACGACAACCATTGAATTGAATTGTGTGAAAGAGACAGAGTGACAGAAAGAAAGAGAGGTGAAGAGAGGGGGAGAGACAAAGAAAGAAAGAAAGAAAGAAAGAAAGAAAGAAAGAAAGAAAGAAAGAAAGAAAGAAAGAAAGAAAGAGAGAGAGAAGGATAGAGGGGGGAGGTTGCTAGGGGGAACACACTTCTGAAGTGAAAATGAGGTGTGTGTTATTATTATTCAGTATGAATTGGCCTGTACCTCTGCCAAGAGCCTGCGTGTGTGCGTGTGTGTGTGTGTGTGTGTGTGTACGTGTGTATGTGTGCATGTGTGCGGAGACCGGCAGCTTCTCTAACAGAATGCCTGGGGTTGTCTTCTTGATTTATTTTTTGCATCCCAAATGGCACCATAAAGTGCACTACTTTTGACTAGGGTGCTATTTGGAACATACTCTCAGTTTCCTGTAGCTCTAGGGTTTAGGGAATAGGGAATAGGGTGTCACTCTGGACATACCCTCAGTCTCCTGCAGATCTGGGATGCAGTCTAAGTGAGTGTTTGGTGCAAACTGACACTTGGCACCAAGTTGATTCAAACCTGCTTGGGTTTTGAGTTAATGAGTGAGCAGAGGACACACTTAGAACCCTGCAGACATGTCTTAAATGCACCACGGAACAATCACAACAGCTCAAAGGGAACTGAAGGCTACTTCTGGTTAAAAGCCATTTAGGTGTGATCAACTCAGCAACGTGCAGGGGTTACTTCAGTTAAGAGTAGGCCTCTTGCATACAGACGAGTTAGGGTGAGGTACGGATCTTGGCTACCGCAAATTATAGGGAAAATGCATTCAAGCTTTCACAGACTAGGCTGTTCTCAGCTAAGGAAAGCCTGATGAAGACCATTTATAGTCTAAAAACAGTCATTTTCCTCATTCAGCCACGGGACGATTCTTTCTTGAGCAGATGGTCAGGGAGCCGGAACATTATTACAAATAATTAGTGGACTGCAAACTGACCGGCAGAACAACTTGGAACAGATTTCCAAATGTTTAAATCACCTGGGAGTGGACTTGTGTTTTTAGTCTTTTATGTTCAACAAATAGAACCGCCAGTGGGGGACCCTATACTAGGCTACAAATATAGTCTAACAAACAACCTCACAGACTCCAAAACTATCTCGACACAGAATGTTCTCAGCTTAGGGAAACCTGGTGAAGACAGTTGTGAATGCCACACTATTTTAGAAAATAGATTATTCATGACTTTTCCTCATGCTGTGTACTCAGACTAGGCTGTAAATACACCATACATAGCCAGCAGGCCTGGGCAACTCCAGTCCTCAGGGGCCTGATTGGTGTCACCGTTTTGCCCCAGTCCCAGCTAACACACCTGACTCCAATCATCAACTAATCATGATCTTCAGTTTAGAATGTAATTAGTTTAAATCAGATCTGTTTACTAGGATGGAGGGAAAGTGTGACACCCAATCAGGCCCGGAGGACTGGAGTTACCCAGCCCTGCAGGCCAAACCCAGCAACAAGCAAGCACAACAACACAGTCCAACACTGACATCTACTGTTCTCATGAGGTTACTGCATTTGTCTACCAGTCAATAATAGGGGACACATAGATAACCTAATCTATACCAAACAATTGAGCCACTGTCTGTCACTGTCTGCACTGCATTACTGGATCAAATAGTGCCTGGTCCAGGGCCTGTATTTAAAAAGCTTCAAGTCCGAGTGCTGATCTAGGATCAGGTCCCACCCCCTGGCTGTCCATAGTCTTATTCATTATGATCTAAAAGAAAACAGATCCTAGATCACCTCTTCGTGGATACAGGCTCTGATCCTGGTCCTCTTCCTAGGGCATCTTCCATCTAATACCTCATCCAATTCAAGAGAATGTGACGACGGAATGCGTTACATTGTTGAGATTAGAGGTCGACCGATTATGATTTTTCAACGCCGATACCGATTATTGGAGGACCAAAAAAGCAGATACCGATTAATCGGCCGATTTAAAAAAAAATGTATTTGTAATAATGACAATTACAACCAATACTGAATGAACACTTATTTTAACTTAATATAATACATCAATAAAATCAATTTAGCCTCAAGTAAATAATGAAACATGTTTAATTTGGTTTAAATAATGCAAAAACAAAGTGTTGGAGAAGAACGTAAAAGTGCAATATGTGCCATGTAAGAAAGCTAACGTTTAAGTTCCTTGCTCAGAACATGAGAACATATGAACGCTGGTGGTTCCTTTTAACATGAGTCTTCAATATTCCCAGGTAAGAAGTTTTAGGTTGTAGTTATTATAGGAATTATTGGACTATTTCCCTCTACAGTGCCTTGCGAAAGTATTCGGCCCCCTTGAACTTTGCGACCTTTTGCCGCATTTCAGGCTTCAAACATAAATATATAAAACTGTATTTTTTTGTGAAGAATCAACAACAAGTGGGACACAATCATGAAGTGGAACGACATTTATTGGATATTTCAAACTTTTTTAACAAATCAAAAACTGAAAAATTGGGCGTGCAAAATTATTCAGCCCCTTTACTTTCAGTGCAGCAAACTCTCTCCAGAAGTTCAGTGAGGATCTCTGAATGATCCAATGTTGACCTAAATGACTAATGATGATAAATACAATCCACCTGTGTGTAATCAAGTCTCCGTATAAACGCACCTGCACTGTGATAGTCCGTTAAAAGAGGTCCGTTAAAAGTGCAGAGAGCATCATGAAGAACAAGGAACACACCAGGCAGGTCCGAGATACTGTTGTGAAGAAGTTTAAAGCCGGATTTGGATACAAAAAGATTTCCCAAGCTTTAAACATCCCAAGGAGCACTGTGCAAGCGATAATATTGAAATGGAAGGAGTATCAGACCACTGCAAATCTACCAAGACCTGGCCGTCCCTCTAAACTTTCAGCTCATACAAGGAGAAGACTGATCAGAGATGCAGCCAAGAGGCCCATGATCACTCTGGATGAACTGCAGAGATCTACAGCTGAGGTGGGAGACTCTGTCCATAGGACAACAATCAGTCGTATATTGCACAATTCTGGCCTTTATGGAAGAGTGGCAAGAAGAAAGCCATTTCTTAAAGATATCCATAAAAAGTGTCGTATAAAGTTTGCCACAAGCCACCTGGGAGACACACCAAACATGTGGAAGAAGGTGCTCTGGTCAGATGAAACCAAAATTGAACTTTTTGGCAACAATGCAAAACGTTATGTTTGGCATAAAAGCAACACAGCTCATCACCCTGAACACACCCATACCCACTGTCAAACATGGTGGTGGCAGCATCATGGTTTGGGCCTGCTTTTCTTCAGCAGGGACAGGGAAGATGGTTAAAATTGATGGGAAGATGGATGGAGCCAAATACAGGACCATTCTGGAAGAAAACTTGATGGAGTCTGCAAAAGACCTGAGACTGGGACGGAGATTTGTCTTCCAACAAGACAATGATCCAAAACATAAAGCAAAATCTACAATGGAATGGTTCAAAAATAAACATATCCAGGTGTTAGAATGGCCAAGTCAAAGTCCAGACCTGAATCCAATCGAGAATCTGTGGAAAGAACTGAAAACTGCTGTTCACAAATGCTCTCCATCCAACCTCACTGAGCTCGAGCTGTTTTGCAAGGAGGAATGGGAAAAAATGTCAGTCTCTTGATGTGCAAAACTGATAGAGACATACCCCAAGCGACTTACAGCTGTAATCGCAGCAAAAGGTGGCGCTACAAAGTATTAACTTAAGGGGGCTGAATAATTTTGCACGCCCAATTTTTCAGTTTTTGATGTTAAAAAAAGTTTGAAATATCCAATAAATGTCGTTCCACTTCATGATTGTGTCCCACTTGTTGTTGATTCTTCACAAAAAAATACAGTTTTATATCTTTATGTTTGAAGCCTGAAATGTGGCAAAAGTTTGCAAAGTTCAAGGGGGCCGAATACTTTCGCAAGGCACTGTATACCATTTGTATTTCATTAACCTTTGACTATTGGATGTTCTTATAGGCACTTTAGTATTGCCAGTGGAAGTGGTGTTGGAGTGGTGTTGGAGGGCCAGTAGGAGGCACTCTTTCCTCTGGTCTAAAAAATATATATATATCCCAATGCCCTGTGTAGGGTGCCGTCTTTCGGATGGGACGTTAAACGGGTGTCCTGACTCTCTGAGGTCATTAAAGATCCCATGGCACTTATCGTAAGAGTAGGGGTGTTAACCCCGGTGTCCTGGCTAAATTCCCAATCTGGCCCTCAAACCATCACGGTCACCTAATAATCCCCAATTTATAATTGGCTCATTCACTCAGCCAGCAACACAACGACAACAGCCAGCATCGAAGCAGCGTTACCCATGCAGAGCAAGGGGAACAACTACTAGAAGGCTCAGAGCGAGTGACGTTTGAAGCGCTATTAGCACGCGCTAACTAGCTAGCCATTTCCCTTCGGTTACACCAGCCTCATCTCGGGAGTTGATAGGCTTGAAGTCATAAACAGCGCAATGCTTGACGCACAACGAAGAGCTGTTGGCAAAACGCACTAAAGTGCTGTTTGAATGAATGTTTACGCGCCTACTTCTGCCTACCACCGCTCAGTCAGATATTTTGATACTTTTATGCTCAGTCAGATTATATGCAACGCAGGACACGCTAGATAATATCTAGTAATATCATCAACCATGTGTAGTTAACTAGTGATTATGATTGATTGTTTTTTATAAGATAAGTTTAATGCTAGCCAGCAACTTACCTTGGATTACTGCATTCGTGTAACAGGCAGGCTCCTTGTGGAGTGCAACGAGAGAGAGGCAGGTCGTTATTGGGTTGGACGAGTTAACTGTAAGGTTGCAAGATTGGAGCCCCCGAGCTGACAAGGTGAAAATCTGTTGTTCTGCCCCTGAACGAGGCAGTTAACCCACCGTTCCTAAGGCCGTCATTGAAAATAAGAATGTGTTCTTAACTGACTTGCCTAGTAAAATAAAGGTATAAAATAATAATAATAATAATAAATAAAAAAATCGTCGCCCAAAAATACAGATTCCCGATCGTTATGAAAACTTGAAATCGGACCTAATTAATCAGCCATTCCGATTAATCGGTCGACCTCTAGTTGAGATGCAGATCAGTAATAATGATGTCTACGATGTCTGGCAGGACAGCGATGGTGATATAAATCAGATCAGTGATAATGCTAATGATGTCTACGATGTCTGTCAGGACAGCGATGGTAATATAAATCAGATCAGTGATAATGCTGATGATGTCTACGATGTCTGTCAGGACAGCGATGGTAATATAAATCAAATCAGTGATAATGCTGGTGATGTCTACGATGTCTGTCAGGACAGCGATGGTGATATAAATCAGCCATGGGGGATGTAGATAGTTTTTCGAATGAGTCTCAAAATGGCACCCTATGGGTCCTGATCAAAAGTAGTCCACTATATAGGGCCCTGGTCAAAAGTAGTGCACTATATAGGGAATAGGGTGCCATTTGGGATGCAGCCGTGGTGTGTGTGGAAGACTGGTTGCGCTGCTATCGGGACGGTTTATGGAACGCTAGGCTATCTGGGCTGAGAGGGAGATAAGAGTGGTAGCTATAGTCTGCCCTCTGTCATGTAGAAAATCTCACAGTGTGAAATAGATCACAATCGATGATTATGATTGACTGTTTTTTTTTTCATTCTTATAACGCATGCTGTTAATATCCTCACAGCGTGAACATTATTACGGGTCAGCTGCTCCCACATCTGCTTATCAGTGTTTCTTAGGTGGATAACGCCAGTGCCTGGTTGAAACTGACACTGTAAATAGGAATATATAAGTAATGATGACTGTTATATATATTATAGATTGTTTTGTGCTTCTGTCCGGGCTGGCTAAATAGTAGAGAAGGTACTGTGGAGGATGCTAGCTATCTTGACTGTAGGGTCACTGTGCCCTACTCCTACCTTTCCACCCCATCTTCACGCTCTCCTCCTCATCTTCGCACTCTCCTTCTCAAACTGAACAGAGCGTAGGCTATAGGCTAGTAGTTGACCTCTGGTCCTCCTCATCTTCACACTCTCCTTCTCAAACTGAACAGAGCGTAGGCTATAGGCTAGTAGTTGACCTCTGGTCCTCCTCATCTTCACACTCTCCTTCTCATCTTCACACTCTCCTTCTCAAACTGAACAGAGCGTAGGCTATAGGCTAGTAGTTGACCTCTGGTCCTCCTCATCTTCACACTCTCCTTCTCATCTTCACACTCTCCTTCTCAAACTGAACAGAGCGTAGGCTATAGGCTAGTAGTTGACCTCTGGTCCTCCTCATCTTCACACTCTCCTTCTCAAACTGAACAGAGCGTAGGCTATAGGCTAGTAGTTGACCTCTGGTCCTCCTCATCTTCACACTCTCCTTCTCAAACTGAACAGAGCGTAGGCTATAGGCTAGTAGTTGACCTCTGGTCCTCCTCATCTTCACACTCTCCTTCTCAAACTGAACAGAGCGTAGGCTATAGGCTAGTAGTTGACCTCTGGTCCTCCTCATCTTCACACTCTCCTTCTCAAACTGAACAGAGCGTAGGCTATAGGCTAGTAGTTGACCTCTGGTCCTCCTCATCTTCACACTCTCCTTCTCAAACTGAACAGAGCGTAGGCTATAGGCTAGTAGTTGACCTCTCTCCTCCTCATCTTCACACTCTCCTTCTCAAACTGAACAGAGCGTAGGCTATAGGCTAGTAGTTGACCTCTGGTCCTCCTCATCTTCACACTCTCCTTCTCAAACTGAACAGAGCGTAGGCTATAGGCTAGTAGTTGACCTCTGGTCCTCCTCATCTTTACACTCTCCTTCTCAAACTGAACAGAGCGTAGGCTATAGGCTAGTAGTTGACCTCTGGTCCACCTCATCTTCACACTCTCCTTCTCAAACTGAACAGAGCGTAGGCTATAGGCTAGTAGTTGACCTCTGGTCCTCCTCATCTTCACACTCTCCTTCTCAAACTGAACAGAGCGTAGGCTATAGGCTAGTAGTTGACCTCTGGTCCTCCTCATCTTCACACTCTCCTTCTCAAACTGAACAGAGCGTAGGCTATAGGCTTGTAGTTGACCTCTGGTCCTCCTCATCTTCACACTCTCCTTCTCAAACTGAACAGAGCATAGGCTATAGGCTAGTAGTTGCACATTTTTTTGGACACTAATCAAAGATTATTTGCGGAAAAAACCTTTCCCTCTCCTCCTGAACTGCCACCGTAGCCCTACACGGCGCCTGGGTAGGCAGCACACGGAAGAACCTTTATCAGCAAGAGCAGAACAGGCCGGGGCTCAGGGTTGGAATATCCTTTGCAGTGTGTAATGCAGCCTAGTTTTATTCACACCATCCCAGCAGCTATCTTGGAAATATAACTTTGCTCTGTGCTTCACTGAGCATGAACTTCATAGCCTAGTGTGGGCTATGGATCATTTGATTTGAGACCACACTAAATAGCCTATAGGTGTAATTGATATAGCACGCCCGCAGAGAACCAGAGATGAGGGGCGGCATCGGGAACACATTCATATATAACCTAATGAGCAACTCGTTAAAAAACACTGAGACATATTGACGTTTCATTAATTACATGACCCTTCCCATTTCCCTCCACTCTGTACATTTCAATCTGTCCCTTAATCCACAGTTGATACAGTCCCAAAATGTGCATGGCAGCAGTCAACTTATCTAAATATTAGACATTCAAGAAGCAAAGTGTCACCGGCCATGTCGGGGAGAATGTTTGCATTCCCTAACCTTTTCCTATGAACCTAATTCTCCTAACCTGCTGCGCTAATTCTCCTAACCTGCTGCGTTAATTCTCCTAACCTGCTACGTTAATTCTCCTAACGTGCTGCGTTAATACTCCTAACCTGCTACGCTAATTCTCCTAACCTGCTGCATTAATTCTCCTAACCTGCTGCATTAATTCTCCTAACCTGCTGCGTTTATACTCCTAACCTGCTACGTTAATTCTCCTAACCTGCTGCGTTAATTCTCCTAACCTGCTGCGTTAATTCTCCTAACCTGCTACGTTAATTATCCTAACCTGCTGCGTTAATTCTCCTAACCTGCTGCGTTAATTCTCCTAACCTGCTGCGCTAATTCTCCTAACCTGCTGCATTAATTCTCCTAACTTGCTGCGTTAATTCTCCTAACCTGCTGCATTAATTCTCCTAACCTGCTACGTTAATTCTCCTAACCTGCTGTGTTAATTCTCCTAACCTGCTGCGCTAATTATCCTAACCTGCTGCGTTAATTCTCCTAACCTGCTGCGTTAATACTCCTAACCTGCTACGTTAATTCTCCTAACCTGCTGTGTTAATTATCCTAACCTGCTGCGTTAATTCTCCTAACCTGCTGCGTTAATTCTCCTAACCTGCTGCGCTAATTCTCCTAACCTGCTGCGTTAATTCTCCTAACCTGCTGCGCTAATTATCCTAACCTGCTGCGTTAATTCTCCTAACCTGCTGCGTTAATACTCCTAACCTGCTACGTTAATTATCCTAACCTGCTGCGTTAATTCTCCTAACCTGCTGCGTTAATACTCCTAACCTGCTACGTTAATTATCCTAACCTGCTACGTTAATACTCCTAACCTGCTGCGTTAATTCTCCTAACCTGCTGCGTTAATTCTCCTAACCTGCTGCGTTAATTCTCCTAACCTGCTACGTTAATTCTCTTAACCTGCTACGTTAATTCTCCTAACCTGCTACGTTAATTCTCCTAACCTGCTACGTTAATTCTCCTAACCTGCTGCATTAATTCTCCTAACCTGCTGTGTAAAGTCACTTCTGCATGTAGAGGCGCAGAAGACTAAGGGTTGATAGGATGTAACCTACAACCTGGTCCCTTTGTCCAACTGATGTAATGACCCTGTAATGAGGGTACTATAATATTCATCACTAGGATCGGCTGACAGAGACTGAGATACTATCTGTGCACCACACACACACACACACACAGTACTATACAGGGGTCCTCTCAGTCTCCATACAATCAAAACAAAAGTCCAAGTGAAGGCATACATCAAGATGTTTGAATGTATTCTTGTTGCGTTCTTAACCCAACACCTAGCGACCTCGTCAAGACATTTGAACCTCTTCGCGTAGCGGTTAAGGTGTTGGCTTGACAGTCTCTGGACCCGTGTTCGAGATCTGGTCAGGATTACCCCCAGAATTCCCTACATTGGTGTCAGAAGTGGGACGGCCATCGGAGAGGCATGTACATGTGAGGGGCATGGTACAGAGAAGCGTGGGATCACGCTTTCCCAAAGGAAGGGGGTAATGTACAATGTAGCGACCTTAACCCAACACCAACCTAGTCAAGAGGTTCACCTCTTTGCGTAATGGTTGAGGTGTTGGCTTGACAGTCATTGGGCACATATGTTCGAGTCCCGGTCAGCGCGACCTACCGAATTCGCTACATTATCAATAAAAGGCTATTCCAATGAATTAAACAATCTCCAAGATACGTTTTGGTGAAGACGTTAAATTGTAGGAGCAGGAATAGTGAAACCAAAGATACTTCCCCTTTCATCTGTGGTGACCTTATCCTAATACTCCCGGCCAATTCAATTCCATCATTAGTTTGGTTTAATCCACTCTTTCATAATATTGACTTTGTGGAGTGTGGTGGATGGGCAACATTCTCTCTCTCACTCACACACCTTCCAGCTGTCAAAAGCCAACTCAATTTAAACCACAAAAAAATGCTAAATGCTGTTTAGGCTACTCACTAACCTCAATCAGCTTACATTTACATTTAAGTCATTTAGCAGACGCTCTTATCCAGAGCGACTCTTGAATCTGTTTTTTAGGCTAAAACAAACCAACTATTTGCTTTCGATTATGCTAAAACGTGCATGCAAACTGTATGCAAATGCAGCTATATACACAATGCCACTGTTGTCTCAAAGGTTTATTGATATATGCATGCATCAACTTACACTGTGATGATGCTGAAGATTCGATGTTCCCCTGATATGAAATCACAACATGAAGACTGAAGTTCTGGCTAGACAGCTAAACACTAGCTAACAACAGCAACTTGTTTTCTAGATATCTGTAACTACAAATTCAGTACGCTATGGACTGCTTGTGAAGCAGACATATTTCCAGGCTATAAGGAATTCCCGACGTGTTTTATATAAAGAAAAATGAAACAAATCTTCACAAACGAACATCCAAGCCCGCTTAGCCAGCTTGCTAGAAAGAAACCGCTAGCTGTATGTGTTTTGGGGCGGAAAGGAGATTTCAGTGCCGTCTCTAGGCAACCACAAGCTTCACCCTCAACTTTTCAGCTGAGCACAGCTGCTTAGCTTGTAAGCAACGACGCTAGCTATCTGGTTCCGTGTACCAAGAGAAAGTCATCTACACATTAGTATTTTGGCCTTTTCCCCATAATTTGGCTTGTTTGTTACAACAATTTTGGAACATTTTTATAATAATGCATTTATTTTCAGCTAAACTGGCCACGTGAAATCTAGATGTCTGTTCTCGCGACACTCGGGAAGGAACGCTGGCCTCCTTCTTCTTCTTCTTCTTCTTCTTCTATGAGGTTTAACGGCAGTTGGTATCCAATTTGTTGCATTACCGCCACCTACTAGACTGGAGTACTCCCTTATACTTTGCTTGAAAAATAAAAATGCACTAAATAAATATCCTATCATCTAACACTACACTCACTCATTTTAAAATGATATAAAATAAATTAACACCACCCTACTCCACTAATTGCATGTATTTATTCCTACCTCATGCCATCATCCTGAAAGGATGGGACAACACCACTTAGCACACCCTGTAACTCTTCCGGTCTTGCACACCCAAATACCTCTCTACAGCTGCCACCACAACCTCCATTTTCTACGACTTCTGTTCCATCCCTGCAGTACAGTTGATAACCATTACTATAAATGCTAAAAATCCAATCTCACTGAAACTTATATCACGTTTTGTCCTGTCCCTCTGTACTGGTATACCTCTACTACTCTCCCCACTCCTCCCCCTTAATCCATCTTCCTCTACTGTCTTCACTGCCTCAGCATATGACAACTTCTGCACTACTCTAACCCTGGAAACCCCACCTGCCTCTCTCGCACGGGACATTTCTGATCCCCAGCCCCATGGGCACCCGACAATTAACACATTCCACTACTTTCCCCAATACTACACATTCCTTTGTCTCATGCCCTTCTGCACATTTCACACACCTTGGACCCTCCCTCCTACACACTGCTGCCACATGCCCATAAGCTTGACACCTGTAACAATGTAATGTACTCGGTACAAACAATCGTACAGGATAACTTATATATCCTAACTTCCCATTGTCGGGCAAAGACTCAACATCAAAACTCAAAAGAACAGACAATGACTCTTCTGTTTCTCCACTCGTCACCTTGTCTGCGTCACATCAAATGGCGAGCATCACAAACACCGGGAATATTTCCCCTCAGCTGGTCAACTTTTATATGTACTGCTTCCCCAGTTATCCCTCCTTTCATTGGTGCCCTTTTCTTGAGAACAAAACAATTCACTTTTCTTGCTTCCCATTCATTTGATTCCGATTCTCCCTCTGACCAACAGAAACACAAACAATTATCACTCGACTCTTCTGGTTACCCTCACCGATTCCACATGACCCAACCCTTTTTTCACCCACCGTGGAACCACAAATGGATCAGCCAAAAGGCAAGAGTCCACTTTTTCCATAAACTCCACTTCTACTGTCACAGACTCATCTTTCTCCTGATCCTTGGTGCATAGCTCGGTCCACGATAACTTCACCACACTTACCACCTCCAATACTTCACCCTCGTTCATTTCAATTTCTTGTCCTGTCTTCAGCTCCCTCTGCTTACACTTTCTACCATTCTTCTTTAACAAACCATCTCCCTTTTCCCACCATTTTTATCCGACTCAAACTCACCTCACCTCTTCATCCCTCCCAGACCTCCTCTCACCCTCTTCTTCCCTCCCAGACCTCCTCTCACCCTCTTCTTCCCTCCCAGACCTCCTCTCACCCTGTTCTTCTCTCCCAGACCTCCTCTCACCCTCTTCTTCCCTCCCAGACCTCCTCTCCCTCTCTTCTTCCCTCCCAGACCTCCTCTCCCTCTCTTCTTCCCTCCCAGACTTCCTCTCACCCTCTTCTTCCCTCCCAGACCTCCTCTCACCCTGTTCTTCCCTCCCAGACCTCCTCTCCCTCTCTTCTTCCCTCCCAGACCTCCTCTCCCTCTCTTCTTCCCTCCCAGACCTCCTCTCACCCTCTTCTTCCCTCTCAGACCTCCTCTCACCCTCTTCTTCCCTCCCAGACCTCCTCTCCCTCTCTTCTTCCCTCCCATACCTCCTCTCACCCTCTTCTTCCCTCCCATACCTCCTCTCACCCTCTTCTTCCCTCCCAGACCTCCTCTCACCCTGTTCTTCCCTCCCAGACCTCCTCTCCCTCTCTTCTTCCCTCCCAGACCTCCTCTCACCCTCTTCTTCCCTCCCAGACCTCCTCTCACCCTCTTCTTCCCTCCCAGACCTCCTCTCCCTCTCTTCTTCCCTCCCAGACCTCCTCTCACCCTCTTCTTCCCTCCCAGACCTCCTCTCACCCTCTTCTTCCCTCCCAGACCTCCTCTCCCTCTCTTCTTCCCTCCCAGACCTCCTCTCACCCTCTTCTTCCCTCCCAGACCTCCTCTCACCCTCTTCTTCCCTCTCAGACCTCCTCTCACCCTCTTCTTCCCTCCCAGACCTCCACTCACACTCTTCTTCCCTCCCAGACCTCCTCTCACCCTCTTCTTCCCTCCCAGACCTCCTCTCCCTCTCTTCTTCCCTCCCAGACCTCCTCTCCCTCTCTTCTTCCCTCCCAGACCTCCTCTCCCTCTCTTCTTCCCTCCCAGACCTCCTCTCACCCTCTTCTTCCCTCCCAGACCTCCTCTCCCTCTCTTCTTCCCTCCCAGACCTCCTCTCACCCTCTTCTTCCCTCCCAGACCTCCTCTCACACTCTTCTTCCCTCCCAGACCCCCTCTCCCTCTCTTTTTCTCTCCTTTCCTCCTCCATTTTCCAAGTATTCATCTCCTTATGATAATACTGCACTACTCCTGACAACCAGCTTGTTCTTGCTTCCTCTAGGGACTCCACTTCCGCCGAAGCATCCTCCCTCCTCCCTCCACCATCCTCCCTCCTCCCTCCACCCTCCTCCCTGATACCGTTTTCATTTTCGTCCTGAACTCTGGCCAGTGTTGCCAACTGTTTTTCAAGGACAGCAGCTGCTGTTCTTCTTCGTCTTCTGCTTCTTCAGAGTTTAAGGTCGGTTGGCATCCAATATGTTGCATTACCGCCCCCAACTGGCCTATTATATGAATTCATTATACTTTGTATCTTCTCCTGCACCATGCCAGCGGCCTGTGAAGACAGGACACCAACACCCAACATACCCTATTACTCTTCTGAAGTCAAATAACAGTAGCTATTGGTTCTTCTTCTTCTTCAAGGTTTTATGGCAGACTAACCCTATTGAAATATTGCCGCCATCTACGGAACAGGGTATTTTTTAAAGTATTCCATTACGGGAAGGGGAGACCTGACATCATACAAAATACAAACAAAATATTTCAAAAACATAACACTCTATCAGTCACAGTTCAAATCCATCCCTAAACAGGATCAGGTGCCTGTGAGGACAGAGCATTCATCAACAGGTTTCCTTGTAATGCCGCTGCTGTAAAATCCCAGAGTCCCAAAAACACTCGGCCACACTCACAATGATGCCTATTTTCTCAGATGTTCTCTGATAACACCCTTGATAGGCACCCTGCTCAACCTGTCTTTCTCTCACCGGACACTTCTGATCTCCAGCACCATGGCTACTCCTACAGTTTATACACATAGCTTTTTCCACCTATACGACACATTGCTTTGTCTCATGCTCTCCTGCACACTTCTCACAACTAGGAATCTCCCTCCTACACACTGCTGCAACATGATCATAAGCTCGGCACCTAAAACACTGTAATAGGTTTGGGACAAAAGCTCTCACGGGATAACTGACACATTCTAACCTGACTTTGTCGGTTAAAGACTCTGCATCAAAACTTAGCAGGACAGACAGTGTCTTCTCTGTTTCACCACGCTCTCCACCGCGTCTGGGTCGCACAAAACCTCAGTTGATCCTCCTAACGCCACTCTAGGCGCCACTTGATCCTCCTAATGCCACTCCTCCTCCTAACACTTAACGCCACTCTAGGTTTCACTCCTTTCAATGGTGCCTTGCTCCAGAGAGAAAAGCAATTCATAGTTATTTACCCTAGTCGTGTGGTGTGGAGCACCGCGCTCCTTCTGGACAGTAGAAACTCAAAAAATCTACACATGTCCACTTTGAGTCACTTTCACCAACCCAACAGTCCCCAACCTCTTCTCCACCCAAAACTCTCACTCCCACTGGGACAAAATGATCTTTATCATCATTGGGACAAGGCTCGACCTCGGCCGTCCTCACCTCACCTGCCACCACAGGTAATTCATCCTTTCTCCCTACACTGGCCCTCTTTAAGCTTTCTATACTATACACACCACTCCTTTCAGTGTCGCGATCTCTCCTCTTCCTATGTCCTTCCACTACAGACCTCTCAGATCCTTGACCCTCATCCTCCCGATCTATATAATCAGACCTGTCAGACATATTGATCTCATTCCAGCACATCTGTTGCTTCTCTAACTTCTCTCCATCACTTTGTCTGCATGAGGCTCAAACCCGGCGGTCTTTACCGCACCTGCCACCACAGTTAATTCATCCTCACTGTCGCCACGATCGATTTCCTTCTGCAACTCTTTCAGAAGTTCTGTGTAATTCCCCATTCCAAATTCCATCAAAACATATTCTACTTTTCTCCCTTTTTTCTGTCCTCCACCTTCATCAGGTCTTCCAGAAGGTTTGTGCATTTCTCCCCTCCATATTTACTCAAATCAAATGTACTCATAATATTACTCATATGTTCCACTTTTCTCCTTTTTTCCTGCCCGCCATCTTATCGACAACGTTCCCTCCACAACACCCATGCACTTTTCTCTCTCTTATCACCTCAACCCCTTCTCTCCCTCCTCCTCTTCCCTCCTTCCTCATCTTCTCTCCCTCCTCCTCTTCTCTCCCTCCTCCTCTTCCCTCCCTCCTCCTCTTCTCTCCCTCCTCCTCTTCTCTCCCTCCTCTTCTCTCCCTCCTCCTCTTCCCTCCCTCCTCCTCTTCTCTCCCTCCTCCTCTTCCATCCCTCCTCCTCTTCTCTCCCTCCTCCTCTTCCCTCCCTCCTCCTCTTCCCTCCCTCTTCCTCTTCTCTCCCTCCTCTTCTCTCCCTCCTCCTCTTCCCTCCCTCCTCCTCTTCCCTCCCTCCTCCTCTTCTCTCCCTTCTCCTCTTCCCTCCCTCCTCCTCTTCCCTCCCTCCTCCTCTTCCCTCCCTCCTCCTCTTCCCTCCCTCCTCCTCTTCTCTCCCTCCTCCTCTTCCATCCTTCCTCCTCTTCCCTCCCTCCTCCTCTTCCCTCCCTCCTCCTCTTTCCTCCCTCCTCTTCTCTCCCTCCTCCTCTTCCCTCCCTCCTCTTCCCTCCCTCCCTCCTCCTCTTCTCTCCCTCCTCCTCTTCCATCCTTCCTCCTCTTCCCTCCCTCCTCCTCTTCCCTCCCTCCTCCCTTCCCTCCCTCCTCCTCTTCCCCTCCCTCCTCCTCTTCTCTCCCTCCTCCTCTTCCATCCTTCCTCCTCTTCCCTCCCTCCTCCTCTTCCATCCTTCCTCCTCTTCCCTCCCTCCTCCTCTTCCCTCCCTCCTCCTCTTCCCTCCCTCCTCCTCTTCTCTCCCTCCTCCTCTTCTCTCCCTCCTGATCTTCCATCCCTCCTCATCTTCCCTCCCTCCTCCTCTTCCCTCCCTCCTCCTCTTCCCTCCCTCCTCCTCTTCTCTCCCTCCTCCTCTTCTCTCCCTCCTCTTCTCTCCCTCCTCCTCTTCCCTCCCTCCTCCTCTTCCCTCCCTCCTCCTCTTCCCTCCCTCCTCCTCTTCCCTCCCTCCCTCCTCTTCTCTCCCTCCTCCTCTTCCCTCCCTCCTCCTCTTCCCTCCCTCCTCTTCTCTCCCTCCTCCTCTTCCATCCTTCCTCCTCTTCCCTCCCTCCTCCTCCCTCCCTCCCTCCTCCTCTTCCCTCCCTCCTCCTTTTCTCTCCCTCCTCCTCTTCCATCCTTCCTCCTCTTCCCTCCCTCCTCCTCTTCCCTCCCTCCTCCTCTTCTCTCCCTCCTCCTCTTCCATCCTTCCTCCTCTTCCCTCCCTCCTCCTCTTCCCTCCCTCCTCCTCTTCCCTCCCTCCTCCTCTTCTCTCCCTCCTCTTCTCTCCCTCCTCCTCTTCTCTCCCTCCTGATCTTCCCTCCCTCCTCCTCTTCCCTCCCTCCTCCTCTTCCCTCCCTCCTCTTCTCTCCCTCCTCCTCTTCCCTCCCTCCTCTTCCCTCCCTCTTCCTCTTCTCTCCCTCCTCCTCTTCCATCCCTCCTCCTCTTCCCTCCCTCCTCCTCTTCCCTCCCTCCTCCTCTTCCCTCCCTCCTCCTCTTCTCTCCCTCCTCTTCTCTCCCTCCTCATCTTCCATCCTTCCTCCTCTTCCCTCCCTCCTCCTCTTCTCTCCCTCCTCTTCCCTCCCTCCTCCTCTTCCCTCCCTCCTCTTCTCTCCCTCCCTCCTCTTCTCTCCCCTCCTCTTCCCTCCCTCCTCCTCTTCTCTCCCTCCCTCCTCTTCTCTCCCTCCTCTTCCCTCCCTCCTCCTCTTCCCTCTCTCCTCCTCTTCCCTCCCTCCTCATCTTCCCTCCCCTCCCTCCTCTTCCCTCCCTCCTCCTCTTCCCTCCCTCCTCTTCTCTCCCTCCTCCTCCTCCCTCCCTCCCTCCTCTTCCCTCCCTCCTCTTCTCTCCCTCCTCCTCTTCCATCCTTCCTCCTCTTCCCTCCCTCCTCCTCTTCCCTCCCTCCTCCTCTTCCCTCCCTCCTCCCTCTTCTCTCCCTCCTCCTCTTCCATCCTTCCTCCTCTTCCCTCCCTCCTCCTCTTCCCTCCCTCCTCCTCTTCTCTCCCTCCTCCTCTTCCATCCTTCCTCCTCTTCCCTCCCTCCTCCTCTTCCCTCCCTCCTCCTCTTCCCTCCCTCCTCCTCTTCTCTCCCTCCTCTTCTCTCCCTCCTCCTCTTCTCTCCCTCCTGATCTTCCCTCCCTCCTCCTCTTCCCTCCCTCCTCCTCTTCCCTCCCTCCTCTTCTCTCCCTCCTCCTCTTCCCTCCCTCCTCCTCTTCCCTCCCTCTTCCTCTTCTCTCCCTCCTCCTCTTCCATCCCTCCTCCTCTTCCCTCCCTCCTCCTCTTCCCTCCCTCCTCCTCTTCCCTCCCTCCTCCTCTTCTCTCCCTCCTCTTCTCTCCCTCCTCATCTTCCATCCTTCCTCCTCTTCCCTCCCTCCTCCTCTTCCCTCCCTCCTCCTCTTCTCTCCCTCCTCTTCCCTCCCTCCTCCTCTTCTCTCCCTCCCCCTCTTCCATCCTTCCTCCTCTTCCCTCCCTCCTCCTCTTCCCTCCCTCCTCCTCTTCCCTCCCTCCTCCTCTTCTCTCCCTCCTCTTCTCTCCCTCCTCCTCTTCTCTCCCTCCCTCCTCTTCTCTCCCTCCTCTTCCCTCCCTCCTCCTCTTCCCTCCCTCCTCCTCTTCTCTCCCTCATCTTCCCTCCCTCCTCCTCTTCCCTCCCTCCTCCTCTTCCCTCCCTCCTCCTCTTCCCTCCCTCCTCCTCTTCCCTCCCTCCTCATCTTCCCTCCCTCCCCATAGCCGTTGGTTGCTCCATTAATCGCTAGATTACGTTACATTTGTTTTCGGCTTATGCTGTCCCTGTCTCTCATACAATGATACATTCTCAAAAGTTAAACTAAATAGCAGTAGTGTGTATTTATGGATGCCAAGGGAAGTCAGGCTTCCCTAAGAAATTGACCAAGAAATAATCATATATATTTTTTAAAGTATCTTTCATCTGTCTGTGTTTGATAATTTTCCTTCAATTTTCTTAGACGCTGAATGTATCCCTCCAGGAAAAGCATCCGAGCGAGTGAAACAGTTCCCCTTTGTCTCTGTATGTGTAGGCCATCTATCTGTCTCGTCAAAAAGAGTAGCCTTAAAAAATATATATATATTTATAAAGCCAGTCAGCGTTGAGGTAAACTGAGTAAGCTTGAATGGACCTGGTGTCAAGGGAAGCCAGTTTAGATTTGGCTTCCCACCAATCACAAGCTAAACTCATTTACAGAAAAAAAAATTAATTGTTGCATCTCATTGTGTCATTGTCCTCCGGTTGGCTAGCCAGCTAGCTAAAATCATCCCTTTCCTCAATTAGCCATGGATGGAGATAAGGATTTGGTTGTGGCTTTACTTAATTCTCTGTACTGGCCAATGATTATAACAGAGATTCTGATCTAACCATAATGCATACATTGTGCCCCTGAGTAGGCTAATGTTAACTAGCTGGCCTGGCACATCATTTCCTGTGAAAGGAAGTTAGACTAGCGTGCAAACATTTGAGCCAGGTAGACAACACAAACTAAAAGCATGTACTGTATGACAGAGTCATGAAAGAGAGGAGGATGTTGAAATATTGAAGTTGAAATGATGCTGGAATAGTGGAGGGCAGCTCCTGTTGCAGTAACTCTCCGTGGTTCTAAATCCATAGCTGTTGAGTAGTCCAAAACGGTCGTAAACATTCACTTGCTTTACCATACTGTAGTAGGTCACGCAACTGTTTGTTTGTGTACTTCACCATACAGATGTCGCTCTCTGGTTTTGTGATGAAACAAAGGTGTGGTTGAATGTATTCTGCCACTGTGTCTTCTTATTGTCTCGGCCTTTAGGCCTGTATATCAGAGTGGCAAGGGATATGAACTAACAGGTTATAGACAAAACAACACAATTATCACAACACAATTATCTTAATTATAACAACACAATCATCTTAATTATCACAACACAATTATCTTAATTATCACAACACAATTATCTTAATTATCACAACACAATTATCTTAATTATCACAACACATGTAATATGGGTTTTTCTCCTGGCTTGGCTTCCTCAGGGATTTTATCCATTCACCACTACTGCTAAATGGAATGTTTCAAGGAGAACAAACTTGAACTAATTAAAAGCACAGAAGAAAAACAAACAGATTAAAGTATATCATTTAAAATATATTTAGTTTTGCTTTTATTATTTATCCCTTGGAGAGCTGTGGTGTCATTTAACAACAAAGGAACCGATTGAATCAATGAACTCGCTGCTGCAGAGGGGAGAGGACGGAGAGGCTGACGAGGACATAGAGGTGGGAGAAGGGGCGCAAGTGACACACGCAGCAGCCGGCAGAGGCGCATAGCTGAACTCACACACACACACGCAAACAAACAGGGAAGGAGCTAAATCATCAAAAAGTCGCTGGGGCAGCCTTAAAAGTAGCTACATTTGTCGTTATACTTTTTTACCAATAAAATCCGCTAGAGGGGAATGAAAACTCTCTCAATCTAACAACAAAGTCGCTAAATTGGCATCACTTGCTCCGACACCTTTGGCGAGCAGTGGAGCTATATAAAAAATATACATACAAATGATAGCTTTTCAACAGAAGTTAAAGTATCCTTATTTCAACTGAATAAATCAATCAAATACAAATATGCAAGAGACAGTTTGGGACTTTTTGTAATTAGTAAATAAAAGGGGACTTTAAATGTTAGTACTGAATAAGGGGTAAAGTAGTTATTTATTCCCCTGTCAACCTCATTAACTTTAAAAGGTCAACGTACACAGCTGAAGCATACTGCACTGTCAAAGATGTGTATAACTAACCCAGCGTACTGTACTGTCTTTGGTACTATCACAGATAGAACAATGAGAGTTAGTTATACAAATATTTGGTACTACTGTCTTTGGCTGAAGGATTTCCGACTACATTTCCCGAGAGCCACCAGCTTTGCGGCGCATGCCTATAAACGATTTACTGGCCACCTCGTGATCACTCTGATTTCAAGAAATAGGGGTGACCTCTTGTTGCGAGAACAGTGGGAGAATAGTCCAAGTTACCATACAAAGATGGTAAGTAGCAAACAAAAGTTGTATTAACTTTGTTTACGGAACTTTAGCTTTACTGAAATGATAAATGCACATACATGCTATAGTATGTACGCTGACAGCGAGGTGGCTTTTCGTTCGCTTGTTGCCAGCAACCAACGCTTGCTTGCTTCAAGTAATATGGTAAACCTAATTTATACAGTAACTAGTTAGTTACCGGTAACCAACTTTTCTAGCAATTTAAACATGTTTGTAAAATGATTTTTGCTTGTGATATGTTTAAAGACCAGTTGGAAGGAGTACAATCTATAATTCCTTGTTGGCAATGTGCCAGTCAATTTGGCACGTTCTAGTATAATCTAATTTTAACAGCTGTGTAGTATGCACATGTGGCTACATTTCTTTGACAAGGTCAAATTGACAGAATGTGTTAATGTGGCCTAGCGTTATCTAAGTAAGTTGTCTAATTATTGCATGCGACTTTCTCCCCAGCAATGCAATTGCTTGTTTTTGGACTCTACATTTGTGTGAAAGGGAAAAGGTTGAATGAATGGTAACAGTTTTCTACAGTAGCTATAAATATCTCGTCTCAGATGGCTCGAGGAGCGAGTTCTATTTTTAAATTCACCGTGGCTTACCTCGTGAGTTAATAAATCCCCACTCCGACATTGTCCGGTCACGGATCCCATATGGAATATCATTGTTGGAGACAATTCTAATAGTTCTCTCTAGTATTCCTCAAAGGTATCCCACTCACCTCATTCCCATTTCATGTACACCTAATTTTTTTACCTGACTGTTGTTGACTGTTTTTCCTATACAAGCTCATTGATATTACATAACATTGATATTATTGTAAAACTTCCCAAATGTTTTCCGAGCTGGATCATTTCCTCAAACTCCCAAGTAATGCCTGGTTCACCTCCAATATTTTAATATGTGCCCCTGTGTTTGGTTGTGTTCTTTTGTCAACAAATGGAAGAAAATTAACTGAAACGGGGACTTACTACCTGAACTTGTCCAAAAATAAATACATTTGTATTCCATTGTAACATTTTACTACAGGTTTTAGGCTAATTCACTCTGGATACGTGTCTAAATAACCTATGTGTAATGTGCCCTAATGAATAGGACCCAGATCTGTGTTTCTTTATCTTGTGTTGCAGTCTGCTGAACCTGTTCGTGTTCTGGTGACCGGCGCTGCTGGGCAGATTGCCTACTCCTTGTTGTTTGGCATAGCCAAGGGAGATGTGTTCGGCAAAGATCAGGTAGAGGGAAGGAAGAAGCTTTGGCTTGACTTGCGTAATATCCCAGCTGATCCTGTTAGGGGTTGTCTATTGTCTGAAATTACACCCTATTCCCAATATAGTCCACTACTTACCCTATTTGCTCTGGTCAAAATGAGTGCACAATATTGGGTGCCATGTCAGATACCTCCTGTGTCAGTTAAATAAAATAAAAAATCATGACTGATGGGCAACATGCAGCATCACACACTACCCCTTCAGTCACACAACCTGCAAAGCTTCACTCAAGGCTTTAATGTCCTTGAATTGCCTGAAATAGACCCACTAGCATACAGCCTACTGGCAGGTTCATAGTCCCTTCAAATAGTCATAACAAGCAGTGTTGTCAATGTAGTAATCATATGAACCATACACATCTGTTCAGTTAGCAATCTACCAGCCTGTAAGTCAACGGAAAGATCAATAGATCCTACTCATTTATCTACTCCTGTCATTTCCTGGTCTCTCCTCTCAGCCAATCACCCTGATCTTGCTGGACATCACCCCCATGTTGCCAGTCCTGGATGGAGTGTGCATGGAGCTGCAGGACTGTGCCCTCCCACTCCTCAGAGGTAAACCATGGGGCAGATGACACTCACTGGACTGACGTGGCTTTGCTTTAGTTGAGGCACCAGTAGTATCTCCATCTCCATTGTGACTGGTATTTTTCTGTTGTCAATGGGTGGCGTCCTTGCTTTGTTCTCACCTCGGCTGTGAGGCCCCAGTATTAATGCTCAGGGCTGCAAAGACAATGTTCTCTCTGTGTATGGTGTGTTGCAAAGACAATGTTCAATGTGGGGTTGGGGGGGGGTGTCTGTAGTATGGTGACCCTGTGTCCCAAACAGATCTGGCTTCAAGCACTATTTTAAATTCTTTCAAATATTTTTAAGGTGTTTGCCAGATCGGTGGGATTTTCAGAATTGCCAGAATCTCGCAGTATCCCTTTAAAGCAGTTAACTGGCAACAGTCTATGTCCCACAGACAACAGTAGCAGGACAAAGGGATCAATACAGGGTTCGCTGAAGCTAACTGTAAAAGCAAAAACGCTGTGACTGAGCTGATGAGGATGTAAGGTGTTGTGACGAAATGGGGATTGAAACAGGGAAAACCACACAGACAATGTGATGGGAAAACAAACCCACGCCTTTGTTTCTCCATAGAGGCCACTTTCATTGTCAAGAGATCATGTCTGAAACATTGTGCTTGAAGGACTTAATAAAGCGCTCCTTAAAAATAACAAATTCCTGCTGTCCTCGATCATAATTACCCCCCCCCTTTTTGTTTCTATTTCTGCCTAAAATTACATTCTCAAATCGAACTGCATGTAGCTCAGGACCTGAGGCAAGGATATGTGAATTCTTGATACCATTTGAAAGGAAACACTTTGACGTTTGTGGAAATGTCAAATTAATGTAGGAGAATATAACACATTGTATTATCTTTAACCAAATCTAAAGAAAAAACATGCTGTTTTTGTACCATCTTTGAAATGCAAGACAATGGCCATGTTTTATTCCAGCCCAGGTGCAATTTAGATTTTGGCCACTAGATGGCTGCGGTGCATGTGTGAGGTTTTAGACTGATCCAATGAACATTGCATTGCTGGTCAAAATGTTGTATCAAGACTGCCCAAATGTGCCTAATTGGTTTATTAATACATTTAAGTTCATAACTGTGTGCTCTCAAACAATAGCATGGTATTATTTCAGTAATAGCTACTGTAAATTGAACAGTGCAGTTAGATTAACAAGATTTGAAGTTTTCTGTGAATACAGATATGTCTGTCCTGGGAAATGTTCTTGTTACTTACAACCTCAGGCTAATGTGATTAGCCTATGTTAGCTCAACCGTCCTGTAGGGGACCCACCGAGCCTGTAGAGATTAATTAGACACCACTGTAGTAAAACCTTAAACAATTAAGTGGTCTTTATTATCCTGTTTTTCCTTCTGTTTGTTGGTCGTCCATGTGCTGCCCATTGAACCAACCCTGGTCTGTTGTATTTTTGATTCGTCTAGAGGTCATTCTCACAGACAAGGAAAGAAACCTACATGTGTCTTTATAGAACACGTTCAGATAGTCCCTCCCTTTTCTTGCTTTTTTTCTGACTATTTGATTCCGACTGAACAAGCCGCTGTTTATTCCATCTGTTTTCAGAGGTCATCCCCACGGACAAGGAGGAGGTTGCCTTTAAGGATCTGGACGCTGCTATCCTGGTGGGCTCCATGCCCAGGAGAGAGGGTATGGAGAGGAAGGATCTGCTCAAGGCTAACGTGGCCATCTTCAAGAGCCAGGGGGCCGCGCTGGAGAAGTATGCCAAGAAAACTGTCAAGGTGAGATAATAGCCAGAGCCCAACAGACAGGGTTTGTTTGTGTGGGGTCTCTGGTGACTGTCAATGTGTCCCTAAATGTCAATGCAGACTTAGCTGTCTCAACACTAGCAGGTACCCTGTGTTTGTGGTATAGTGTAAGCCATGTGTCCTTAGACATAGAGAGGACTCGTGATGCTGCACCTCAGAGCTGTTGAAATTCAGTTCACGTGGTGGGCTCTTAATTCCCATGGAAAGACTGGCCTGGAATGCCATTGGTGGGTGTGTGCGTTGTTTGTGGGTTTGTTTTGTGAGCGTGTGTTTTGATTTAAAAAATCAAACTGCCTGCCTGTCTTAACACTAACCCACCTATCTGGTCTGCTTTGGTCTGTAAGCTTAACGTTGTATCCACCCTGGCTGGGTTCCATCCCAGGAGTTGGTCCACTTCTGTCTAGAAGCCTCTCATTGTATCCAGTCTGGCTGGGTTCCATCCCAAGAGTTGGTCCATTTCTGTCTAGAAGCCTCTCATCCATCCCAGGAGTCAAGGGAGACATTCTGATTCTCTCCTGCTCCCCAAGTGTGCACTTGGACACTCATCTTCATGGATTTACAAAATAAATGGACTGGTGTGAGGAATATGGTGGAAACAAGAATTATAATGAGTCATTTTAATAGTAGAGAGTAGGAACTCCGCCAAGGACTGGACTGTCCCGACTAAGTGCCAGTGGAACTGTGGGTGTGTAGTGAGGAGGCCTTTTGGCCTCGACACTGATCTAGCAACAGGTGTTGGGCTGTCAGACTGACGAGTGTGACTGCTTGTGTGTGTGTGCTGGCACTTGTCCTGCACCCTTGTCATTTCTTCCCCAAGTGACCTTGTTGCAAAAACTTACCTTGTCTTCAGGCAGTGTGCAAGGCTGAAACTGCCATGATAGAACACTTTCAACCTTACACGCTGCCTGACTGTCTAGCGTGGCGCCTTCAACCTTACACGCTGCCTGACTGTCTAGCGTGGCGCCTTCAACCTTACACGCTGCCCTGACTGTCTAGCGTGGCGACCTTACACGCTGCCTGACTGACTGTCTAGCGTGGCGCCTTCAACCTTACACGCTGCCTGACTGTCTAGCGTGGCGCCTTCAACCTTACACGGCGCCTTCAACCTTACACGCTGCCTGACTGTCTAGCGTGGCGCTTCAACCTTCAACCCTGACACGCTGCCTGACTGTCTAGCGTGGCGCCTTCAACCTACACGCTGCCTGACTGTCTAGCGTGGCGCCTTCAACCTTACACGCTGCCTGACTGTCTAGCGTGGCGCCTTCAACCTTGCCCGTCCGGCAGCGAGGCGTTGGAATTTTCCCTCTACTCACAGGTGACTCCAGTTTCAAGTAACTTTAAAATATTTTTTTACTACATGGTAATCAGACACTCTAATACATGGCTATATTAAATTGATAATGGACAAAACATTTAAGTTGGACTGAAAGTGCAAACTATGACTTCATACATTTATTACATTCATATATATTTATATATATTTTTCACCTTTATATAACCAGGTAGGCTAGTTGAGAACAAGTTCTCATTTGCAACTGCGACCTGGCCAAGATAAAGCATAGCAGTGTGAACAGACAACAGAGTTACACATGGAGTCAACAATAAACAAGCCAATAACACAATAAACAAAGCAATGACACCGTAGAAAAAAGAAAGTCTATATACAGTGTGTGCAAAAGGCATGAGGAGGTGGGCAATAAATAGGCCAAAGGAGCGAATAGTTACAATTTAGCAGATTAACACTGGAGTGATAAATGATCAGATGAACATGTGCAGGTAGAGATACTGGTGTGCAAAAGAGCAGAAAAGTAAATAAAATAAAAACAGTATGGGGATGAGGTAGGTAGATTGGGTTGGCTATTAACCGATGGACTAATCACGTGGTATGACCTCTTAGTCTCACGTTGCCTTCAACGTCTCATCACTCTGCTGTTAACTATTAGGGATAGCCTGGCCAACAGCCAGTGAAATTGCAGAGCGCCAAATTCAAAAACAGATACTCATTATAGACATTCATTAAACATACAAGTGTTATACATCGGTTTAAAGATGAACTTCTTGTTAATCCAACCACGATGTCAGATTTCAAAAAGGCTTTACAGAGAAAGCAAACCATGTGATTATCTGAGAACAGCGCCCAGCAGACAAATCATTACTAACAGTTACCAGCCAAGTAGAGGAGTTACACAAGTCAGAAATGGCGATAAAATTAATCACTTACCTTTTGATCTTCACATGGTTGCACTCACAAGTCCCTATTTATGTCCATAAACCTCTGTTATGTTCAGTAATCCATTGGTACAAAGCGCCGTCACAGCAAGCAGACTAAATCAAAAGTACCATGAAAGCTTAAATGTCAAACGATGTTTATAATCAATCCTCGGGTTGTTTTTGTCATAAATAATCCATATTTCAACCGGACAAAAGCTTCTTCAATAGAAAAGGAAAAACAAAGGCGCACTCCCGGTCACGCGCAGGACACATCTCTAGAAATGTCCACTGTCCTCATTGAAAGTGCTGTATCTCCCTTATTTTTCAAAGTAAAAGCCTGGAATAATGCCTAAAGACTGGCCACATGTAGTGGAAACCATACAGATCGTGAACTGGGTCCTAAGTCTTTTACATGGTGGATAGGCTTTCAATGGGAGAACAGCCACTTCAATATAAAAGCATTTCCTGGATGGATTTTCCTCAGGTTTTCACCTGCCATATCACTTCTGTTATACTCACAGACTATTATTTTAACAGTTTTGGAAACCTTAAAAACTATCCAATACTACCATGTATATCCTACCTTCTGGGCCTGAGTAACAGGCAGTTTACATAGGGCACCTTGTTCATTCAAACTACTCAATACTGCCCCCGTTCTCAGAAAGGTTAAGTTAAAATGTGTGGTGCATCTCAATCTGCCAGTCTTGCACATCTGCAGTCATGTTTGTCAGACCATGAGGCACTCTGACAATAAGTTTTTCTCACAAACTGCTGTAGCATCCCAACTGTTTGGAAACTCTCCGATGAGACTCGCAGAAACATGATGGGTGGTCTCAGTTTTGTTCTACAAGCCTGACGGGACTCGTCTGTACCTTCTGTTTGTAGTGTCTGAACCGTTTGGGCTACAAACTGACCCCAGTGGAAAGGGGAGATTCTCCCCAACACCATGGTGTTTTCTGGCTTGCTCTGTGTGTGTGGTGTATGACTGTTTTATAACATGGCCTCTCCGTCAGGTCCTGGTGGTCGGTAACCCAGCCAACACCAACTGTCTGATCGCAGCCAAGTCTGCCCCGTCCATCCCCAAGGAGAACTTCTCCTGCCTCACCCGTCTGGACCACAACCGCGCCCGCTCTCAGGTACCTGTGTGGAGAAGTGGCTATTGTTCCTTTGAACCCCTTGAACGAATAGTTACTCCAATCCCTGATGATGACCGAGTCTGTCTGTACTTGAACTGTAGTGGGTGTTTTTAAGTTTCATTGGGGGGGGGGAACAAATAAAGTGTGTGTGGATTACCTTAATAGATGGTAATATCATCCTTACACAGCTCTCTTGCCTCCCTCCCCCCCAGGTTGCGATGCGCTGCGGCGTGCCAGCCACCCAGGTAAAGAACGTGATCATCTGGGGCAACCATTCGTCCACCCAGTACCCAGACGTCCACCACTGCAAGGTAATCTATAATTTATCACAATGTAATAATGAAGTGTTATTATACCACTGCAAGGCATTACACTGTGTAATATTTAACAATATTTAACAATATGTCATTATTTTACTACACCAAGGTCAACATGGCGGGCAGCGACCTGGCCTGCTTCGACGCTGTTAAGGACGATGACTGGCTCAAAGGGGCCTTCATTTCTGTGAGTTTACTCTACTGTAAAACACATTTTCATCTGGCTGTGTGAACTTTAACCCCCCCCCCTTCTCATTGGAGATGGTCCAAGGGAAAGTGACCTCTGACCTCCTCCATGTGTTTTGATAAGGGGAGAGGATTCCTGGAAAGATGATTTGAGACGGCTGAAGAAGACTATTGGAGTAGGGATGAGACATTTTGTAAGGCATCGCTCTTCCTCCCCCTCTTCCTCCCCCTCCTCTTCCTCCCTCTCCTCTTCCTCCCTCTCCTCTTCCCCCCTCTCAGACGGTGCAGCAGAGGGGTGCTGCGGTTATCGCGGCCAGGAAGCTGTCCAGTGCCATGTCTGCAGCCAAGGCTATCTGTGATCACATGAGGGACATCTGGTCAGGCACTCCTGAGGTCAGCTAAGTGGGACAATTCTGTGGCTTTAAGATACAGATTTAGGATTAGTGTACCCTACCCAAATCTGCATTGTAACCATTAAGGCTATATTTAATAACTCCTAATCTATAGGGCACTCTACTGTTTAAAGTATGGATGAATCTCAATTCTTCACCCTTCCACCAGAATGTGCACTCCTACAATTCCAGACAGTCATGGATGGTGTAATATTTGGCTGGAGGCCGTTGTTACATTTATGAGGTGTGTGCAGTTGCACACTTTGGGAAGAGGGTGGAGAATCGTGGTGCAGCCTGTCTTTAGGTTAATGGTTGCTGAACACAGTGTGGTGCAGCCTGTCTTTAGGTTAATGGTTGCTGAACACAGCCCTAACCTCTGACCTCTTGTGTTTGCAGGGAGAGTTTGTCTCCATGGGTGTCTACTCCAGCAGTAACTCCTATGGTGTCGCTGAAGACCTCATCTACTCATTCCCTGTTCACATCAAGGTGAGACAGATCCCTGACACTCTGCTCTCTACACCCCTCCATACTAAGGCTGCGTTTACATTGGCAGCACAATTCTGATCTTTTGCCCAATTATTGGCTAAAGATCTTATCTTATTGGGCGAAAGATCAGCTGTCATCACCACTTAACCAGAGAGCTCTGCTTCTATTGACTATAAACAGGTGCTTTAGTCTACGACCAACTACCTATTGCAGTGGGAAGTTGATCACTTTGGCCTATTATTCAATATACATTATTCTCCTGTCGTTGTTATCCTCAGGACAAGCAGTGGAAGATTGTGGACGGGTTGGCCATCAACGACTTCTCCCGAGGCAAGATGGACGCCACGGCAGCCGAGCTGGTGGAGGAGAGGGACACCGCCGTCACCTTCCTCAGCACTTGACTACGCTCCCAGCCACGGCAACCAACCCGGCAACAGCACTTGGACGCAGAACCCACTCCTCCAGACTCGTGTCTGTGATGCCGCATTCACGTGCTACTCGGAACTTAGGAAACTCTGGAATATCCAACTTGGAAGTTCCATATGATCGGTTTAACTTCATACGTTTTACAGCAAAATATTTTTATTTTATTTTTTTTAGACCTGAGTTTCTGGTCATTCTGATAGCACATGAACATGGCATGATACACTCACTGCTGCAGATCTGTGTCCAAAACGTTAATGTTACACACTTCTGAACAGGTTATCCCTGTTTGGATGGTTACCATGCTTACCATGGAATGGAGAATTGTTATGGGTAGTTGATGCACTCGTAGTTACTATGACGATCATTGTTCAACTGTTTAAATTGTTGCTCAGTCAGAACAATAAAATCAGCAAACAATGTATTGTCCTTATAGTGTTTCTAGATTTAACTTAATATTTGTGTGAAACAACTCTTGGTTAAATTATTATTTACCCTCTTTTTGTTTGTTTTGTATACTTATTTGGCATTTTCCCATTATGATATTTGACAATCTGAATGTGATCCACCTGTAATCCTACTATTTATAATTGTAGCAGGTGGTTATGGCATAGTCCTGCCACTGGGGGGTAGCACATTCTAATCTATAAAACCAGTAAAATGGATCTATGGTTAATTATGTTTCAAACCTCTGGATATTATCTCCCTGGACTCACTCCTGACGAAACAATAAAACATTTATCAACTGATTCAGTAAATTTCATAATTTCTGCACAAATCAACATTTTATAAGTCCTATGAATAGTGTAGCTCGCCACAGTATAATGATGTGCTTGCCAACTCTCCTTTCAACAGTGCAGCATCTATAAAGTATTTAAAACAAATATTAAGATTAGCTGGAGGGAGTGTGCTCCATAAATGTTAAATTATATATAGTTTACACCCAGAATGTCCTATATCAGATTGTCCTTGACTTGCATTGCTTTGTCACCTGTAGTTTAAAAGAAAATGTGGTCCTTCCATTTGAGTCGTAAGGACTTATGTACTTCAATTCAATCAGAACATTATTTAAAATCACTTTTGAGGGACCATGTTCGTAAGCATTCTGTAACTGAAATTTTTACTTACGTTCCATGTTAATAGTCTAGTTTCTAACCCAAATACCTGTAGGCCTAACTCTGGGATGGGCAACTCCAGGCCGGAGCCCCCCCCCCCCTAGCAAACACAGCTGATAACTTTATTTGCGTTTTAAACTGAAGATGATCATTGGAGTCCGGTGTTTTAGCTGGGGGGGAAAGTATGACACTAATCAGGCCTGCTCTAGCTATGAACCCATTAGTAACGTGTTCATTGACGTGGCATCAATGTCGTGGTTCTGGTGTTTGGGGTTCAGAAACGTCGTGAAAAACTGCATTTTCATTGGCCACAGCATTCGGATACAAGCTTTTCATTGGTCCTTGTTTTGGAATGGCATTTCTATATATCGTTTTGATCAAATTCATCTATTATAGTGTTTTTGTGTGAACTAATTACTTAAATACCTGCCCAATATTCAATACAATGTGTTGCATGTCATTCTAATGTAAATAAACTCCCAAAGGGACATTAGTTGCGCTAATTTCACCGGTCTTCGCGGTTGTGTCCATACTTGGACAAGCCTATCGCACGATTTTCCTGTCGCCAACATCCTACAAGCCAAACAGTAAGGAAATGCATTTATTAGCTCAATTAAAAAAGCCAGTTGATCTGGTAATAATGTTGCAATGTTATTTTTTAAATCATGTATAATTCGTGTTTGATGTGTAGGCTATGCTATACAGTGGAAAAAACGTAATAACCTGTCCCCATCATTTCCGCATCCATCGTTCTGCATTCGGGAATGTAACTAACAAGTCGATTCGATATACCACTAGGCTACATTTATTTTAAGGTTAGGCTAGACCTATAGATCGGTTATTCGTGTGGGCCGGGTCTATGCTGGCTTTAACATGTTACTGATTTACTGTATATATATGATTATCTACGCTAGGCTATCTTAATATATATATATATATATAAGATATCATGGGGGCGAGGCTAAAGCAAGAGAGGGAGTATATTAGTAGAAGCAAATGCCGCGTTCAAACCCACTGGGAACTTGTGAAATCTCCGCCTTCAGTGCGTACATGACAACTGGGAACTCGGGGTGGCGGGGGGGGGGAACTAGCTCCTACTGGAAAAAAATAGTTTTGAATCGTCATCCAATCTGGAATTCCAAGTAGGAAACTAGGGCATCTTTGTTGAGGTGCGATGTTTTTTTAACCTAAAGATCACTGACGTCATGATTTGGCCTTTTTTTATATTTATTTTAAAATTATTTTTTAGTTCCACGTTGTCTTGAAAGCACCAAAAGGTCCATAGACAGTCCGGGAGGAAATGTGACGTGGTTTATTTGCCTGGGAAAGGGGCAGACCCGAAACCCGTACAAGCCATAGGCTAATTGTATTTGTGAAATATAGTCACATAAATCCAATAGGAAGGCTACAGTCGGGCCGGGGGGTGCGTTTCATTAGGCTGAAGTCAAGTGAGATAAACGATTGATGGAATAAAGGTCGGGTTGTCACGCTTTGGAAAGTGCTGGCGGTGGAGGAATTGCGAAAAGGATTTCATTTGTGAGAGAGGAGTGCTCTCGCAAGTTATGTCTTCAGCAGTCCATTCTGCACTGGGGTGGCCGTATAGATGAATGACTCAATGACCATTTGGGGTCTTCTGGAATATGTCTTACATTTTATTGGACTATTTGACCAATTTCGTTTCAATATAGTTATAGTTGAATATCCTTGATAACTTGATACGCTGCCTAGTGGAAATACCGATTTTGGATTTGTACAGAACATTTGACCTCCATTAGGTGATTTCTGATTATTGAGCCTTTATAGCATTCTGGAATATGGCTCGTTATTTTGAAGGTAAGTGATTGTGTGGATGCAGCCTACTACAATGATGAAGAATGAATACCACAATGAATGTATTGAAAATAAGTTTAACAGCTTCTACTTGTACATTGTGTGGAGACACGGTCTAAAGTACCAACTAGTGTTATAATTTGAAGTACTATCCTCTGGGAATACAATGTACACATTGTTGTATTTTTTTTATCCAAATGAATTCAATGTAATTCAATAACAATGAATTGTCTTAGGCTACTTGGTTGAATGTTGCTATCACTTGAAAGGTACCTTAGTACCATTGGACCTCAGGCTGGGCCTAACAAATTAGCTCCCACTTCTTACTTTAATGTCCAATTCCAAACGTGCACGCTGACAGGTCAAGAATGGGTACCCCAACTAAATCGTCCATACCAGAGATAGCTGTTCTTTCTCCTCTGACATAATTAGAGTAATATAACAATAGTAGCTTATGTTATTTATAGTTGGGCTTATTTTGAGAATGCCTCAGCCTCTAGTTGGGCTACTCATTGCCGTTGTCCAATCAGGGCAGCAGTTTGGTAGCCTCAGCCTCTAGTTGGGATACTCATTGCTGTTGTTGTCCAATCAGGGCAGCAGTTTGGTAGCCTCAGCCTCTAGTTGGGCTACTCATTGCTGTTGTTGTCCAATCAGGGCAGCAGTTTGGTAGCCTCAGCCTCTAGTTGGGCTACTCATTGCTGTTGTTGTCCAATCAGGGCAGCAGTTTGGTAGCCTCAGCCTCTAGTTGGGCTACTCATTGCTGTCGCAGTTTTGTCCAATCAGGCCAGCAGTTTGGTATCCTCGGCCTCTAGTTGGGCTACTCATGGCTGTGGTTGTCCAATCAGACCAGCAGTTTGGTAGACTCAGCCTCTAGTTGGGCTACTCATGGCTGTCGTTGTCCAATCAGGCCAGCAGTTTGGTATCCTCGGCCTCTAGTTGGGCTACTCATGGCTGTGGTTGTCCAATCAGACCAGCAGTTTGGTAGCCTCAGCCTCTAGTTGGGCTACTCATGGCTGTCATTGTCCAATCAGGCCAGCAGTTTGGTATCCTCGGTCTCTAGTTGGGCTACTCATGGCTGTTGTTGTTCAATCAGGGCTGCAGTTTGGTCGCCTCGGCCTCTAGTTGGGCTACTCATGGCTGTCGTTGTCCAATCAGGGCAGCAGTTTGGTAGCCTCAGCCTCTAGTTGGGCTACTCATGGCTGTCGTTGTCCAATCAGGGCAGCAGTTTGGTATCCTCGGCCTCTAGTTGGGCTACTCATTGCTGTTGTTGTCCAATCAGGGCAGCAGTTTGGTAGCCCCAGCCTGCCATATACTCACTCATTTTGGTTCTTGGTCGTCCGGGTCTAGCCGGTGTAGGCCGTCATTGTAAATAAGAATTTGTTCTAAACTAACTTGCCAAGTTAAATAAAGGTTCAATTTAAAACATTTCCCTGTCAGTCACTCACACCATACAGGAACCACTGCCTGGTGACAGCTTATGAGAAATGACAGTGTCAGATGTCCCAAAACCATAGAACAAGTCACAGTATTGACATGTAGCCTATTCAAAATGGATCTCACCGGTCAAAGTCTATTTCCTGGCAGTGGAATAGAGCTGTTGTATTACTGTTGCACTAGACTAGACTGTTACTAATCTCATAGATATGTTATAGGGAGATGAGGAGCTACTAGACTGTTACTAATCTCATAGATATGTTATAGGGAGATGAGGAGCTACTAGACTGTTACTAATCTCATAGATATGTTATAGGGAGATGGGGAGCTACTAGACTGTTACTAATATCATAGATATGTTATAGGGAGATGAGGAGCTACTAGACTGTTACTAATCTCATAGATATGTTATAGGGAGCTACTAGACTGTTACTAATCTCATAGATATGTTATAGGGAGATGGGGAGCTACTAGACTGTTACTAATCTCATAGATATGTTATAGGGAGATGGGGAGCTACTAGACTGTTACTAATATCATAGATATGTTATAGGGAGATGGGGAGCTACTAGACTAGACTGTTACTAATCTCATAGATATGTTATAGGGAGATGGGGAGCTACTAGACTGTTACTAATCATAGATATGTTATAGGGAGATGGGAGCTACTAGACTAGTTACTAATCTCATAGATATGTTATAGGGAGATGGGAGCTACTAGACTAGACTGTTACTAATCTCATAGATATGTTATAGGGAGATGGGGAGCTACTAGACTGTTACTAATCTCATAGATATGTTATAGGGAGATGGGGAGCTACTAGACTAGACTGTTACTAATCTCATAGATATGTTATAGGGAGATGGGGAGCTACTAGACTGTTACTAATCTCATAGATATGTTATAGGGAGATGAGGAGCTACTAGACTGTTACTAATCTCATAGATATGTTATAGGGAGATGGGGAGCTACTAGACTGTTACTAATCTCATAGATATGTTATAGGGAGATGAGGAGCTACTAGACTGTTACTAATCTCATAGATATGTTATAGGGAGATGGGGAGCTACTAGACTAGACTGTTACTAATCTCATAGATATGTTATAGGGAGATGGGGAGCTACTAGACTAGACTGTTACTAATCTCATAGATATGTTATAGGGAGATGGGGAGCTACTAGACTAGACTGTTACTAATCTCATAGATATGTTATAGGGAGATGGGGAGCTACTAGACTGTTACTAATCTCATAGATATGTTAGAGGGAGATGAGGAGCTACTAGACTAGACTGTTACTAATCTCATAGATATGTTATAGGGAGATGGGGAGCTACTAGACTGTTACTAATCTCATGGATATGTTATAGGGAGATGGGGAGCTACTAGACTGTTACTAATCTCATAGATATGTTATAGGGAGATGAGGAGCTACTAGACTGTTACTAATCTCATGGATATGTTATAGGGAGATGGGGAGCTACTAGACTGTTACTAATCTCATGGATATGTTATAGGGAGATGAGGAGCTACTAGACTGTTACTAATCTCATAGATATGTTAGAGGGAGATGAGGAGCTACTAGACTAGACTGTTACTAATCTCATAGATATGTTATAGGGAGATGGGGAGCTACTAGACTGTTACTAATCTCATGGATATGTTATAGGGAGATGGGGAGCTACTAGACTAGACTGTTACTAATCTCATAGATATGTTATAGGGAGATGAGGAGCTACTAGACTGTTACTAATCTCATAGATATGTTATAGGGAGATGGGGAGCTACTAGACTAGACTGTTACTAATCTCATAGATATGTTATAGGGAGCTACTAGACTGTTACTAATCTCATAGATATGTTAAAGGGAGATGGGGAGCTACTAGACTGTTACTAATCTCATAGATATGTTATAGGGAGATGAGGAGCTACTAGACTGTTACTAATCTCATAGATATGTTATAGGGAGATGGGGAGCTACTAGACTAGACTGTTACTAATCTCATAGATATGTTATAGTGAGATGGGGAGCTACTAGACTAGACTGTTACTAATCTCATAGATATGTTATAGGGAGATGGGGAGCTACTAGACTAGACTGTTACTAATCTCATAGATATGTTATAGGGAGATGAGGAGCTACTAGACTGTTACTAATCTCATAGATATGTTATAGTGAGATGGGGAGCTACTAGACTGTTACTAATCTCATAGATATGTTATAGGGAGATGGGGAGCTACTAGACTGTTACTAATCTCATAGATATGTTATAGGGAGATGGGGAGCTACTAGACTGTTACTAATCTCATAGATATGTTATAGGGAGATGAGGAGCTACTAGACTGTTACTAATCTCATAGATATGTTATAGGGAGATGGGGAGCTACTAGACTAGACTGTTACTAATCTCATAGATATGTTATAGGGAGATGGGGAGCTACTAGACTGTTACTAAACTCATAGATATGTTATAGGGAGATGGGGAGCTACTAGACTGTTACTAATCTCATAGATATGTTATAGGGAGATGTGGAGCTACTAGACTGTTACTAATCTCATATATATGTTATAGGGAGATGGGGAGCTACTAGACTAGACTGTTACTAATCTCATAGATATGTTATAGGGAGATGGGGAGCTACTAGACTGTTACTAATCTCATAGATATGTTATAGGGAGATGAGGAGCTACTAGACTAGACTGTTACTAATCTCATAGATATGTTATAGGGAGATGGGGAGCTACTAGACTGTTACTAATCTCATAGATATGTTATAGGGAGATGGGGAGCTACTAGACTGTTACTAATCTCATAGATATGTTATAGGGAGATGGGGAGCTACTAGACTGTTACTAATCTCATATATATGTTATAGGGAGATGAGGAGCTACTAGACTGTTACTAATATCATAGATATGTTATAGGGAGATGAGGAGCTACTAGACTAGACTGTTACTAATCTCATAGATATGTTATAGGGAGATGGGGAGCTACTAGACTGTTACTAATCTCATAGATATGTTATAGGGAGATGGGGAGCTACTAGACTGTTACTAATCTCATAGATATGTTATAGGGAGATGGGGAGCTTCTAGACTGTTACTAATCTCATAGTTATAAGGGAGTTATAGGGAGATGGGGAGCTACTAGACTGTTACTAATCTCATAGATATGTTATAGGGAGATCAGCTACTAGACTGTTACTAATCTCATAGATATGTTATAGGGAGATGTGGAGCTACTAGACTGTTACTAATCTCATAGATATGTTATAGGGAGATGGGGAGCTACTAGATCTAGACTGTTACTAATCTCATAGATATGTTATAGGGAGATGAGGAGCTACTAGACTGTTACTAATCATCATAGATATGTTATCATAGTGAGATGGGGAGCTACTAGACTGTTACTATCATCTCATAGATATGTTATAGGGAGATGGGGAGCTACTAGACTAGACTGTTACTAATCTCATAGATATCATTATAGGGAGATGAGGAGCTACTAGACTAGACTGTTACTAATCTCATAGATATGTTATAGGGAGATACAACATCAGCTACAACTATGTTATAGACATCATTACTAATCTCATAGATATGTTATAGGGAGATGGGGAGCTACTCATGACTAGACTGTTACATCATCTCAATATATGTTATAGGGAGATGGGGAGCTACTAACTGTTACTAATCTCATATATCATGTTATAGGGAGATGGGGATCTACTAGACTGTTACTAATATCATAGATATGTTATAGGGAGATGGGGAGCTCACTAGACTAGACTGTTACTAATCTCATAGATATGTTATAGGGAGATGAGGAGCTACTAGACATGTTACTAATCTCATAGATATGTTATAGGGAGACCCATCATCTACTAGACTAGACTGTTACCCAATCTCATAGATATGTTATAGGGAGATGGGGAGCTCATCTACAGACTGTTACTAAACTCATCTAGATATGTTATAGGGAGATGGGGAGACCCATCATCTACTAGACTGTTACTAATCTCATAGATATGTTATAGGGAGTTGAGGAGCTACTACAACTGTTACTAATCTCATAGATATGTTATAGGGAGATGGGGAGCTACTAGACTGTTACTAAACTCATAGATATGTTATAGGGAGATGGGGAGACCTACTAGACTGTTACTAATCTCATAGATATCATGTTATAGGGAGATGAGGAGCTACTACAAGACTGTTACTAAACTCATAGATATGTTATAGGGAGATGGGGAGCTCATCTAGACTGTTACTAATCTCATAGATATGTTATAGGGAGATGAGGAGCTACTAGACTGTTACTAAACTCATAGATATGTTATAGGGAGATGGGGAGCTACTAGACTGTTACTAATCTCATAGATATGTTATAGGGAGATGGGGAGCTACTATACTAGACTGTTACTAATCTCATAGATATGTTATAGGGAGATGGGGAGCTACTAGACTAGACTGTTACTAATATCATAGATATGTTATAGGGAGATGGGGAGCTACTAGACTGTTACTAATCTCATAGATATGTTATAGGGAGATGGGGAGCTACTAGACTGTTACTAATCTCATAGATATGTTATAGGGAGATGAGGAGCTACTAGACTGTTACTAATCTCATAGATATGTTATAGGGAGATGGGGAGCTACTAGACTAGACTGTTAGACTAGACCTCATGTTATAAGGAGACCCATCATCTACAACATCATGTTATAAGGAGACCCATCATCTACAACATCATGTTATAGGGAGACCCATCATCTACAACCTCATGTTATAGGGAGACCCATCATCTACAACATCATGTTATAGGGACACCCATCATCTACAACCTCATGTTATAGGGAGACCCATCATCTACAACATCATGTTATAAGGAGACCCATCATCTACAACATCATGTTATAAGGAGACCCATCATCTACAACATCATGTTATAGGGAGACCCATCATCTACAACCTCATGTTATAGGGAGACCCATCATCTACAACATCATGTTATAAGGAGACCCATCATCTACAACATCATGTTATAGGGAGACCCATCATCTACAACCTCATGTTATAGGGAGACCCATCATCTACAACATCATGTTATAGGGACACCCATCATCTACAACATCATCTACAACCCCATGTTATAAGGAGACCCATCATCTACAACCTCATGTTATAGGGAGACCCATCATCTACAACCTCATGTTATAAGGAGACCCATCATCTACAACCTCATGTAATAGAGAGACCCATCATCTACAACATCATGTTATAGGGAGACCCATCATCTACAACATCATCTACAACCTCATGTTATAGGAGACCCATCAGCTACAACATCATCTATAACCTCATGTTATAAGGAGACCCATCATCTACAACATCATGTTATATGGAGACCCATCATCTACAACAGTCTCTCACACCTCCTGACCCAGGATTGTGTCCCTAGTATGTTATAGGGAGACCCATCATCTACAACCTCATGTTATAGGAGACCCATCAGCTACAACATCATCTATAACCTCATGTTATAAGGAGACCCATCATCTACAACCTCATGTTATAAGGAGACCCATCATCTACAACATCATGTTATAGGGAGACCCATCATCTACAACCTCATGTTATAGGGAGACCCATCATCTACAACCTCATGTTATAGGAGACCCATCATCTACAACCTCAGGATTATGGAGTCTCTCCATCATCTACAACATCATCTACAACCTCATGTTATGTGGAGACCCATCATCTACAACATCATGTTACACCTCCTGACCCAGGGAGACCCATCATCTACAACCTCATGTTATAGGACCCAGGATTGTGACCCATCATCTACAACCTCACCTCCTGACCCAGGTTATAGGGAGACCCATCATCTACAACCCATCATCTACAACCTCATGTTACCCAGGAGACCCATCATCTACAACCTCATGTTATAGGGAGACCCATCATCTACAACATCATCTACAACCTCATGTTATAGGGAGACCCATCATCTACAACCTCATGTTATAGGGAGACCCATCATCTACAACATCATCTACAACCCCATGTTACAGGATTGGGTCCCTAGTCTCTCTATACCTCCTGACCCAGGATTGTGTCCCTAGTCTCTCTATACCTCCTGACCCAGGATTGTGTCCCTAGTCTCTCTATACCTCCTGACCCAGGATTGTGTCCCTAGTCTCTCTATACCTCCTGACCCAGGATTGGGTCCCTAGTCTCTCTACACCTCCTGACCCAGGATTGTGTCCCTAGTCTCTCTATACCTCCTGACCCAGGATTGGGTCCCTAGTCTCTCTATACCTCCTGACCCAGGATTGTGTCCCTAGTCTCTCCACACCTCCTGACCCAGGATTGTGTCCCTAGTCTCTCTATACCTCCTGACCCAGGATTGGGTCCCTAGTCTCTCTATACCTCCTGACCCAGGATTGTGTCCCTAGTCTCTCCACACCTCCTGACCCAGGATTGTGTCCCTAGTCTCTCTCTCTACATCTCCTGACCCAGGATTGTGTCCCTAGTCTCTCTACACCTCCTGACCCAGGATTGTGTCCCTAGTCTCTCCACACCTCCTGACCCAGGATTGTGTCCCTAGTCTCTCTCTCTACACCTCCTGACCCAGGATTGTGTCCCTAGTCTCTCTACACCTCCTGACCCAGGATTGTGTCCCTAGTCTCTCTACACCTCCTGACCCAGGATTGTGTCCCTAGTCTCTCTATACCTCCTGACCCAGGATTGTGTCCCTAGTCTCTCTCCCATCTCCTGACCCAGGATTGTGTCCCTAGTCTCTCTCTACACCTCCTGACCCAGGATTGTGTCCATAGTCTCTCTACACCTCCTGACCCAGGATTGTGTCCCTAGTCTCTCTGCACCTCCTGACCCAGGATTGTGTCCCTAGTCTCTCTACACCTCCTGACCCAGGATTGTGTCCCTAGTCTCTCTACACCTCCTGACCCAGGATTGTGTCCCTAGTCTCTCTATACCTCCATACCCAGGATTGTGTCCCTAGTCTCTCTCTCTACATCCCCTGACCCAGGATTGTGTCCCTAGTCTCTCTACACCTCCTGACCCAGGATTGTGTCCCTAGTCTCTCTCTCTGCACCTCCTGACCCAGGATTGTGTCCCTAGTCTCTCTATACCTCCTGACCCAGGATTGTGTCCCTAGTCTCTCTGCACCTCCTGACCCAGGATTGTGTCCCTTGTCTCTCTACATCTCCTGACCCAGGATTGTGTCCCTAGTCTCTCTCTACACCTCCTGACCCAGGATTGTGTCCCTAGTCTCTCTACACCTCCTGACCCAGGATTGTGTCCCTAGTCTCTCTCTCTACACCTCCTGACCCAGGATTGTGTCCCTAGTCTCTCTACACCTCCTGACCCAGGATTGTGTCCCTAGTCTCTCTACATCTCCTGACCCAGGATTGTGTCCCTAGTCTCTCCACACCTCCTGACCCAGGATTGTGTCCCTAGTCTCTCTCTCTACACCTCCTGACCCAGGATTGTGTCCCTAGTCTCTCTACACCTCCTGACCCAGGATTGTGTCCCTAGTCTCTCCACACCTCCTGACCCAGGATTGTGTCCCTAGTCTCTCTCTCTACACCTCCTGACCCTGAGGATTGTGTCCCTAGTCTCTCTACACCTCCTGACCCAGGATTGTGTCCCTAGTCTCTCTACACCTCCTGACCCAGGATTGTGTCCCTAGTCTCTCTACACATCCTGACCCAGGATTGTGTCCCTAGTCTCTCTATACCTCCTGACCCAGGATTGTGTCCCTAGTCTCTCTACATCTCCTGACCCAGGATTGTGTCCCTAGTCTCTCTCTCTACACCTCCTGACCCAGGATTGTGTCCATAGTCTCTCTACACCTCCTGACCCAGGATTGTGTCCCTAGTCTCTCTCTCTACACCTCCTGACCCAGGATTGTGTCCCTAGTCTCTCTACACCTCCTGACCCAGGATTGTGTCCCTAGTCTCTCTACACCTCCCTAGTCTCTCTACACCTCTCTGACCCAGGATTGTGTCCCTAGTCTCTCTATACCTCCTGACCCAGGATTGTGTCCCTAGTCTCTCTCTCTACATCCCCTGACCCAGGATTGTGTCCCTAGTCTCTCTACACCTCCTGACCCAGGATTGTGTCCCTAGTCTCTCTCTCTGCACCTCCTGACCCAGGATTGTGTCCCTAGTCTCTCTATACCTCCTGACCCAGGATTGTGTCCCTAGTCTCTCTGCACCTCCTGACCCAGGATTGTGTCCCTAGTCTCTCTGACCCAGGACCTCCTGACCCAGGATTGTGTCCCTAGTCTCTCTACACCTCCTGACCCAGGATTGTGTCCCTAGTCTCTCTACACCTCCTGACCCAGGATTGTGTCCCTAGTCTCTCTACACCTCCTGACCCAGGATTGTGTCCCTAGTCTCTCTCTCTACACCTCCTGACCCAGGATTGTGTCCCTAGTCTCTCTACACCTCCTGACCCAGGATTGTGTCCTTAGTCTCTCTCTCTACACCTCCTGACCCAGGATTGTGTCCCTAGTCTCTCTACACCTCCTGACCCAGGATTGTGTCCCTAGTCTCTCTACACCTCCTGACCCAGGATTGGGTCCCTAGTCTCTCTGCACCTCCTGACCCAGGATTGTGTCCCTAGTCTCTCTCTCTACACCTCCTGACCCAGGATTGTGTCCCTAGTCTCTCCACACCTCCTGACCCAGGATTGGGTCCCTAGTCTCTCTATACCTCCTGACCCAGGATTGTGTCCCTAGTCTCTCAGGATTGTGTCCCTACACCTCTACACCTCCTGACCCAGGATTGTGTCCCTAGTCTCTCTGCACCTCCTGACCCAGGATTGTGTCCCTAGTCTCTCTACACCTCCTGACCCAGGATTGTGTCCATAGTCTCTCTACACCTCCTGACCCAGGATTGTGTCCCTAGTCTCTCTACACCTCCTGACCCAGGATTGTGTCACTAGTCTCTCTCTCTACACCTCCTGACCCAGGATTGTGTCCCTAGTCTCTCTCTCTACACCTCCTGACCCAGGATTGTGTCCCTAGTCTCTCTACACCTCCTGACCCAGGATTGTGTCCCTAGTCTCTCTACACCTCCTGACCCAGGATTGTCTCTCTCTCTACACCTCCTGACCCAGGATTGTGTCACTAGTCTCTCTACACCTCCTGACCCAGCCTTTGGGAAACACTCTTTAAGTGAAAAAATGTAAACACAAGGGAGTTTGGGAGCAATGGGGTTGAGTTTGGGAGCAATGGGGTTGAGTTTGGGAGCAATGGGGTTGAGTTTGGGAGCAATGGGGCTGAGTTCCTCTTTCATCTATCTCACTGTTGGCCGTGGAACAGTGTTCTGTTTGTCCATGGCTTGTGGTTAAGTTAGATTTATCATACACACACACACACACACACACACACACACACACACACACACACACACACACACACACACACACACACACACACACTACTGTGCTGCGGCAGTGGCACACCTTCTATGATTACTTCTCTAAGGAAGGCTTCCCACCCTGGAATATGAGAGGGTTTCATGCGCCAGGTTTATCTGTGCACTCAGTTTCTCATTGGACAAGTCCAGGTACTCTCTCCCTGTTTCACAGCTATTTTTCTCAGTTTGTTGCCAAATGAACATGACCCAGAACTCACAACAGGTACTAGTCCATGCCAGCTGTTCAGTGACATTTATAGCATATATTGTTGGGAATTAAAGTGGATGACAACATGCAAATCAAACATGGTAGCTTCTTGGAATGCACGACATTCCATAACCTGACAGGAGTCAAGTCAAACCACATTCTAGTACCAGGCTTGATTAACGTTGTAGAGTGTCTCAGTCGAGCAGGTTCTAAACCATGATGCCTGCAGGATCCGCCCCCTTTGCCTCGGAACCCACATTTAACCAGATTGAAATTATGTTTTACATCTATTTTTTGTTGTTATGACAAGGGAACAAAATGACCACCTCTTCCATTGTATATAACTCCATATAGCTCATATTCTTGATGGCGAATGGTGGCAAGCTCACTGGTTTGAGACCACAAAATCAACCAAATCTGCTTAATAGTGCTGTTGATAACACTTTATTTAAAATATGGCATGTGATTTTAAAGAGTAGAAAGTGTCTCTCCTGTATTTCCTGGTCCAGGTCTAAGTGACTAAGGTGTCTCTCCTGTATTTCCTGGTCCAGGTCTAAGTGACTAAGGTGTCTCTCCTGTATTTCCTGGTCCAGGTCTGAGTGACTAAGGTGTCTCTCCTGTATTTCCTGGTCCAGGTCTGAGTGACTAAGGTGTCTCTCCTGTATTTCCTGGTCCAGGTCTGAGTGACTAAGGTGTCTCTCCTGTATTTCCTGGTCCAGGTCTGAGTGACTAAGGTGTCTCTCCTGTATTTCCTGGTCCAGGTCTGAGTGACTAAGGTGTCTCTCCTGTATTTCCTGGTCCAGGTCTGAGTGACTAAGGTGTCTCTCCTGTATTTCCTGGTCCAGGTCTGAGTGACTAAGGTGTCTCTCCTGTATTTCCTGTTCCAGGTCTAAGTGACTAAGTCAGGTCCATGAAATACAGGTTTTATAGGTTTGAGTAAGGGCTTGTCTAACAGAGTTGACATGGTGTTTCAGGTCTCAGTAAGGGCTTGTCTAACAGAGTTGACATGGTGTTTCAGGTCTCAGTAAGGGCTTGTCTAAAAGAGTTGACATGGTGTTTCAGGTCTCAGTAAGGGTGTATCTAACAGAGTTGACATGGTGTTTCAGGTCTCAGTAAGGGCTTGTCTAACAGAGTTGACATGTTGTTTCAGGTCTCAGTAAGGGTGTATCTAACAGAGTTGACATGGTGTTTCAGGTCTCAGTAAGGGCTTGTCTAACGGTGTTGACATGGTGTTTCAGGTCTCAGTAAGGGCTTGTCTAACAGAGTTGACATGTTGTTTCAGGTCTCAGTAAGGGCTTGTCTAACAGAGTTGACATGTTGTTTCAGGTCTCAGTAAGGGTGTATCTAACAGAGTTGACATGGTGTTTCAGGTCTCAGTAAGGGCTTCTCCTGTATTTCCTGGTCCAGGTCTAAGTGACTAAGGTCTCTCCTCTAATTTCCTGGGAGTTGACATGGTGTTTCAGGTCTCAGTAAGGGTGTATCTAACAGAGTTGACATGGTGTTTCAGGTCTCAGTAAGGGCTTGTCTAACGGAGTTGACATGGTGTTTCAGGTCTCAGTAAGGGTGTATCTAACAGAGTTGACATGGTGTTTCAGGTCTCAGTAAGGGCTTGTCTAACGGAGTTGACATGGTGTTTCAGGTCTCAGTAAGGTGGTGTCCATCTAACAGAGTTGACATGGTGTTTCAGGTCTCAGTAAGGGCTTGTCTAACGGAGTTGACATGGTGTTTCAGGTCTCAGTAAGGGTGTATCTAACAGGGTTGACATGGTGTTTCAGGTCTCAGTAAGGGCTTGTCTAACAGAGTTGACATGGTGTTTCAGGTCTCAGTAAGGGCTTGTCTAACAGAGTTGACATGGTGTTTCAGGTCTCAGTAAGGGTGTATCTAACAGGGTTGACATGGTGTTTCAGGTCTCAGTAAGGGCTTGTCTAACAGAGTTGACATGGTGTTTCAGGTCTCAGTAAGGGCTTGTCTAACAGAGTTGACATGGTGTTTCAGGTCTCAGTAAGGGTGTATCTAACAGAGTTGACATGGTGTTTCAGGTCTCAGTAAGGGCTTGTCTAACAGAGTTGACATGGTGTTTCAGGTCTCAGTAAGGGCTTGTCTAACAGAGTTGACATGGTGTTTCAGGTCTCAGTAAGGGAGTGCCTAACAGAGTTGACATGGTGTTTCAGGTCTCAGTAAGGGTGTATCTAACAGAGTTGACATGGTGTTTCAGGTCTCAGTAAGGGTGTATCTAACAGAGTTGACATGGTGTTTCAGGTCTCAGTAAGGGAGTGCCTAACAGAGTTGACATGGTGTTTCAGGTCTCAGTAAGGGTGTATCTAACAGAGTTGACATGGTGTTTCAGGTCTCAGTAAGGGTGTATCTAACAGAGTTGACATGGTGTTTCAGGTCTCAGTAAGGGAGTGCCTAACGGTGTTGACATGGTGTTTCAGGTCTCAGTAAGGGAGTGCCTAACGGTGTTGACATGGTGTTTCAGGTCTCAGTAAGGGTGTATCTAACAGAGTTGACATGGTGTTTCAGGTCTCAGTAAGGGTGTATCTAACAGAGTTGACATGGTGTTTCAGGTCTCAGTACGGGTGTATCTAACAGAGTTGACATGGTGTTTCAGGTCTCAGTAAGGGAGTGCAGGTCTAACAGTGTTGACATGGTGTTTCAGGTCTCAGTAAGGGTGTATCTAACAGAGTTGACATGGTGTTTCAGGTCTCAGTAAGGGTGTATCTAACAGAGTTGACATGGTGTTTCAGGTCTCAGTAAGGGAGTGCCTAACGGTGTTGACATGGTGTTTCAGGTCTCAGTAAGGGTGTATCTAACAGAGTTGACATGGTGTTTCAGGTCTCAGTAAGGGTGTATCTAACAGAGTTGACATGGTGTTTCAGGTCTCAGTAAGGGTGTATCTAACAGAGTTGACATGGTGTTTCAGGTCTCAGTAAGGGTGTATTTCCTTCCAGGTCTGACATGGTCTTGTCAGGTCTAAGTGACTAAGGTGCATCTAACAGAGTTGACATGGTGTTTCAGGTCTCAGTAAGGGTGTATCTAACAGAGTTGACATGGTGTTTCAGGTCTCAGTAAGGGTGTATCTAACAGAGTTGACATGGTGTTTCAGGTCTCAGTAAGGGTGTATCTAACAGAGTTGACATGGTGTTTCAGGTCTCAGTAAGGGTGTATCTAACAGAGTTGACATGGTGTTTCAGGTCTCAGTAAGGGCTTGTCTAACAGAGTTGACATGGTGTTTCAGGTCTCAGTAAGGGTGTATCTAACAGAGTTGACATGGTGTTTCAGGTCTCAGTAAGTATCTAACAGAGTTGACATGGTGTTTCAGGTCTCAGTAGGGCTTGTCTAACAGAGTTGACATGGTGTTTCAGGTCTCAGTAAGGGTGTATCTAACAGAGTTGACATGGTGTTTCAGGTCTCAGTAAGGGTGTATCTAACAGAGTTGACATGGTGTTTCAGGTCTCAGTAAGGGTGTATCTAACAGAGTTGACATGGTGTTTCAGGTCTCAGTAAGGGTGTATCTAACAGAGTTGACATGGTGTTTCAGGTCTCAGTAAGGGTGTATCTAACAGAGTTGACATGGTGTTTCAGGTCTCAGTAAGGGTGTATCTAACAGAGTTGACATGGTGTTTCAGGTCTCAGTAAGGGTGTATCTAACAGAGTTGACATGGTGTTTCAGGTCTCAGTAAGGGCTTGTCTAACAGAGTTGACATGGTGTTTCAGGTCTCAGTAAGGGTGTATCTAACAGAGTTGACATGGTGTTTCAGGTCTCAGTAAGGGTGTATCTAACAGAGTTGACATGGTGTTTCAGGTCTCAGTAAGGGTGTATCTAACAGAGTTGACATGGTGTTTCAGGTCTCAGTAAGGGAGTGCCTAACGGAGGGATGGCCCAGTTTCAGGAGGAGATGAGGCAGCAGCTGGAGACCTCCATGCACGCAGAGCTGGAGAAACTACTGGACACTGCCACGGGGGTCGACAAGGAGGTACACACACACACACACACACACACACACACACACACACACACACACACACACTTCTCCCTCTCCCTGAGTCCATCTGGTAGTGATTGTGTTCCCAAGATGAGGGGAGGGGAAATCAGGCGAGTAACACATACTGTAGCAGAGTGTCAAAGAGAGTCCACACACACACACACACACACTCACACACACACAAACACACACACACACACACACACACACACACCTCTATAAGCATTTCACATCAATGAGTGTTTATACACATGAAAGCCATGATGATATCAGTTGGCTTTGAACAGAAATGCTGTTTGATGATGTGTTTATAAATGTACTCATCAATAAATCAACCATATTACATGAACACTGAAAACATTCAGCCTCCGAGATGAGATCTGCTTTTTCATCTATACTATGTAGAACTGGGTTTAAATCTTTAAACATCTTGAGCGTTTGCTTTAGTCTGTCTGGAGTAACCTGAGGACAGAGTTTGTTTTAGTCTGTCTGGAGTGACCTGAGGACAGAGTTTGTTTTAGTCTGTCTGGAGTGACAGGGGGACAGAGTTTGTTTTAGTCTGTCTGGAGTGACCTGAGGACAGAGTTTGTTTTAGTCTGTCTGGAGTGACAGGAGGACAGAGGTTGTTTTAGTCTGTCTGGAGTGACCTGAGGACAGAGTTTGTTTTAGTCTGTCTGGAGTAACCTGAGGACAGAGTTTGTTTTAGTCTGTCTGGAGTGACCTGAGGACAGAGTTTGTTTTAGTCTGTCTGGAGTGACAGGAGGACAGAGTTTGTTTTAGTCTGTCTGGAGTGACCTGAGGACAGGGTTTGTTTTAGTCTGTCTGGAGTGACCTGAGGACAGAGTTTGTTTTAGTCTGTCTGGAGTGACCTGAGGACAGACTTTGTTTTAGTCTGTCTGGAGTGACAGGGGGACAGAGTTAGTTTTAGTCTGTCTGGAGTGACAGGGGGACAGAGTTTGTTTTAGTCTGTCTGGAGTGACAGGGGGACAGAGTTAGTTTTAGTCTGTCTGGAGTGACCTGAGGACAGAGTTTGTTTTAGTCTGTCTGGAGTGACCTGAGGACAGAGTTTGTTTTAGTCTGTCTGGAGTAACCTGAGGACAGAGTTTGTTTTAGTCTGTCTGGAGTGACAGGGGGACAGAGTTTGTTTTAGTCTGTCTGGAGTGACCTGAGGACAGAGTTTGTTTTAGTCTGTCTGGAGTGACAGGGGGACAGAGTTTGTTTTAGTCTGCCTGGAGTGACCTGAGGACAGAGTTAGTTTTAGTCTGTCTGGAGTGACCTGAGGACAGAGTTTGTTTTAGTCTGCCTGGAGTGACCTGAGGACAGAGTTTGTTTTAGTCTGTCTGGAGTGACAGGAGGACAGAAGTGGTTTTAGTCTGTCTGGAGTGACCTGAGGACAGAGTTTGTTTTAGTCTGTCTGGAGTGACCTGAGGACAGAGTTTGTTTTAGTCTGTCTGGAGTGACAGGGGGACAGAGTTTGTTTTAGTCTGTCTGGAGTGACCTGAGGACAGAGTTTGTTTTAGTCTGTCTGGAGTGACCTGAGGACAGAGTTTGTTTTAGTCTGTCTGGAGTGACCTGAGGACAGAGTTTGTTTTAGTCTGTCTGGAGTGACAGGAGGACAGAGGTGGTTTTAGTCTGTCTGGAGTGACCTGAGGACAGAGTTTGTTTTAGTCTGTCTGGAGTGACAGGAGGACAGAGTTTGTTTTAGTCTGTCTGGAGTGACCTGAGGACAGAGTTTGTTTTAGTCTGTCTGGAGTGACAGGAGGACAGAGTTTGTTTTAGTCTGTCTGGAGTGACAGGGGGACAGAGTTTGTTTTAGTCTGTCTGGAGTGACCTGAGGACAGAGTTTGTTTTAGTCTGTCTGGAGTGACCTGAGGACAGAGTTTGTTTTAGTCTGTCTGGAGTGACAGGAGAACAGGGTTTGTTTTAGTCTGTCTGGAGTGACAGGGGGACAGAGTTTGTTTTAGTCTGTCTGGAGTGACAGGGGGACAGAGTTAGTTTTAGTCTGTCTGGAGTGACAGGGGGACAGAGTTTGTTTTAGTCTGTCTGGAGTGACAGGGGGACAGAGTTAGTTTTAGTCTGTCTGGAGTGACAGGGGGACAGAGTTTGTTTTAGTCTGTCTGGAGTGACAGGGGGACAGAGTTTGTTTTAGTCTGTCTGGAGTGACAGGGGGACAGAGTTAGTTTTAGTCTGTCTGGAGTGACAGGGGGACAGAGTTTGTTTTAGTCTGTCTGGAGTGACCTGAGGACCGGGTTTTGTTTTTTTAGATTTTTTTTAATTCATTGGTTCCATTGCAACAGGCAGCTCAATCAAACACCGATACAGTAGTTGGTACAACCAGTAACCCAGCATATCTCTGTCTGTTTTCGCCCACTGGGGAGAATGGGATGTTGTTGTTATAACGTATACTCCCTGTGTATTCCAGGTCTCCAAGAAGGACTTTGATGGATTCAAGAAGCTGTTCCACAGGTTTCTGCAGGTGAAGGGGCCATCGGTGGACTGGCCCAAGATACACAGACCTCCAGAAGACTCAGTAAGACTCAAATAAAAACCCTGTGTGTGTGTGTTTACTGTACATTGTGTGTGTATCTGTTAGCTCATCAGTGAGTGATCCAGTAATATGGTGTGATGAAGTGGACTCTCAGGCAGATGGGAACAGTGGAGGCCAGGGGGAGAGCTCACACGGTGAGGCCAGATTTGGGGTCTCTTCCTCTAGGCATGCAGCCAGCTGGCTCCCCCTGTCTCTACTAGAGCTCCAGGGCTCCCTCCACAACCCCCAAGCTTTCTCTCTGGGGAAGAATAGAGAGTGACAGAATAGAGAGAGAGAGAGAGGGACAGAATAGAGAGAGAGACAGAATAGAGAGAGAGACAGAGACAGAAGGATAGAGAGAAACAGAGACCAGGGAAAGAAATAGAGACAGAATAGAGAGAGAGGGATGTCTCATTAGGTTTTGTGGATAGGGAAAGAAATAGAGACAGAATAGAGAGAGAGACAGAATAGAAATAGAGACAGAATAGAGAGAGAGACAGAATAGAGAGAGGGGGATGTCTCATTTTGTTTTGTGGATAGAGAAAGAAAGTGACAGAGGGCAACTTAAGAGACATTTTTTGTGCAGTTGTGTTTACGTGTAGGACTGCACATATACATGTGTGTGTGTGTGTGTGAGGTGGGGCTGGGTGTGGGTGTGTCGTAGTTTATTCATGTTGAAATGACTATTGATGGCTTTGTTCCTATGAACCAGCAGTCTTCAAAATGAGTGATGAGTAGTATGTGTGTGTGTGTGTGTGATGATGTATGTTTGTGTGCACTTAATATCACATATGTTCATTCATTTGGGGCTAATTCACCATCTGAGGAAGTGGTTTGCTAAATGTAGCCTATTAGTGATGGTTAGCCGTGTTATTGTTTTTAACAGTTCATGTGATGTATAGGCCCATGCAACCACCTTGAATGGCAGTCGGGAGGGCCCTTTGTTCAATAGTAAATACAATTCAGACCAGAAAGCTGGGACCCCCAACATTAAGAACAGTGGTTGCTTGCAATACAGGGTTTTCCCCTGGCGTTCGGCCTCCATTTTGAAACATTTCAATCCAAAAGCATTTCACAAAGGAAGAGCGAGTGAAACTGCACTGCTTCAGCAAGCAAGAACTCTGTGGTCCAGATGACTGACCAGTGGGCTGGGTGGAAATGTTTTGCGAACCTTACTTATTCATTCAACTAGTTTGAATACAAAACAATCCATCCATCCTTGATGGGCGATATGAGTGATGCATTAAAGTAACCAAACCTGATAGCCTGGCGTTGACAACGTGTCAGTGTTTGGCCTGTGGATTGGGACTGTCCTGGCTTATTTTCCTTCTTGGCCTCAGTTGCATAATAATTATTGTTTGCATTGTGTTCCAAGCTGAAGCTAGGGGGGGGCAGAGTGAAGGACAGAGGGATCGGATGGCATTAGGCTTGTTGGGAACAGGATTCAGGAACCTTCAGGAACCTTATCTATTCTTTGGAGGGTTCCACTATTCTTTGAAGGGTTCCATTATTCTTTGGAGGGTTCCACTATTCTTTGAAGGGTTCCATTATTCTTTGGAGGGTTCCACTATTCTTTGAAGGGTTCCATTATTCTTTGGAGTGTTCCACTATTCTTTGGGAGTCTTCGACTATTCTTTGGAGGGTTCCACTATTCTTTGAAGGGTTCCATTATTCTTTGGAGGGTTCCACTATTCTTTGAAGGGTTCCATTATTCTTTGGAGTGTTCCACTATTCTTTGGGAGTGTTCGACTATTCTTTGGAGGGTTCCACTATTCTTTGGAGGGTTCCACTATTCTTTGAAGGGTTCCATTATTCTTTGAAGGGTTCCATTATTCTTTGGAGGGTTCCATTATTCTTTGGAGTGTTCCACTATTCTTTGGGAGTGTTCGACTATTCTTTGGAGGGTTCCACTATTCTTTGAAGGGTTCCATTATTCTTTGGAGTGTTCCACTATTCTTTGGGAGTGTTCGACTATTCTTTGGAGGGTTCCACTATTCTTTGAAGGGTTCCATTATTCTTTGGAGTGTTCCACTATTCTTTGAACTGTTCCACTATTCTTTGGAGGGTTCCACTATTCTTTGAAGGGTTCCATTATTCTTTGGAGTGTTCCACTATTCTTTGAACTGTTCCACTATTCTTTGGAGGTTCCACTATTCTTTGAAGGGTTCCATTATTCTTTGGAGTGTTCCACTATTCTTTGGAGGGTTCCACTATTCTTTGGAGGGTTCCACTATTATTTGGAGGGTTCCACTATTCTTTGAACTGTTCCACTATTCTTTGGAGGGTTCCACTATTCTTTGAAGGGTTCCATTATTCTTTGGAGTGTTCCACTATTCTTTGAACTGTTCCACTATTCTTTGGAGGGTTCCACTATTCTTTGGAGGGTTCCACTATTCTTTGGAGGGTTCCACTATTCTTTGAACTGTTCCACTATTCTTTGGAGGGTTCCACTATTCTTTGGGAGTGTTCCACTATTCTTTGGAGGGTTCCACTATTCTTTGGAGGGTTCCACTATTCTTTGGGAGTGTTCCACTATTCTTTGGAGGGTTCCACTATTCTTTGGAGGGTTCCACTGTTCTTTGTCAATATAATTTACAAAATAGCCTCCAACACTCTACTCAACAAATTGGATGCAGTCTATCACAGTGCCATCCGTTTTGTCACCAAAGCCCCATATACTACCTACCACTGCAACCTGTACTCTCTCGTTGGCTGGTCCTCGCTTCATACTCGTCGCCAAACCGGGGCGGCAGGGTAGCCTAGTGGTTAGAGCGTTGGACTAGTAACCGGAAGGTTGCAAGTTCAAACCCCCGAGCTGACAAGGTGCAAATCTGTCGTTCTGCCCCTGAACAGGCAGTTAACCCACTGTTCCTAGGCCGTCATTGAAAATAAGAATTTGTTCTTAACTGACTTGCCTAGTTAAATAAAGGTAAAAAAATAAATTAAATTAAAAACCCCCACTGGCTACAAGTTATCTACAAGCCCTTTCTGCTAGGTAAAGCCCCGCCTTATCTCAGCCCACTGGTCACCATAGCAGCATCCACCCGTACCACGTGCTCCAGCACGTATATCTCACTGGTCACCCCCAAAGCCTATTCCTCCTTTGGCCGCCTTTCCTTATAGTTCTCTGCTGCCAATGATTGGAACGAACTGCAAAAATCGTTGAAGCTGGAAACTCATATCTCCTTCACTAGCTTTAAGCAGCTCACAGATCACTGCACCTGTACATAGCCCATCTACCTACCTCATCCCCATACTGTATTTATTTATTTATCTTGCTCCTTTGCACCCCAGTATCTCTACTTGCACATTCATCTTCTGCACATCAATCACTCCAGTGTTTAATTGCTGTACTTCGCCACCATGGCCTATTTATTGCCTTACCTCACTTATCTTACCTGATTTGCAGGTTCCTTTCTTGTGGAATATTTTTTATAATTATCATACTAGTTTATATCAGGTAACCTCTTTATCCTGTTTCTGACATATCAGCTTCACTGTGAGATTATTCAAAGCTCAGTACAAATGTTAAAGCAACAATCAGCAGTAGAAACAATAACAAAGTGAACTCCCCGCCACTGTTTCGGTAAAAAGCTGAGGGATGGGGCTGGAGAAATGTAACCACTCTCAAATTCATAGACGTAGCATCCATGATATCAAAAGTATAGCTTTAACCATGTTTTGATGCTATATAGTGTTTGTTTACTTTGATTACAAACATTGGAGTAAAACAAGCTTATATTTTGGGTTCTGATGGGGTACGACAAGCTCATGAGGCATATCATTCACTTGTATGTCCAAAAATGGATGTGATTGCCCCTTTTTTAAGGAGCATTATGTCATGTAGTAGTGATGACAGGTAATAGGGAGCGAGTGTAGAGAGGGCCTCTTCAGCTCACATCCTCATCTTGACACCATTCAGGACCAGGTTTCTCATTTCTCTCATCTTGACACCATTCAGGAGTCTTATGGCTTGGGGAAGAAGCTGTTTAGAAGCCTCTTGGACCTAGACTTGGCGCTCCGGTACCGCTTGCCGTGCGGTAGCAGAGAGAACAGTCTATGACTAGGGTGGCCAGAGTCTTTAACCATTTTTAGGGCCTTCCTCTGACACCGCCTGTTACAGAGGTCCTGGATGACAGGAAGCTTGGCCCCAGTGATATACTGGGCTGTTCGCACTACCCACTGTAGTGCCTTGTGGTCGGAGGCCGAGCAGTTGCCATACCAGGCAACCAGTGACGCAACCAGGATGCTCTCGATGGTGCAGCTGTAGAACCTTTTGAGGATTTGAGGACACATGCCAAATCTTTTTCAGTCTCCTGAGTGGTAATAGGTTTTGTCGTGCCCTCTTCACGACTGTCTTGGTGTGCTTGGACCATGTTAGTTTGTTGATGATGTGGACACAAAGGAACTTGAAGCTCTCAACCTGCTCCACTACAGACCCGTCAATGAGAATGGGGCGTGCTCGGTCCTCTTTTTCCTGTAGTCCACAATCATCTCCTTAGTCTTGATCGTGTTGAGAGAGGTTGTTGTCTTAGCACCACACGGCCAGGTCTCTGACCTCCTCCCTATAGGCTGTCTCGTCGTTGTCGGTGATCAGGCCTACCACTTGTGTCATCGGCAAATTTAATGATGGTGTTGAGTCGTGCAGTCATGAGTGAACAGGGAGTAGAGGAGGGGACCGAGCATGCACCCGAGGGGCTCCTGTGTTGAGGATCAGCGTGGTGGATGTGTTGTTACCTACCCTTATCACCTGGGGGCGTCCTGTCAGGAAGTCCAGGATCCAGTTGCAGAGGGAGGTGTTTAGTCCCAGGGTCCTTAGCGTATTGATGAGCTTTGAGGGCACTATGCTGAGCTGTAGTCAGTGAATAGCATTCTCACATTGGTGTTCCTTTTGTCCAGGTGGGAAAGGGCAGTGTGGAGTGCAATGGAGATTGCATCATCAGTGGATCTGTTGGGGCGGTATGCAAATTGGAGTGGGTCTAGTGTTTCTGGGATGATGGTGTTGATGTGAGCCATGGCACAGGGTCTATGGTGGTCTGCTTAAAGCATGTTGGTATTACAGACTCGGACAAGGAGAGGTTGAAAATGTCAGTGAAGACACTTGCCAGTTAGTCAGCGCATGCTCGCAGTACACATCCTGGTAATCCGTCTGGCCCTGCGGCCTTGTGAATGTTGACCTGTTTAAAGGTCTTACTCACAGCAGCTGCGGTGAGCGTGATTACACAGTCTTCCGGAACAGCTGGTGCTCTCATGCATGTTTCAGTGTTATTTTCCTCGGCGAGCATAGAACTAGTTTAGCTCGTCTGGTAGGCTAGTGTCACTGGGCAGCTCTCGGCTGTGCTTCCCTTTGAGGTCTGTAATGGTTTGCAAGCCCTGCCACATCCAACGAGCATCAGAGCCGGTGTAGTAAGATTCGATCTTAGTCCTGTATGGACGCTTTGCCTGTTTACCGTTCGTCGGAGGGCGTAGCGGATTTCTTATAAGCTTCCCGGATTAGAGTCCCGCTCCTTGAAAGCTGCAGCTCTATCCTTTAGCTCAGTGCGGATGCTGCCTGTAATCCATGGCTTCTGGTTGGGGTATGTACTTACGGTCACTGTGGGGGTGACGTCATTGATGCACTTATTGATGAAGCCAATGACTGATGTGGTGTACTCCTCAATGCCATCGGAGGAATCCCGGAACATATTCCAGTCTGTGTTAGCAAACCAGTCCTGTAGCTTAGCATCTGCTTCCTCTCACCACTTTTTTATAGACTGAGTCATTGGTGCTTCCTGCTTTAATTTTTGCTTGTAAGCAGGAATCAGGAGGATAGAATTATGGTCAGATTTGCCAAATGGAGGGCGAGGGAGAGCTTTGTATGCATCTCTGTGTGGAGTATAGGTGGTCCAGAGTTCTTTTTCCTCTGGTTCCACATTTACCATGCTGATAGAAATTTGGTAAAACGGAATTAAGTTTCCCTGCATTAAAGTCCCCAGCTACTAGGAGTGCCGCCTCTGGGTTTTCTTGTTTGTTTCTAGCATTGAATAAGCTGTATTCCGCCATCTTAGAGCCTCTGACTGTGGTTGTTTGTATAAACAGCTACAAAGAATACAGATGAAAACTCTCTCGGTAGGTAGTGTGGTCTACAGCTTATCATGAGATACTCTACCTCAGGCTAGCAATAGCTCGAGACTTCCTTAGATATTGTGCACCAGCTGTTGATTACAAAAATACATAGACTGCCGCCCCTTGTTTTACCAGACGTCGCTGTTCTGTCCTGCCGGTACATCGTATAACCAGCCAGCTGTATGTTGATATTGTCATCGTTCAGCCACGACTCCGTGAAGCATAAGATGTTACAGTTTTTAATGTCCCCATTGGGAGTTTAATCTCCCGCGTAACTCGTCGATTTTATTGTCCAAATATTGCACGTTTGCTAGCAAAATGGAGGGAGGTGGGGGTTTATTCGATCGCCTACGAATTCTCAGAAGGCAGCCCGACTTTTGGACTCTCTATTTCTCCGCCTCCTCTTCACGCAGATCCCAGGGATTGGGGCCTGTTCCCGAGGAAACAGTGTATCTTTTGCGTCGGGCTCGTCAGAGTCGTGAAAGATGAAAAAGAGGATTCTGCCAGTCCGTGGTGAGTAATCGCAGTCCTGATGTCTAGGAGTTATTTTCGGTCATAAGAGACGGTAGAGGCAATGTTATGTACAAAATAAGTAAAAAAAAAAAAAAACACAATCGGCTGTGGGCACGTAAAACGTCTGCTATCTTCTCCGGCGCCATCTTACTCAATGAAGATCTCTAACATTCAACTTGTTCAGCTGTCATGTTTATTCAACCAGACAAGTCAAGTTAACAACCAATTCTTATTTGGACACACAGACAACATTTCAATCCAACTGAGATTTCTGTCAGGTCTGATGTTGTGTTGAGGACTCAGACATTTTTTTTTAACTAGACAAGTCAGTTACGAACAGTAATGGCCTAGGAACAGTGGGTTAACTGCCTTGTTCAAGGGCAGAACGACAGATGTTTACCTTGTCAGCTCGGGGATTCGATCTTACAACCTTTCGGTCATTAGTCCAACGCTCTAACCACTAGGCTACCTGCCGACATACAGGTACTCAGGAATAGGGTTTTAAATCACAGGGTTGCCATAGTTTTCTTTCAGTATAAAATTACAATATTGCCATATTCTCCCTCGGTTTAAAACCAAAGGTTTGCCATAGCTTCTTCTCAGTATAAAATTGGTGTTGCCATATTCTCCCTCAGTTTAAAACCAAAGGTTTGTTCTTAGCTTCTTCTCAGTATAAAATTGGTGTTGCCATATTCTCCCTCAGTTTAAAACCAAAGGGTTGCCATAGCTTCTTCTCAGTATAAAATTGGTGTTGCCATATTCTCTCTCAGTTTAAAACCAAAGGGTTGCCATAGTTTCTTTGCAGGATAAAATGTCAATATTGCTATATACTCCCTCAGTTTAAAACCACAGTGTTGCTATATTCTCCCTCAGTTTAAAACCACAGTGTTGCTATATTCTCCCTCAGTTTAAAACCACAGGGTTGCTATATTCTCCCTCAGTATAAAACCACAGTGTTGCTATATTCTCCCTCAGTTTAAAACCACAGTGTTGCCATAGTTTCTTCTCAGTATAAAACCACAGTGTTGCCATATTCTCCCTCAGTATAGAATTCCAGTATTACCATAGTTTTCTCTGTTTTAAACCACAGGGTTGCCACAGTTTTCTCTGTTTTAAACCACAGGGTTGCCATGTCTCTAGGGATGCTCTTTGAAGTCCATTCTCTCAGCTGTGTGCGTCAGTCATACTACTGAGTATTCAGATCCAGCATCAACACACAGGCTGCATCCCAAAGGGAACCCTAATTCCCTATATAGTGGACTCTGGTCAAAAGCAGTGCACTATATAGGGAATAGGGTGCCATTTTGGAATGCACACACAGCTTGGAATGCACATACAGGGGGGGGGGGGGGGAGTATGCTCTAGTCGGCTGGCCCTTGCTACATATTCGTCGCCAGACCCACTGGCTCTAGGTCATCTACAAGTCCATGCTAGGTAAAGCTCCGCCTTATCTCAGTTCACTGGTCACGATGGCAACACCCATCCAGCACGCGCTCCAGCAGTGTATCTCACTGATCATCCCTAAAGCCAACACCTCATTTGGCCGCCTTTCGTTCCAATACTCTGCTGCCTGTGACTGGAACGAATTGCAAAAATCCCTGAAGTTGGAGACTTTTATCTCCCTCACCAACTTCAAACATCAGCTATCTGAGCAGCTAACCGATCGCTGCAGCTGTACATAGTCTATTGGTAAATAACCCACCCATTTTCACCAACCTCATCCCCATACTGTTTTTATTTATTTACTTTTCTGCTCTTTTGCACACCAATATCTCTACCTGTACATGACCATCTGATCATTTATCACCCCAGTGTTAATCTGCAAAATTGTAATTATTCACCTACCTCCTCATGCCTTTTGCACACAATGTATATACACTCCCCTTTTTTTCTACTGTGCTATTGACTTGTTAATTGTTTACGCCATGTGTAACTCTGTGTTGTCTGTTCACACTGCTATGCTTTATCTTGGCCAGGTCGCAGTTGTAAATGAGAACTTGTTTTCAACTAGCCTACCTGGTTAAATAAAGGTGAAATAAAATAAAAATTAAAAAATGGTCTGGGTTCCAAATGCACGTCCCAAATGGCACCCTATTCCCTTTATAGCACACTTTCCTTGAGACTTTACCTTGAACTCAGTCACAGTTGGGAAGGGATGGAGAATGAAGGAAAGGAAAGTGAAGGAATCCAAGATGTGTGTGTGGAGAAGTTCTGAGAAGACAGTTTGGTTTCAGTGTGTTCTCTCTGTCTGGATGCCTCTGTATCCTCTCTGATGTCTTGTTGCTGTTCTAGAACCCCGGCTGTTGGGAAAAACACTGAGTCTGGAAGCAGAGTTTACGTTGGGTAGAGAGGGAGAGGAGGCTAAGTGCTATGGACGACCTGATGCTAAATTGGGCCTAGCTAGTGCACACACACTAACATATACACTTACACACTGTCACAAACACTGTCACACACACACACACACTGTCACATACACACAACACAAATCCCGGGTTGTTTCCCCCTCAGTAGCAGACCTTCACAGCTGGTCCTTCTCATTTATTAGAGAGAGAGAGAGAATCACACTTACACTCACTCCTCTCAAACAGAGTCCGTCTTATGGGAGAGGTAGAGGGAAGGAGGGGGAGGGGGGAAGGGAAGGGAAGGGGAGGGAAGGAGAGGTAGAGGTGGGAGAATTATTTTAAATATTTTGTCACACCGGATAGGTGCAGTGAAATGTGTTGTTTTACATGGCCAGCAATAGTAGTATGGAAAAAGCACCAGAAAACCGCATAAAAAATGACACGTAACAATCACACAAAGACATGAGGGGAATAAATACATGTAGTGTGATTGGGGAATGAAAACCAGGTGTGCAGGGAACAAGACAAAACAAATGGATACATGAAAAATGGAGTGGCGATGGCAAGAACTCGGAGGGTACACCATGCACCTGGCAACCTTGGTTAGCGAGCACTGCGCCCGGCTCGCCACAGGAGTTGCTGGTGCGCGATGAGACAAGGACACCCCTACCGACCAAGCCCTCCCTAACCCGGACGACGCTAGGCCAATTGTGCGTCGCCCCACGGACCTCCCGGTCGCGGCCGGTTACGACAGAGCCTGGGCGCGAACCCAGGGACTCTGATGGCACAGCTGGCGCTGCAGTACTGTGCCCTTAACCACTGCGCCACCCGGGAGGCCCGAATGTTTGGTGTTAATGGATGGTTTAAAATGTTAATGGATGGTTTAAAATACTTATTTTTGTTGATAAATGTTTTATATTGAATGATTGGTGTTAATGGATGGTGTAAAAACTAGATCAAACAAAAATACATTCTTTCAAACCAAAATACATTGTAGAAACTATAAAGACATGACCGTCAGAAGAAATGGACCATAGCGCAACGTGGTGACCGTACACTACTTTATTTCTAATGTCGCTAACAATAAACAATACCAACCGACCGTGACGCTTACGAGGGCTATAGTGCCACTAACAAAGTCAACTTCCCACAAATAACAAAGGGAAAAAAGGCTGCCTAAGTATGATTCCCAATCAGAGACAACGATAGACAGCTGTCCCTGATTGAGAACCATACCCGGCCAAATCATAGAAATACAAAATCATAGAAATCAAAAACATAGAATGCCCACTTCAAATCACACCCTGACCAAACCAAATAGAGACATAAAAAGGCTCTCTAAGGTCTGGGCATGACAGACACCAGCCTAGGAGATGTTGTGGCAGGACTTGAAACAAGCAGTTCATGCTTAAAAACCCACAAATGTTGCAGAGTTAAACCAGTTCTGCACGTAAGAGTGGGCCAAAATTCCTCCACAGCGATGTGAGAGACTGATTAACAACTACAGGAAGCATTTGGTTGCAGTCATTGGCGCTAATGGTGCCACAACCAGTTATTGAGTGAAAGGGGGAAATGACATTTTCACAGGGGAATTGTGGTTTGCATAACTTTGTTTAATTAAATTAAATATTTGTAAACTCAGGTTCCCTTTATCTAATGTTAGGTTTTGGTTGAAGATCTGATAACATTCAGTATCAAAACTGTGCAAAAATAGAGAAAATCAGAAACGCGGAAAATAACTTTTCACGGCACTGTGTGCCGAGGCTACAATATTCTGCCCATATGAACACATTTATTTTAGGCCATAATTAAATCTGTAAGCTACATGTACAATATTCTGCCCATATGAATGAATATGGGATTGAATGAAAATCAGTAAACATACACATTTAATAACAGACTCATTAACACGATCACGCACTAGTCTACAGCTGGCTTCATAGCTTCCCCGGGCGCTTCATAGCTTCCCCGGGGCTTCACAGCTTCCCCGGCGCTTCACAGCTTCCCCGGGGCTTCACAGCTTCCCCGGGGCTTCACAGCTTCCAGTGTGGGCTTGTCAGTGTGTTAGCTCCCCTGTCCAGTGTGTTTGTCTGTACAGCTTCAGTGTGGGGCTTCCAGCTGTTCCAGTGTGGGCTTCATAGCTTCCCTGACGCTGTGTCCAGTGTGTTTGGCTTCCCAGTGAAACTCAACGTATTGTGGCCACATTGGGCTGGACCAAAGAGCAGTGGAGGAAGGAGTTTTTGCAGTGTTTTGCTGCAGTGTTCACGTTAAAATATTGGGCTGTGTCCAGTGTGTTTGCTTCCACACACACACACACACACACACACACACACACACACACACACACACACACACACACACACACACACACACACACAGTGTGTTGGGCTGTATCACACACACCACACACACACACACACATTATCGGTGTGTCTCTTACACATACACACACACACATTCTCTCTTACACATAAGATGAGCTTTAGGATACAGAGGAGAGCGGGGAACAGGTGATTGTTTTATTGTTGTTTTGGTATAGCTATCCTCAGTGAGTGAAGGGATCCTAGTGTGAGGAGATCCCCTCTGTCTTTGCAAGTTAAGGGCCAGTCTATGGGCTGAATGTCATCTCCCCTTCTGAAATTAGAAAGATGCTATCTACCTGTGGAATCGTGATTTGTCCGGAAGGATTTGTTTGCTCTTTAGCTATTGGTGGTCACAGTATAAAGACTGACCTACAGGACCATTTCTGCCCACCAGAAATTAGGTGAGAGCAGCTCCAGTGTGTTGGGCTGTATCCAGTATCTCCCTAATACAGTGTGTTTTTCAGGCTGTATCCAGTGTGAGTTGGGCTGTATCCAGTGTGAGTTGGGCTGTGTCCAGTGTGTTTGGCTGTGTCCAGTGTGTTGGGCTGTGTCCAGTGTGTTTGGCTGTATCCAGTGTGTTGGGCTGTATCCAGTGTGTTGGGCTGTGTCCAGTGTGTTGGGCTGTGTCCAGTGTGTTGGGCTGTATCCAGTGTGTTGGGCTGTGTCCAGTGTGTTGGGCTGTGTCCAGTGTGTTGGGCTGTGTCCAGTGTGTTTGGCTGTATCCAGTGTGTATTGGGCTGTGTCCAGTGTGTTTGGCTGTGTCCAGTGTGTTTGGCTGTGTCCAGTGTGTTTGGCTGTGTCCAGTGTGTTTGACTGTGTCCAGTGTGTGTTGGGCTGTATCCAGTGTGTTTGGCTGTATCCAGTGTGTTGGGCTGTATCCAGTGTGTTGGGCTGTATCCAGTGTGTTGGGCTGTGTCCAGTGTGTTTGGCTGTGTCCAGTGTGTTGGGCTGTGTCCAGTGTGTTTGGCTGTGTCCAGTGTGTTTGGCTGTGTCCAGTGTGTTGGGCTGTGTCCAGTGTGTTGGGCTGTGTCCAGTGTGTTGGGCTGTGTCCAGTGTGTTGGGCTGTATCCAGTGTGTTGTGTCCAGTGTGTTGGGCTGTATCCAGTGTGTTGGGCTGTATCCAGTGTGTTGGGCTGTATCCAGTGTGTTTGGCTGTGTCCAGTGTGTTGGGTTGTGTCCAGTGTGTTGGGCTGTGTCCAGTGTGTTGGGCTGTATCCAGTGTGTGTTGGGCTGTGTCCAGTGTGTTGGGCTGTATCCAGGGTGTGTTGGGCTGTATCCACTGTGTCTGGCTGTATCCAGTGTGTTGGGCTGTATCCAGTGTGTGTTGGGCTGTATCCAGTGTGTGTTGGGCTGTATCCAGTGTGTGTTGGGCTGTGTCCAGTGTGTGTTGGGCTGTGTCCAGTGTGTGTTGGGCTGTGTCCAGTGTGTTGGGTTGTATCCAGTGTGTGTTGGGCTGTGTCCAGTGTGTTGGGCTGTATCCAGTGTGTTGGGCTGTGTCCAGTGTGTTAGGCTGTGTCCAGTGTGTTGGGCTGTGTCCAGTGTGTTGGGCTGTGTCCAGTGTGTGTTGGGCTGTGTCCAGTGTGTTGGGCTGTGTCCAGTGTGTTGGGCTGTATCCAGTGTGTGTTGGGCTGTGTCCAGTGTGTTGGGCTGTGTCCAGTGTGTTGGGCTGTGTCCAGTGTGTGTTGGGCTGTGTCCAGTGTGTTGGGCTGTATCCAGGGTGTGTTGGGCTGTATCCACTGTGTCTGGCTGTATCCAGTGTGTGTTGGGCTGTATCCAGTGTGTGTTGGGCTGTATCCAGTGTGTGTTGGGCTATATCCAGTGTGTTTGGCTGTGTCCAGTTTGTGTTGGGACTGTGTCCAGTGTGTGTTGGACACATACAACACACACACATACTATTGTGCCCATTCTTCACACACACACACACACACACACACACACACACACACACACACACACACACACACACACACACACACACACACACACACACACACACACACACACACACAGGACATCTGTTTCAGATTTGATGTCCTGGGTGCTCCTTCTCATTGTGTATAGTTGTGAACCTCCAGCTATCTGTTTAAGATGCCAGACCTTATTGATTCAAGCTGAATGCAGAGCCCTGGGTGTGTTGCAGTCCTGTCAAAGAGTACACTCTCATTTGTCTTCAGAAATGAACACAAAAAGGTTCTGTGGTTTCATTTCTTCCCTAGTCCTTTTTCAGTCCCTGAGTCTCCATAGATGACATATCAAGATAAGATCCCCCTCCGCCCACATCAGAAGTGTTACCACATACATTACTAAAGGGAACAGGTGAAATGTCTCTCCTCTCTCTCCACAGATCCAGCCCTATGATAAGATAGCAGCGCTGCCCCTGCCGGACAACCTGGCAGACAGTCTCAACAAGCTGGTGGTCGTCAAGTTGAATGGAGGCCTGGGGACCAGCATGGGCTGTAAAGGCCCCAAGAGCCTCATCAGCGTCCGCAACGAGAACACTTTCCTGGACCTCACCGTGCAGCAGATAGAGGTACCTGTCGTCAATGTTGTTAGAATGTCATCAGCAGTCATAGACATGGCATGAGCAGTCATAGACATGTCATGAGCAGTCATAGACATGTCATAAGCAGTCATAAACCTGTCATGAGCAGTCATATACATGCCATAAGCAGTCATAAACCTGTCATAAGCAGTCATAAACCTGTCATGAGCAGTCATATACATGTCATAAGCAGTCATAAACATGTCATAAGCAGTCATAAACATGTCATAAGCAGCCATATACATGTCATAAGCAGTCATAAACATGTCATGAGCAGTCATATACATGTCATAAGCAGTCATAAACATGTCATAAGCAGTCATAGACATGTCATGAGCAGTCATGGGCATATCTGGCTCCTGAGGCACTGCATCTCAGCGGTCTGAGGCACTGCATCGCAGCGGTCTGAGGCACTACATCTCAACGGTCTGAGGCACTGCATCGCAGCGGACTGAGGCACTGCATCTCAGCGGTCTGAGGCACTGCATCTCAGCGGTCTGAGGCACTGCATCTCAGCGGTCTGAGGCACCGCAATACAATGGTCTGAGGCACTGCATCTCAGCGGTCTGAGGCACTGCATCGCAGCGGTCTGAGGCACTGCATCTCAGCGGTCTGAGGCACTGCATCTCAGCGGTCTGAGGCACTGCATCTCAACGGTCTGAGGCACCGCATCTCAGCGGTCTGAGGCACTGCATCTCAGCGGTCTGAGGCACTGCATCTCAACGGTCTGAGGCACTGCATCTCAGCGGTCTGAGGCACTGCATCTCAGCGGTCTGAGGCACTGCATCTCAGCGGTCTGAGGCACTGCATCTCAGCGGTCTGAGGCACTGCATCTCAGCGGTCTGAGGCACTGCATCTCAGCGGTCTGAGGCACTGCATCTCAGCGGTCTGAGGCACTGCATCTCAGCGGTCTGAGGCACTGCATCTCAGCGGTCTGAGGCACTGCATCTCAGCGGTCTGAGGCACTGCATCTCAGCGGTCTGAGGCACTGCATCTCAGCGGTCTGAGGCACTGCATCTCAGCGGTCTGAGGTACTGCATCTCAACGGTCTGAGGCACTGCATCTCAGCGGTCTGAGGCACTGCATCTCAACGGTCTGAGGCACTGCATCTCAGCGGTCTGAGGCACTGCATCTCAGCGGTCTGAGGCACCGCATCTCAACGGTCTGAGGCACCGCATCTCAGCGGTCTGAGGCACTGCATCGCAGCTGTCTGAGGCACTGCATCTCAACGGTCCGAGGCACTGCATCTCAATGGTCCGAGACACTGCATCTCAATGGTCCGAGGCACTGCATCGCAGCTGTCTGAGGCACTGCATCGCAGCTGTCTCAGGTACTGCATCTCAGCGTTCTGAGGCACTGCATCTCAGCGGTCTGAGGCACTGCATCTCAGCGGTCTGAGGCACTGCATCTCAGCGGTCTGAGGCACTGCATCGCAGCGGTCTGAGGCACTGCATCTCAGCGGTCTGAGGCACCGCATCTCAACGGTCTGAGGCACTGCATCTCAGCGGTCTGAGGCACTGCATCTCAGCGGTCTGAGGCACTGCATCTCAGCGGTCTGAGGCACTGCATCTCAGCGGTCTGAGGCACTGCATCTCAACGGTCTGAGGCACTGCATCTCAATGGTCCGAGGCACTGCATCTCAATGGTCCGAGGCACTGCATCTCAGCGGTCTGAGGCACTGCATCGCAGCGGTCTGAGGCACTGCATCTCAGCGGTCTGAGGCACTGCATCTCAGCGGTCTGAGGCACTGCATCTCATCGGTCTGAGGCACTGCATCTCAGCGGTCTGAGGCACTGCATCTCAGCGGTCTAAGGCACTGCATCTCAGCGGTCTGAGGCACTGCATCTCAGTGGTCTGAGGCACTGCATCTCAGCGGTCTGAGGCACTGCATCTCAGCGGTCTGAGGCACTGCATCGCAGCGGACTGAGGCACTGCATCTCAGCGGTCTGAGGCACTGCATCTCAGCGGTCTAAGGCACTGCATCTCAGCGGTCTGAGGCACTGCATCTCAGCGGTCTGAGGCACTGCATCTCAGCGGTCTGAGGCACTGCATCTCAGCGGTCTGAGGCGGTCTGAGGCAGCGGTCTGAGGCACTGCATCTCAGCGGTCTGAGGCACTGCATCTCAGCGGTCTGAGGCACTGCATCTCAACGGTCTGAGGCACTGCATCGCAGCGGTCTAAGGTACTGCATCTCAGCGGTCTGAGGCACTGCATCTCAACGGTCTGAGGCACTGCATCTCAGCGGTCTGAGGCACTGCATCTCAACGGTCTGAGGCACTGCATCTCAGCGGTCTAAGGCACTGCATCTCAGCGGTCTGAGGCACTGCATCTCAGCGGTCCGAGGCACTGCATCTCAGCGGTCCGAGGCACTGCATCTCAGCGGTCTAAGGCACTGCATCTCAGCGGTCTAAGGCACTGCATCTCAGCGGTCTAAGGCACTGCATCTCAGCGGTCTAAGGCACTGCATCTCAACGGTCTGAGGCACTGCATCTCAGCGGTCTAAGGCACTGCATCTCAGCGGACTGAGGCACTGCATCCCAGCGGTCCGAGGCACTGCATCTCAGCGGTCTAAGGCACTGCATCTCAGCGGTCTGAGGCACTGCATCTCAGCGGTCTGAGGCACTGCATCTCAGAGCACTGCATCTCAGCGGACGGGGCACTGCATCTCAGCGGTCTGAGGAACTGCATCTTAGTGCTTGCGGCATCCCTAATGACTCTGGTTCGATTCCAGGATGCATCACGACCGGCCTTGATTGGGAGTCCCATAGGTCGGGTGCACAATTGGCCCAGCGTCGTCCGGGTTTGGCTGGGGTAGGCCGTCATTGTAAAAATAATTTGTTCTTAACTAACTTGCCTCGTTAAATAAAGGTTAAAAATGACATAAGTGTTGTCATAACTGTCATTATATCATTATAACTCATAATGACTTGTTATAACAGATATGTGCCACAAGAGTGTTGTACGCATGACATAAGAGACATCATAAGAATTGTATAGTGGTTACATTTTATCACCCCTCAGCCCCATTTCTGAAAACGTACCAAACCAAGTGACTGGGCTGTCGGTGGGCTGAAGCAAGGACTCCAGATTATGACTTTAATGAGGGAGAGACGACTGGACACACACACACAGAGAGAGAGAGATGACTGAGAACCTTTACTCAGGGGAGAGGGCAGACGTGGGAGTTGGTGAACATTAATGTGAGTTGGTATCCATTTTCTCACTAAATGGCCTGATTCACAGTGGAGGTAATATGCCTATATCTGGAGGGTAAAATGACTGTCCCAGAACCACTGGGATGTGAGACAGACACAGGACACAGTGTGTGGAGGTGGGGAGAGTGTTCATGATGTGGATGTTGATGAAGGCAGCCCCCCCCACACCTCTCTGATTCAGAGCGGGTTGGGATACATGTGGAAGACATATTTCAGTTGAATGCTTTCAGTTGTTCCCTTTCCCTTTGCTTGCAGCCATTTCACAACACACACAGATACACACACACACATATACAGACAACCACACACAAGCCCGCAAACAAATACCGCCTCTCTCTTGCTCTGACACACACCTCTCAGTTCCAGCACACTGCGCTCTCTGTCCCCCCTCTGCCTGGCCAAACCCACAGACCTGCCCCATAGAATAACACCTCTCAGTTCCAGCACACTGCGCTCTCTGTCCCCCCTCTGCCTGGCCAAACCCACAGACCTGCCCCATAGAATAACACCTCTCAGTTCCAGCACACTGAGCTCTCTGTCCCCCCTCTGCCTGGCCAAACCCACAGACCTGCCCCATAGAATAACAGCTCTCAGTTCCAGCACACTCACTCTCTGTCCCCCCTCTGCCTGGCCAAACCCACAGACCTGCCCCATAGAATAACAGCTCTCAGTTCCAGCACACTGCGCTCTCTGTCCCCCCTCTGCCTGGCCAAACCCACAGACCTGCCCCATAGAATAACAGCTCTCAGTTCCAGCACACTGCGCTCTCTGTCCCCCTCTGCCTGGCCAAACCCACAGACCTGCCCCATAGAATAACAGCTCTCAGTTCCAGCACACTGCGCTCTCTGTCCCCCTCTGCCTGGCCAAACCCACAGACCTGCCCCATAGAATAACAGCTCTCAGTTCCAGCACACTGCGCTCTCTGTCCCCCCTCTGCCTGGCCAAACCCACAGACCTGCCCCATAGAATAACAGCTCTCAGTTCCAGCACACTGCGCTCTCTGTCCCCCTCTGCCTGGCCAAACCCACAGACCTGCCCCATAGAATAACACCTCTCAGTTCCAGCACACTGCGCTCTCTGTCCCCCCTCTGCCTGGCCAAACCCACAGACCTGCCCCATAGAATAACACCTCTCAGTTCCAGCACACTGCGCTCTCTGTCCCCCCTCTGCCTGGCCAAACCCACAGACCTGCCCCATAGAATAACACCTCTCAGTTCCAGCACACTGCGCTCTCTGTCCCCCCTCTGCCTGGCCAAACCTTTCAGACCTGCCCCATAGAATAACACCTCTCAGTTCCAGCACACTGCGCTCTCTGTCCCCCTCTGCCTGGCCAAACCCACAGACCTGCCCCATAGAATAACAGCTCTCAGTTCCAGCACACTGCGCTCTCTGTCCCCCTCTGCCTGGCCAAACCCACAGACCTGCCCCATAGAATAACACCTCTCAGTTCCAGCACACTGCGCTCTCTGTCCCCCCTCTGCCTGGCCAAACCCACAGACCTGCCCCATAGAATAACAGCTCTCAGTTCCAGCACACTGCGCTCTCTGTCCCCCCTCTGCCTGGCCAAACCCACAGACCTTGAATAACAGCTCTCAGTTCCAGCACACTGCGCTCTCTGTCCCCCTCTGCCTGGCCAAACCCACAGACCTGCCCCATAGAATAACAGCTCTCTTTTCAGTCAGACTGCCTGAAGACGTTAGAGAGCTTTCCACACAGACCCTCAGCTGATCTTATGATATACTAAATATAATGATCATGATGTTTACTGTCACTTTTCTATATTATCTACTTCACTTGCTTTGGCAATGTTAACATATGTTTCCCATGTCAATAAAGCCCCTGAGAGAGAGAGAGAGAGAGAGAGAGAGAGAGAGAGAGAGAGAGAGAGAGAGAGAGAGAGAGAGAGAGAGAGAGAGAGAGAGAGAGAGAGAGAGAGAGAGAGAGAGAGAGAGAGAGAGAGAGAGAGAGAGAGAGAGAGAGAGAGAGTGAGAGAGAGAGAGAATAGAGAGACTGAGAGAGAGAGAGAGAGAGAGAGAGAGAGAGAGAGAGAGAGAGAGAGAGAGAGAGATTGTAATTTGGAGAGAGGGTGAAGAGGAGAAGGGCTGTTTTCTTAATCCACAGGACCTCTTTATCCCTCCTCTCTAGCCTGCTGACCTTTCAACTCTGTCCTGTGGTCCTCTGAGGAAATGGGAGTTCATAACTTCCCAAAATTCATAAAACGAAACATAAAATGGTTGCACTACATCTAAACCAACATCCTACAGTGGAATAGATCCTGTTGGCTGCCAGTCAGACAGTGTGTGATTTCCTGATAGTTACGTTGTTTGTGTCATATCCTGGTAGTTACATTGGTTGGTAGTGGAGCTGAACTTCACACGACCCCACCTCTCCTTGGACAGTCCACCCTTAATGACCTCATAAAGCCAGGCGAACCTCGACCAGCCTGGTTGCTTCATAAACTCCACAACACACCCACAGTTTTTTTAACGGTTTACCGTAACAACCCCTCCCTCGTTAAAGTCTGGACTCTAGAGTCTTCGGGCTTGTTCAGCATTGCAGCCGACTGGGCAGCCAGACTGCCGACTAACTTTACAAATCACCTTGCATCATAAATAACTACTCTTATGATTTGTCAGTCACAATGCATCTCGGATTTGATGCTCTCAACACTGCCATTGCATTAGCTCCAAACAGCCTGTCACTTGGTTTGCTGTGGCCAGTATGACGGCCAAGCACTCCTTTCACCTGTTCTCAATCCAATATGGCTGCCAAGCACTCCTTTCACCTGTTCTCAATCCAATATGGCCTGCCAAGCACTCCTTTCACCTGTTCTTAATCCAATATGGCTGCCAAGCACTCCTTTCACCTGTTCTCAATCCAATATGGCTGCCAAGCACTCCTTTCACCTGTTCTCAATCCAATATGGCTGCCAAGCACTCCTTTCACCTGTTCTCAATCCAATATGGCCGCCAAGCACTCACCTTTCACCTGTTCTCAATCCAATATGGCGCCAAGCACTCCTTTCACCTGTTCTCAATCCAATATGGCCGCCAAGCACTCCTTTCACCTGTTCTCAATCCAATATGGCCGCCAAGCACTCCTTTCACCTGTTCTCAATCCAATATGGCTGCCAAGCACTCCTTTCACACTCCTTTCACCTGTTCTCAATCCAATATGGCTGCCAAGCACTCCTTTCACCTGTTCTCAATCCAATATGGCTGCCAAGCACTCCTTTCACCTGTTCTCAATCCAATATGGCTGCCAAGCACTCCTTTCACCTGTTCTCAATCCAATATGGCCGCCAAGCACTCCTTTCACCTGTTCTCAATCCAATATGGCTGCCAAGCACTCCTTTCACCTGTTCTCAATCCAATATGGCTGCCAAGCACTCCTTTCACCTGTTCTCAATCCAATATGGCTGCCAAGCACTCCTTTCACCTGTTCTCAATCCAATATGGCTGCCAAGCACTCCTTTCACCTGTTCTCAATCCAATATGGCTGCCAAGCACTCCTTTCACCTGTTCTCAATCCAATATGGCCGCCAAGCACTCCTTTCACCTGTTCTCAATCCAATATGGCTGCCAAGCACTCCTTTCACCTGTTCTCAATCCAATATCTTTTTTTCCCTCAGCACTTGAACAAGAAGTACAACACAGACGTTCCTCTGGTCCTGATGAACTCCTTCAACACGGATGAAGACACCAAGAAGATCCTTCAGAAATACACACACCACCGTGTCAAGATACACACCTTCAACCAGAGCAGGTAACACACGCACCACAGTATGTCTCATATCTTGCTTGATCCGAATATATGAGACATACTGGACATTAACCTGGAAATCCTGCCTGTAGCGGTAATGAATGGACTCTAAAGACTCAAAGGAAAAATCCACCCAAACCACTAATTCCATTCATTTACAGTGTTAAATAACACTAACATGTGAGTATGTGTGAGAAAAGTAGCTAAACTTGTGAGTATTTAAATATTTAATTTTGCCGTTATAATAAGGTTGGTAGCAACATGGAAAATCATTGTGGAAATCTGTTGCAGTTCAAATCAACTACAACATCCACAATGCAACGCTCTCTCTATGGGCTGGCTGGCTAGCTAACAAGGAAACATAGCTACACACAATAATACCAAAGATAATATCAGCATGTAGAGTAGACAGTTAGCTGTAAAATTGACTAAATAAACGGCACTATCAATTGTGACACATCACCTGGAATCAGTAGCAACATTTGACTTTTTTATTTTATTTACATTGTATAAAAGTAGAGACTGGGATAGAAAATGGTATATCATACTACTACCAATACAAACATTGTCATTGCTGTAGTATGAATCTGCAGGTAGCGAAAGCTAACCAACTAGGTTCAATGTTAGCTAGCTAACATTAGGCTAGAACTAGCAATGCAAATGGTTTCTGATTCAAATAATATTACTGCACAGATTATACACGTAACGTTAGATAGCGAGCCAGCATGCTAACTTTCACTAGCTAGCTAACAGTATGCTTTAACTTGCAATGAAAACAACTTTCTGACAAAATTAGAAACTTAGAATATCTGAAATTGTAGCTAAACTCTTAACGGTATACACTAATGAACGCTTCACGGTAGACCGGAACCATTTAACTCAGTTTTGTTTGTAGCTACATCTTGTTTGTCAGCGTTGTGTCAAGTCACTCCGGTTCACACAGACCGTGGCGTGTGCAGAAACTGATCTGCCGATAGCGCCTGCTAAATTCAGGCCATGAAAGAGAAAAGTTTCTAAACTTTTGCAGTTCTTCATGGCTAACATTATATCTTTCAAAAACACTACAGTAGAAAGGACTATCAACATATACAGTATTGAGCAGCTCACGTTATAGACAGAAGTATGCTATATGGCAGACCAATCGAAACTCATCTCACGGCATGTCCAGCCCATTCATTATGTCAGCCAATCATGGCTGCCAGTTAGGTTCCTGTCTTTTTCCGTGGCTAAACCAACTAGGCTCATAATTTAACAATTTTATTCATATTTACAGATGGAATACAAGTTTGTTATTAATGCAAATCAAATCAAATGTATTTATATAGCCCTTCATACATCAGCTGATATCTCAAAGTGCTGTACAGAAACCCAGCCTAAAACCCCAAACAGCAAGCAATGCAGGTGTAGAAGCACGGTGGCTAGGAAAAACTCCCTAGAAAGGCCAAAACCTAGGAAGAAACCTAGAGAGGAACCAGGCTATGTGGGGTGGCCAGTCCTCTTCTGGCTGTGCCGGGTGGAGATTATAACAGAACATGGCCAAGATGTTCAAATGTTCATAAATGACCTGCATGGTCAAATAATAATAATCACAGGCAGAACAGTTGAAACTGGAGCAGCAGCACGGCCAGGTGGACTGGGGACAGCAAGGAGTCATCATGTCAGGTAGTCCTGAGGCATGGTCCTAGGGCTCAGGTCCTCCGAGAGAGAGAAAGAAAGAGAGGAAAGAGAGAATTAGAGAGGGCATACTTAAATTCACACAGGACACCGGATAAGACAGGAGAAGTACTCCAGATATAACAGACTGATCCTAGCCCCCCGACACAAACTACTGCAGCATAAATGCTGGAGGCTGAGACCGGAGGGGTCAGGAGACACTGTGGCCCCATCCGAGGACAGCCCCGGACAGGGCCAAACAGGAAGGATATAACCTCACCCACTTTGCCAAAGCACAGCCCCCCCACCACTAGAGGAATATCTTCACCCACCAACTTACCATCATGAGACGAGGCTGAGTATAGCCCACAAAGATCTCTGCTACGGCACAACCCAAGGGGGGGGGGCGCCAACCCAGACAGGAAGATCACATCAGTGACTCAACCCACTCAAGTGACGCACCCCTCCTAGGGACGGTATTAAAGAGCCCCAGTAAGCCAGTGACTCAGCCCCTGTAATAGGGTTAGAGGCAAAGAATCCCAGTGGAAAGAGGGGAACCGGCCAGGCAGAGACAGCAAGGGCGGTTCGTTGCTCCAGAGCCTTTCCGTTCACCTTCCCACTCCTGGGCCAGACTGCACTCAATCATATGACCCACTGAAGAGATGAGTCTTCAGTAAAGACTTAAAGGTTGAGACCGAGTTTGCGTCTCTTACATGGGTAGGCAGACCATTCCATAAAAATGGAGCTCTATAGGAGAAAGCCCTGCCTCCAGTTGTTTGCTTAGAAATTCTAGGGACAATTAGGAGGCCTGCGTCTTGTGACCGTAGCGTACGTGTAGGTATGTACGGCAGGACCAAATCAGAGAGATATGTAGGAGCAAGCCCATGTAATGCTTTGTAGGTTAGCAGTAAAACCTTGAAATCAGCCCTTGTCTTGACAGGAAGCCAGTGTAGGGAGGCTAGCAGTGTAGTAATATGATGACATTTTTTAGTTCTAGTCAGGTTTCTAGCAGCCGTATTTAGCACTAACTGAAGTTTATTTATTGCTTTATCCGGGTAGCTGGAAAGTAGAGCATTGCAGTAGTCTAACCTAGAAGTGACAAAAGCATGGATTAATTTTTCTGCATCATTTTTGGACAGAAAGTTTCTGATTTTTGCAATGTTACGTAGATGGAAAAAAGCTGTCCTTGAAATGGTCTTGATATGTTCTTCAAAAGAGAGATCAGGGTCCAGAGTAACGCCGAGGTCCTTCACAGTTTTATTTGAGACGACTGTACAACCATTAAGTGCACATGGAAGTTCACATGTTCCAGAAGGCATTTCTGCCATGCTACATCATTGGGATCCACGGTGCATTCTGGGAAATTCCTGGACAATGAGCACTCTCCTTCAAGGAGTGAATGGGATTCTATTGGGCGCTAGCTCAAAAACCCAACTTTTGCACCAATTTCAACTTTTGCACCAGAAGTACAACATTCCAATACTTTTCAGAGATGTGAGATAATTCACTTGCTATCTGTAATATCATATAGCTTTAGAATCGTGACATTACGTACTTTTGAGGAAATAGGCAAGTTTCTTGATATATACACTGACTTTGAAGGGATTGCGTTACAATTAGCTTAGAAACCGCTTGACGCAGCATGACGACGTGATGTGATTTGTCACAGCTGGGTGGGGCGTTATATTTTCCTTTATTCATCTTCTTTCTATAGTAACTCAGGCAACAGCACCATGCAATGCACCCTGGGCTAAAGAGGCAGACCAACAGGAAAAATGTGCTACATAGACCCTCCATTAAATGACACATTTCTCGAGGTAGGAATATTGCAAAAATATAATCAAAGTCTTATTTGAGAAGACATTCTCCGGAGTTATGACATCGGCCAGTATTGACATCTGCGTGTATGAGAGACGTTTTGGGGATCTAAAAGTCGTTTTCCTATTAACTTCCAGTGTAGTCAGAGTGACTTTATCTCAGTGCTGCATCACAGCGGCCGGAGTTCTGCCTGCTTCAACGCCAATAACTCAGATACACGTGAAAACAGGAATTGACCCGGAGAATCCATAGAACATCCCTGAGAGATGCACACAAACAATATAACTTTCAACAAGGGTGAACCTTTCTTTTTAAGCAGTGGACTGTCTGTTGAATTGGACTGTAGACTAACAGGCTTGTAGTGTTAATATTTTATCAGCCTCCTCCAGGAGGGCTTTACCTCAGAAGCTCCTACGCCTTCAGAATACAATCAAACACAAAGTGAGGATCAAGCTGAAGTGTGTCAAAAAGCCTGGTCAGATGACAACTTAATCCTCTTTTAATGGGCCCTTCCCTCTCCTCTCCTCCTCCTTCCTTCTTTCCCTCTCCTTTCTTCCCCTTCTTTCCTCTGCCTTCCCTCTCCTCTTCTCTTCTCTCATCTGAGCCCTCTTATCCATGCCAGAACTGTCTTCCCCCTTCCCTCCCCCTCCCCCCTTCCCTTCCCTCCCTTCCCTCTCCCTTCCCTTCCCTTTCCCTTCCCCTTCCCTCTCCCTTCCCTTCCCTCCCCCTTCCCTCTCCCCTCCCACTCCTCCCCTTCCCTTCCCTTCCCTCTCCTCCCCCTTCCCTCTCCTCCCCTTCCCCTCTCCTCCCCTTCCCTCTCCCCTTCCCCCCCCTTCCCTCTCCTCCCCCTTCCCTCTCCTCCCCCTTCCCCTCCTCCCCTTCCCCTCCCTCTTCCCCTTCCCTCTCCTCCCCCTTCCCTCTCCTCCCCCTTCCCTCTCCCCTCCCCCTTCCCTCTCCTTCCCACCCCTCCCCTTCCCTCCCCCTCCCCCTTCCCTCCTCCTGTCCTCCCCCCCTTCCTCTCCTCCCTCCTCCCCCTTCCCTCCCTCCCTTCCCACCCCTTCCCTCTCCTCCCCTTCCCTCTCCCCCTTCCCTCTCCCCCATTCCCCCACCCCTCAATCCATACCTCCTTCCCTCTCCTCTCAGAACGATCCCTTCCCTCCACAGACCTTCCCTCTCCCCTGTCCCTGCCCAGACAGACCGATCTAAGGTCCTCCCCCTTCCCTCTCCTCCCCTCCTCCCTTCCCTCTCCAGACCCCCCTTCCCTCTGCCCTGTCCTCCCCCTTCCCTCTCCTTTCCCTCCCCCCCCCCTCTCAGGTCTCCTCCCCCTCCCCCTTCCCTCCTCCTCCCCACTCCTCTCCTCCCCCTCCAGACCCTTCAGGTCCCTTCTCATGCCCAGACCTCCTCTCCTCCCCTTCTCTCCATCCTCTCCCTGGCCAGACAGACAGACCGATCTCAGGTCATCCCCCCTATTCCCCCTTTACTGTGGGGAGTTAAGGTGGTCATCACTGCAGACAGACCGATTCAGACACTTTCAATGCAACATACCAGAAACTAAACTAACTATGCAAGACTTAATATGCAAGAGATGATTGTTGTAGGCAGACAGATCTCAGGCATCAGAGTAGGTCATTCTGTTGCATTGACAGGCTCAGGTCATCCTCCCTCTCTCAGGCTGTACTCTACACAGAGACCAGTGAGCCATAACCCTCATGGCCAGACCCTAGCAAGACCATCTCCTCCCCCTCTCATGCCCAGACAGACCAATCTCAGGTCATCCTCCCGTCTCATGGCCAGACAGACAGACAGATCTAAGGTCATCCTCCCCTCTCATGGCCAGACAGACAGACCGATCTAAGGTCATCCTCCCCTCTCATGGCCAGACAGACAGACCTTAAGTCATCTTCCCCTCTCATGGCCAGACAGACAGACCGATCTAAGGTCATCCTCCCGTCTCATGGCTAGACAGACAGACAGATCTCAGGTCATCCTCCCGTCTCATGGCCAGACAGACAGACAGATCTCAGGTAATTCTCCCCTCTCATGGCCAGACAGACAGATCTTAAGTCATCCTCCCCTCTCATGGCCAGACAGACAGACAGATCTCAGGTAATTCTCCCCTCTCATGGCCAGACAGACAGACCGATCTAAGTCATCTTCCCCTCTCATGGCCAGACAGACAGACATATCTCAGGTAATTCTCCACTCTCATGGCCAGACAGACAGACAGAAGTCATCTTAACTAAATTCATGGCCACCCTCTCTCTCCGTATTCTTCCGTCCATCCTGCCCTCTGTCCCAGGTACCCCATATTAATAAAGAGTCCTCCTGCTCTCTGTCCCCAGGTACCCCGTATTAATAAAGAGTCCCTCCTGCTCTCTGTCCCAGGTACCCCGTATCTAAAGAGTCCCTCCTGCCCTCCCTCTGTCCCAGGTACAGATTAACCTAAAGAGTCCTCCTCCCCTCTGTATGGCCAGATAATAAAGACAGTCCCTCATGCCCTCAGACAGGTATATAATAAAGAGTCCTCCTCCCCTCCTGCCCCTGTCCCAGACAGACAGATTCCTCCTCTCTGTCCCAGGATCTAAAGAGTCCCTCCTCTGCCCCCTGTCCCTCTGTCCCCAGAGTACCCGATAATAAAGAGTCATCCTCCCCCCTCTGTCCCAGACCCGTATTAATAAAGAGTCATCCTTCCCTCTCTGGCCCAGACAGACCCCATATTCATAAAAGTCCCTCCTGCTCTCTGTCCCAGACAGACAGACAGACAGATTAAGTTTATGTCCCAGGTACAGACATATTAATAAAGAGTCCTCCTGCTCTCTGGCCCAGACAAAGACCTTCTGATTATTTATTCATAAAGAGTCCTCCTGCTCTCCCCTTCAAAGAGTCCCTCCTGCTCTCTGTCCCAGGTACCCCCGTATTAATAAAGAGTCCCTCCTGCCCTCTGTCCCAGGTACCCCCGTATTAATAAAGAGTCCCTCCTGCCCTCTGTCCCAGGTACCCCGTATTAATAAAGAGTCCCTCTTGCCCTCTGTCCCAGGTACCCCGTATTCATAAAGAGTCCCTCCTGCTCTCTGTCCCAGGTACCCCCGTATTAATAAAGAGTCCCTCCTGCCTGTGGCCACAGACATTGGTATGACGGGTGACAACGCTGACGTGTGGTACCCTCCTGGCCACGGGGACATCTACGCCAGCTTCTACAACTCTGGTCTGCTGGATCAGCTCATCACAGAGGGCAAGGTACACACACACACACACACACACACACACACACACACACACACACACACACACACACACACACACACACACACACACACACACACACACACACACACACACACACACACACACACACACACACACACACACACACACACACACACACACACACACACACACACACACACACACACACACACACACACACACACACACACACAGAGAGAGAGAGGCAAGGTTCTTTCAAAGTGTTTTCCTCACCATCTTAAATAAGAATGCCCCTTTCAAAAAATCTAGAACTAGGAACAGATATAGCCCTTGGTTCACTCCAGACCTGAATTCCCAGCACAAAAACATCCTCTGGCAGACTGCCATAGCATCGAATAGTCCCCGCGATATGCAACTGTTCAGGGAAATCAGGAACCAGTACACGCTGTCAGTCAGGAAAGCAAAGGCTACCTTTTCCAACAGAAATTTACATCCTGTAGCTCAAACTCCAAAAAGTTCTGGGACACTGTGAAGTCCATGAAGAACAAGAGCACCTCCTCCCCAGCTGCCCACTGCACTGAGGCTAGGTAACATGGTCACCACTGATAAATCCATGATAATCAAACATTTCAATTAGCATTTCTCAACGGCTGGCCATGCTTTCCCTCCTGGCTGCCCCAACCCTGGCCAACAGCTCTGCCCCCGCAGCTACTTGCCCAAGCCTCCCCTGCTTCTCCTTCACCCATATCCAGATAGCAGATGTTCTGGAAGAGCTGCAAAACCTGGACCCGTACAAATCAGCTGGGCTAGACAATCTGGACCCTCTCTTTCTAAAACTATCCGCCGCCATTGTTGCAAGCCCTATTACCAGCCTGTTCAACCTCTCTTTCGTATCGTCCGAGATCCCTAAAGATTGGAAAGCTGCCGCGGTCATCCCCCTCTACAAAGGGGGTGACACTCTAGACCCAAACTGTTACAGACCTATATCCATCCTGCCCTGCCTCTCTAAAGTCTTCGAAAGCCAAGTTAATAAACAGATCACTGACCATTTCGAATCCCACCGTACATTCTCCGCTGTGCAATCCGGTTTCGGAGCTGGTCACGGGTGCACCTCAGCCACGCTCAAGGTACACAACGTTATCATAACTACCCTCGATAAAAGACAGTACTGTGCAGCCGTCTTCATCGACCTGGCCAAGGCTTTCGACTCTGTCAATCACCGTATTCTTATCGCCAGACTCAATAGCCTTGACGTCCTCACCTGGTTCACCAACTACTTCGCAGACAGTGTGTTCAGTTTAGTGTGTCCTGTTGTGTCCTGTTGTCCAGAACTCTGGCAGTCTCTGTGGGGGTACCACAGGGTTCAATTCTCAGGCCGACTCTTTCTCTGTATATATCAACAATGTCACTCTTGCTGCTGGTGATTCCTGATCCACCTCTACGCAGATGACACCATTCTGTATACTTCTGGCCCTTCCTTGGACACTGTGTTAACTAACCTCAAACGAGCTTCAATGCCATACAACACTCCTTCCGTGGCCTCTAACTGCTCTTAAACGCTAGTAAAACCAAATGCATGCTTTTCAACCGTTCACTGCCTGCACCCGCCCGCCTGACCACCATCACTACTCTGATCGGTTCTGACCTAGAATATGTGGACAACTACAAATACCTATGTGTCTGGCTAGACTGAAAACTCTCCATCCAGACTCATATCAAACATCTCCAATCCAAAATCGGCTTTCTATTTCACAACAAAGCCTCCTTCACTCGGCAGGGGCGGCAGGGTAGCCTAGTGGTTAGAGCGTTGGACTAGTAACCAAAAGGTTGACAAGGTTCTGCCCCTGAACAGTCATTGAAAATAATAATTTGTTCTTAACTGACTTGCCTAGTTAAATAAAGGTCAAATTTAAAAATTTAAAAACTCACGCTGCCAAACTTACCCTCGTAAAGCTGACTACCCTAACGATCCTCGACTTTGGCGATGTCATCTACAAAATAGCTTCCAATACTCTACTCAGCAAACTGGATGCAGTCTATCACAGTGCCATCCGTTTTGTTACCAAAGCCCCTTATACCACCCACCACTGAGACCTGTATGCTCTCGTAGGCTGGCCCTCGCTACATATTCGTCGCCAGACTCACTGGCTCCAGGTCATCTATAAGTCTATGCAAGGTAAAGCTCCGCCTTATCTCAGCTCACTGGTCACGATAACAACACCCACCCGTAACACGCGCTCCAGCAGGTATATCTCACTGGTCATCCCCAAAGCCAGCACCCCCTTTGGCCGCCTTTCCTTCCAGTGGGAAGCCACTGCTGCCAGTGACTGGAAACGCAATTGCAAAAATTGCTGAAGCTGGAGACTTACATTTCCCTCACTAACTTTAAACATCAGCTATCTGAGCAGTTTACCCGATCGCTGCAGCTGTACATAGCCCATCTGTAAATAGCCCAGCCAATTTACCTACCTCATCCCCATACTGTTTTTATTTATTTACTTTTCTGCTCTTTTGCACACCAGTATCTCTACCTGCACATGTTCATCTGTTCATTTATCACTCCAGTGTTAATCTGCCAAATTGTCATTATTCGCTCCTATGGCCTATTTATTGCCTTACCTCCTCACAACATTTGCACACACTGTATATAGACTTTCTTTCTTTTCTATTGTGTTATTGACTGTACGGTTGTTTATTCCATGTAACTCTGTGTTATTGATTGTGTCACACTGCTTTGCTTTATCTTGGCCAGGTCGCAGTTGTAAATGAGAACTTGTTCTCAACTAGCCTACCTGGTTATATAAAGGTGTTCTCAACTAGCATACCTGGTTAAATAAAGGTGTTCTCAACGAGCCTACCTGGTTATATAAATGTGTTCTCAACTAGCCTACCTGGTTATATAAAGGTGTTCTTAACTACCCTACCTTGTTATATAAAGGTGTTCTCAACGAGCCTCCCTGGTTATATAAAGGTGTTCTCAACTAGCCTACCTGGTTATATAAAGGTGTTCTCAACTAGCCTACCTGGTTATATAAAGGTGTTCTTAACTACCCTCCCTGGTGAAATAAAGGTGTTCTCAATGAGCCTACCTGGTTATATAAAGGTGTTCTCAACGAGCCTCCCTGGTTAAATAAAGGTGTTCTCAACTAGCCTCCCTGGTTAAATAAAGGTGTTCTCAACTAGCCTCCCTGGTTATATAAAGGTGTTCTTAACTAGCCTCCCTGGTTAAATAAAGGTGTTCTCAACGAGCCTCCTGGTTATATAAAGGTGTTCTCAACTAGCCTACCTGGTTAAATAAAGGTGTTCTCAACTAGCCTCCCTGGTTAAATAAAGGTGTTCTCAACGAGCCTCCCTGGTTAAATAAAGGTGTTCTCAACTAGCCTCCCTGGTTAAATAAAGGTGTTCTCAACGAGCCTCCCTGGTTAAATAAAGGTGTTCTCAACGAGCCTCCCTGGTTAAATAAAGGTGTTCTCAACAAGCCTCCCTGGTTAAATAAAGGTGTTCTCAACTAGCCTCCCTGGTTAAATAAAAAATGTAATAAAAAAGGTTAACCACTCTATCTGCAGCACTGACCACTTTTTAAGGAAAATATTTATTTTATTTATACAATTTGTAAATGATATTAAATAATTCAGCCGGCGCTGCTATTGATACTATGTTTCTTCTCTTGTGTAAAATGTTAATTCCATAACGTTGTAAAACCACATGGGAGCAAAGTCAAACAATCGAGTTCCAAGTTACCAATATACCACAGGAGGTTGGTGGCACATTAATCGGGGAGGAGGGGCTCGTGGTAATGGCTGGAGCTGGATCATTGGAACGGTATCAAATGGTTTCCAGGTGTTTGATGCCATTCCATTTGCTCCGTTCCGGTTGTTAGAACGAGCCGTTCTCTCCTCAGCAGCATCCTGTGAAATATACACTGAATATACCAAACCTTAGGAACACTTTCCTAATATTGAGTTGCACCCCAGGAAGAATGGCTGCTTTCACAACAGAAAGGAGTACATCTTTGTGGATCCTGATAAAATACCCCCCCCCTTCCTCTTCAGGGGTACATCTTTGTGGATCCTGATAAAATACGTTCCCCCCCTTCCTCTTCAGGGGTACATCTTTGTGGATCCTGATAAAATACCCCCTCCCTCCCCCCTTCCTCTTCAGGGGTACATCTTTGTGGATCCTGATAAAATACCCCCCCCCCTTCCTCTTCAGGGGTACATCTTTGTGGATCCTGATAAAATACCCCCCCCCATCCCCCCTTCCTCTTCAGGGGTACATCTTTGTGGATCCTGATAAAATACCCCCCCGTTCCTCTTCAGGGGTACATCTTTGTGGATCCTGATAAAATACCCCCCCCCTTCCTCTTCAGGGGTACATCTTTGTGGATCCTGATAAAATACCCCCCCCTTCCTCTTCAGGGGTACATCTTTGTGGATCCTGATAAAATACCCCCTTCCTCTTCAGGAAGTACATCTTTGTGGATCCTGACAAAATAACCTGGTTCCTCTTCAGGGGTACATCTTTTGGATCCTGGATCCTGAGTAAAATATCCTGATAAAAGACCCCCCTCCTCTTCAGGAGTACATCTTTGTGGATCCTGATAAAATACCCCCCCTCTTCAGGAGTACATCTTTGTGGATCCTGATAAAATACCCCCCCCTTCCTCATCAGGAGTACATCTTTGTGTCTAACATTGATAACCTGGGTGCTACGGTGGACCTGAACATCCTGCATCACCTGGTGAGCCAGCCCAACGGGAAACGCTGTGAGTTCATCATGGAGGTCACCGACAAGACCCGCGCTGACGTCAAGGTGGGTGGCAGGAGGAGGCGGCGGCCATGTTGTGGTCTCTGTTAGTGGTTTGTTCTGTCTTCTTTATTCACCTCTCGCTATTAACACTTTGTCATCATTTTATTCACACTTTATAAACATTTGATTCAATTGTTGTTAATTCATTAATGTGGAATTGGTATATCTTTTTTTTTTACTTTTAAATTAATTATTTATAGCCATTTACTTTTTAAGAATATAACGTATAAATAAATAATGAGCTTTAGTTAAACTGTACTACCCCATCAGAACCCAAAATAACCTCTTTCTCTGTCTCTCTCTGTCTCTCTCTGTCTCTCTCTGTCTCTCTCTGTCTCTCTCTGTCTCTCTCTGTCTGTCTCTGTGTCTCTGTCTCTCTCTGTCTGTCTCTTTCTCTGTCTTTCTGTCTCTGTCTCTCTGTGTTTCTGTCTCTGTGTCTCTGTCTCTCTGTCTCTGTGTCTCTGTCTCTCTGTGTCTGTCTCTGTCTCTCTGTCTCTCCAGGGCGGTACTCTTATTCAGTATGATAACAAGCTGCGTCTGCTGGAGATAGCCCAGGTCCCCAAGGCCCATGTAGATGAGTTCAAATCAGTCACCAAGTTCAAGATCTTCAACACCAACAACCTGTGGATCTCTCTGGGCGCCATCAAGAGGCTGCAGGAGCAGAACGCCATGGACATGGAGATCATCGTTAACCCCAAGGTGAGAGACCAGACGGGCAGGCAATACACACACACACACATATACACACACACACAACGTGCAGGTTGTGTATAGGTCAACACACACACACAAAAACCACTTAGCTCGGTACAGTTTGATGCTGGTCAAGGCAGTCCAGCTCAGGTCAGACCAGCTGAATGTATATATTCTATGTCTCAGAATGACTAATAGAATCGACTGAGCCCCTTATCCATATGTTGGATCCACCAAATGGTTAATAGTCAAAATCAAATCACATTTTATTTGTCACATACACATGGCTAGCAGATGTTAATGCGAGTGTAGCGAAATGCTTGTGCTTCTAGTTCCGAGTAATCTAACCTAACAATTTCACAGCAACTACCTTATACACACAAGTGTAAAGGGATGAAGAATATGTACATACAAATATATGAATGAGTGATGGTACAGAACGGCATAGGCAAGATGCAGTAGATGGTATCAAGTACAGTATATACATATGAGATGAGTAATGTAGGGTATATAAACATATAAAGTTCAATTGTTTAAAGTGGATAGTGATATATGTATTACATAAAGATGGCAAGATGCAGTAGATGATATAGAGTACAGTATATACATATGAGATGAGTAATGTAGGGTATGTAAACGTTATATGAAGTGGCATTGTTTAAAGTGGCTAGTGATACATTTTTTACATCAATTTTTCCATGATTACAGTGGCTGGAGTTGAGTCAGTATGTTGGCAGCAGCAACTCAATGTTAGTGGTGGCTGTTTAACAGTCTGATGGCCTTGAGATAGAAGCTGTTTTTCAGTCTCTCGGTCCCAGCTTTGATGCACCTGTACTGACCTCGCCTTCTGGATGATAGCGGGGTGAACAGGCAGTGGCTCGGTGGTTGTTGTCCTTGATGATCTTTTTGGCCTTCCTGTGACATCGGGTGGTGTAGGTGTCCTGGAGGGCAGGTAGTTTGCCCCCGGTGATGCGTTGTGCAGACCTCAATACCCTCTGGAGAGCCTTACAGTTGTGGGCGGAGCAGTTGCCATACCAGGCGGCGATACAGCCCGACAGGATGCTCTCGATTGTGCATCTGTAGAAGTCTAATTTCAACAGCTGACAATATTGACTAAATCAGCTGTAAACTTGTCAATCAGGCAGAGAGAGTGGTGCACAATTCCTCTTCAGTTCCACTCAGACTCAAAACACCTGCTCTGCTCCCACACCTCTCATCCCGTAAAGTAGGAACAAGTTAAGTATTTGGTCCCATATTCATAACACGCAATGACTACATCAAGCTTTGTGCCCAATAGAAATGAACGGTAAATAATGTATTGTGTCATTTTGGAGTCACTTTTATTGTAAATAAGAACATAATATGTTTCAAACACTTCTACATTAATGTGGATGCTACCATGGTTACAGATAGTCCTGAATTAATCATGAATAATGATGAGTGAGAAAGTTACAGATGCACAAATATCATACCCTCCCAGAAATGCTAACCTCCACTGTTATTGTAAGGTTGAGATGTTAGCATGTCTTGGGGGTATGCTAACCTCCCCTGTTATTGTAATGGCATGAGTATGCTAACCTCACCTGATATTGTTAGCATGTCTTAGGGATATGCTAACCTCCCCTGTTATTGTAAGGATGAGGTTAGCATGTCTTGGGGGTATGCTAACCTCCCCTGTTATTGTAAGGGTGGGATGTTAGCATGTCTTGGGGGTATGCTAACCTCCCCTGTTATTGTAAGGCTGAGATGTTAGCATGTCTTGGGGGTATGCTAACCTCCCCTGTTATTGTAAGGACGAGGTTAGCATGTCTTAGGGGGGTATGCTAACCTCCCTGTTATTGTAAGGGTGGGATGTTAGCATGTCTTGGGGGTATGCTAACCTCCCCTGTTATTGTAAGGGTGAGATGTTAGCATGTCTTGGGGGTATGCTAACCTCCCCTGTTATTGTAAGGCTGAGATGTTAGCATGTCTTGGGGGTATGCTAACCTCCCCTGTTATTGTAAGGATGAGATGTTAGCATGTCTTGGAGGTATGCTAACCTCCCCTGTTATTGTAAGGGTGAGATGTTAGCATGTCTTGGGGGTATGCTAACCTCCCTGTTATTGTAAGGCTGAGATGTTAGCATGTCTTGGGGGTATGCTAACCTCCCCTGTTATTGTAAGGCTGAGATGTTAGCATGTCTTGGGGGTATGCTAACCTCCCCTGTTATTGTAAGGGTGGGATGATGTTAGCATGTCTTGGGGTTGTGATATTTATGTGTCCGTAAACTTTCTCACTCATCATTATTTATCAAATACCCTCAAATTAAAGCTGACAGTCTGCACTTTAACCTCATAGTCACTGTATCATTTCAAATCCAAAGTACTGGAGTACAGAGACAAAACAGCAAAACATTTGTCACTGTCCCAAAACTATTGGAGCTCCCTGCATGTATAGCAAAGTGCTGCCTATAGAGGGACACCCCCATGCCGTTCCAGAGGACAGCCCTCCTCAATAAATGATGTCCTGCAGTCTCACTAAAGCCCAGAGGACAACCCTTCTCCATAAATGATGTCCTGCAGTCTCACTAAAGCCCAGAGGACAACCCTCCTCAATAAATGATGTCCTGAAGTCACACTAAAGCCCAGAGGACAACCCTCCTCAATAAATGTCACTAAAGCCCAGAGGACAACCCTCCTCAATAAATGATGTCCTGCAGTCTCACTAAAGCCCAGAGGACAACCCTCCTCAATAAATGATGCCCTGCAGTATCACTAAAGCCCAGAGGACAACCCTCCTCAATAAATGATGCCCTGCAGTCTCACTAAAGCCCAGAGGACAACCCTTCTCAATAAATGATGTCCTGCAGTATCACTAAAGCCCAGAGGACAACCCTCCTCAATAAATGATGTCCTGCAGTCTCACTAAAGCCCAGAGGACAACCCTCCTCAATAAATGATGTCCTGCAGTATCACTAAAGCCCAGAGGACAACCCTCCTCAATAAATGATGCCCTGCAGTCTCACTAAAGCCCAGAGGACAACCCTCCTCAATAAATGATGCCCTGCAGTCTCACTAAAGCCCAGAGGACAACCCTTCTCAATAAATGATGCCCTGCAGTCTCACTAAAGCCCAGAGGACAACCCTCCTCAATAAATGATGTCCTGCAGTATCACTAAAGCCCAGAGGACAACCCTTCTCAATAAATGATGCCCTGCAGTCTCACTAAAGCCCACATTCTAAAACGTCTTTACTGCAGATAAAGAGTGTTTGTGTGGATGGGTGTGTGAGTCTGCATGTGGGCCAGGGGGGAGTCTGCATGTGGGCGGGGGGGGGGGTGGGGGGGTGCGAGTCTGCATGTGGGCAGGGGTGGGGGGTGAGTCTGGATGTGGGCAGGGGTGGGGGGGGTGTGAGTCTGCATGGGGGGGGGGTGAGTCTGCATGTGGGCAGGGGTGGGGGGGTGTGAGTCTGCATGTGGGCAGGGGTGGGTGGGGGGTGTGTGTGCATGGCTGTATTGTCTAAGATTACACTTCTCATTCAAAGTGAATTGATTGAGTGCTCTACGATAAGGATGGCTGGTCGACGAATCACAATCAAATGATTCGTTGAGAGCCACGAGACAAAAGTACAAAGGTCTTTTAAAGCCAAGATACACTCCTTTAAACCTACATGATGAACAACAGATATATAGGACGGGTCACAAGGTTAAGATCTGTATGAAAGATATCTATAATTCATAGCAGACAGTATCTGCTGTGTCTACAGTTTTCATTGTATAGAGACCAGTGTCTGTCCCTCCGACTCCAAACTGGAGCCATTTCTCCATGGTGCGGTATAGAACAGAAACATTAACTCATGTTCTGGAATGCTCTTTACAGAGTTACAGAGTGGCACTGCCCTGAGACATTACAGAGTGGAGCTGCCCTGAGACATTACAGAGTGGAGCTGCCCTGAGACATTACAGAGTGGCTCTGCCCTGAGACATTACAGAGTGGCTCTGCCCTGAGACATTACAGAGTGGAGCTGCCCTGAGACATTACAGAGTGGAGCTGCCCTGAGACATTACAGAGTGGAGCTGCCCTGAGACATTACAGAGTGGAGCTGCCCTGAGACATTACAGAGTGGAGCTGCCCTGAGACATTACAGAGTGGAGCTGCCCTGAGACATTACAGAGTGGCTCTGCCCTGAGACATTACAGAGTGGCTCTGCCCTGAGACATTACAGAGTGGAGCTGCCCTGAGACATTACAGAGTGGACATTTGGAGCTGCCCTGAGACATTACAGAGTGGAGCTGCCCTGAGACATTACAGAGTGGAGCTGCCCTGAGACATTACAGAGTGGAGCTGCCCTGAGACATTACAGAGTGGAGCTGCCCTGAGACATTACAGAGTGGCTCTGCCCTGAGACATTACAGAGTGGAGCTGCCCTGAGACATTACAGAGTGGCTCTGCCCTGAGACCTGAGACATTACAGAGTGGAGCTGCCCTGAGACATTACAGAGTGGAGCTGCCCTGAGACATTACAGAGTGGAGCTGCCCTGAGACATTACAGAGTGGAGCTGCCCTGAGACATTACAGAGTGGAGCTGCCCTGAGACATTACAGAGTGGAGCTGCCCTGAGACATTACAGAGTGGAGCTGCCTTGAGACATTACAGAGTGGAGCTGCCCTGAGACATTACATAGACTGCTACTTCTATTGGATATACAATGCCTTGGGAAAGTATTCAGATCCCTTGACTTTTTCCACAGTTTGTTACGTTACAGCCTTATTCTAAAATTGATTAAATTATTGTTTTTTCATCATCAATCTACACACTACTCCATAATGACAAAGTAAAAACAGGGTTTTAGAAATTGATTAAATATTGCATATTTACATAATGACAAAGTATTTACTTTACTCAGTACTTTGTTGAAGCAGTGATCACAGCCTCCAGTCTTCTTGGGTATGACTCTACAAGCTTGACACACCTGTATTTGGGGAGTTTCTCCCATTCTCCTTGGCAAATCCTCTCAAGCTCTGTCAGGTTGGATGGGGAGCGTTGCTGCACAGATATTTTTAGGTCTCTCCAGAGATGTTCAAGTCCGGACTCTGGCTGGGCCACACACAAGGACATTTAGGACATTCAAGCCACTTCTGCTTTGTCTTAGCTGTGTGCTGGGGGTCATTGTCCTGTGAGAAGGCGAACCTTCGCCACAGTCTGAAGTCATGGGCACTCTGGAGCAGGATCAAGGATCTCTCTGTACTTTGCTCCGTTCATCTTTTCCTTGTTCCTGACTAGTCTCCCAGTCCCTGCCGCTGAAAAACATCCCCACGGCATGATGCTGCCACCACCATGCTTCACCGTAGGGATGGTGCCAGGTTTTCTCCAGATGTGACGCTTTGCATTCAGGCCAAAGAGTTCAATCTTGGTTTGATCAGACCAGAGAGTCTTGTTTCTCATGATCTGAAAGTCTGTAGGTGCCTTTTGACAAACTCCAAGCAGGCTGTCATGTGCCCTTTACTGAGGAGTGGCTTCCATCTGGCCACTCTACCATAAAGGCCTGACTGGGGGAGTGATGCAGAGATGTTGTTAGATGTAGTTAACAGAACACTACTGTATATTATAGAACTACTGACCTGATGTTGTTAGCTAGTAGATGTAGGTAACAGAACACTACTGTATATTATAGAACTACTGACCTGATGTTGTTAGCTAGTAGATGTAGTGACCAGAACACTACTGTATATTATAGAACTACTGACCTGATGTTGTTGTTAACAGAACACTACTGTATATTATAGAACTACTGACCTGATGTTGTTGTAGTAGAACAGAACACTACTGTATATTATAGAACTACTGACCTGATGTTGTTAGCTAGTAGATGTAGATAACAGAACACTACTGTATATTATAGAACTACTGACCTGATGTTGTTAGCTAGTAGATGTAGGAACTAACAGAACACTACTGTATATTATAGAACTACTGACCTGATGTTGTTAGCTAGTAGATGTAGGTAACAGAACACTACTGTATATTATAGAACTACTGACCTGATGTTGTTAGCTAGTAGATGTAGTGAACAGAACACTACTGTATATTATAGAACTACTGACCTGATGTTGTTAGCTAGTAGATGTAGTGAACAGAACACTACTGTATATTATAGAACTACTGACCTGATGTTGTTAGCTAGTAGATGTAGTGTAACAGAACACTACTGTATATTATAGAACTACTGACCTGATGTTGTTAGCTAGTAGATGTAGTGAACAGAACACTACTGTATATTATAGAACTACTGACCTGATGTTGTTCGCTAGTAGATGTAGTGAACAGAACACTACTGTATATTATAGAACTACTGACCTGATGTTGTTAGCTAGTAGATGTAGATGACCAGAACACTACTGTATATTATAGAACTACTGACCTGATGTTGTTAGCTAGTAGATGTAGTGAACAGAACACTACTGTATATTATAGAACTACTGACCTGATGTTGTTAGCTAGTAGATGTAGTGAACAGAACACTACTGTATATTATAGAACTACTGACCTGATGTTGTTAGCTAGTAGATGTAGATAACAGAACACTACTGTATATTATAGAACTACTGACCTGATGTTGTTAGCTAGTAGATGTAGTGAACAGAACACTACTGTATATTATAGAACTACTGACCTGATGTTGTTAGCTAGTAGATGTAGTGAACAGAACACTACTGTATATTATAGAACTACTGACCTGATGTTGTTAGCTAGTAGATGTAGTAACAGAACACTACTGTATATTATAGAACTACTGACCTGATGTTGTTAGCTAGTAGATGTAGTGAACAGAACACTACTGTATATTATAGAACTACTGACCTGAGCTAGTAGATGTAGGTAACAGAACACTACTGTATATTATAGAACTACTGACCTGTAGCTATGTAGTGAACAGAACACTACTGTAGCTAGTAGATGTAGTGAACAGAACACTACTGACCTGATGTTGATAGTAGATGGTAACAGAACACTACTGTATATTATAGAACTACTGACCTGATGTTGTTGTTAGATGTAGTAACAGAACACTACTGTATATTATAGAACTACTGACCTGATGTTGTTAGCTAGTAGATGTAGTGAACAGAACACTACTGTATATTATAGAACTACTGACACCTGATGTTGTTAGCTAGTAGATGTAGTAACAGAACACTACTGTATATTATAGAACTACTGACCTGATGTTGTTAGCTAGTAGATGTAGTGAACAGAACACTACTGTATATTATAGAACTACTGACCTGATGTTGTTAGCTAGTAGATGTAGTGAACAGAACACTACTGTATATTATAGAACTACTGACCTGATGTTGTTACTACTGACCTGATGTTGTTAGATGTAGATAACAGAACACTACTGTATATTATAGAACTACTGACCTGATGTTGTTAGCTAGTAGATGTAGTGAACAGAACACTACTGTATATTATAGAACTACTGACCTGATGTTGTTAGCTAGTAGATGTAGTGAACAGAACACTACTGTATATTATAGAACTACTGACTGATGTTGTTAGCTAGTAGATGATGAACAGAACACTTGTTACTGACCTGATGTTGTTAGATGTAGATGTGAACAGAACACTACTGTATATTATAGAACTACTGACCTGATGTTGTTAGCTAGTAGATGTTGAACAGAACACTACTTAGATGTAGATGGTAACAGAACACTACTGTATATTATAGAACTACTGACCTGATGTTGTTAGCTAGTAGATGTAGTGAACAGAACACTACTGTATATTATAGAACTACTGACCTGATGTTGTTAGCTAGTAGATGTAGTGAACAGAACACTACTGTATATTATAGAACTACTGACCTGATGTTGTTAGCTAGTAGATGTAGTGAACAGAACACTACTGTATATTATAGAACTACTGACCTGATGTTGTTAGCTAGTAGATGTAGATAACAGAACACTACTGTATATTATAGAACTACTGACCTGATGTTGTTAGCTAGTAGATGTAGTGAACAGAACACTACTGTATATTATAGAAACTACTGATGTTGTTAGCTAGTAGATGTTGTTGAGCTAGTAGATGTAGGTAACAGAACACTACTGTATATTATAGAACTACTGACCTGATGTTGTTAGATGTAGGTAACAGAACACTACTGTATATTATAGAACTACTGACCTGATGTTGTTAGCTAGTAGATGTAGTGAACAGAACACTACTGTATATTATAGAACTACTGACCTGATGTTGTTAGCTAGTAGATGTAGGTAACAGAACACTACTGTATATTATAGAACTACTGACCTGATGTTGTTAGCTAGTAGATGTAGTAACAGAACACTACTGTATATTATAGAACTACTGACCTGATGTTGTTAGCTAGTAGATGTAGGTAACAGTGTATATTATAGAAACTGACCTGAACACTACTGTATATTATAGAACTACTGACCTGATGTTGTTAGCTAGTAGATGTAGTGAACAGAACACTACTGTATATTATAGAACTACTGACCTGATGTTGTTAGCTAGTAGATGTAGTGAACAGAACACTACTGTATATTATAGAACTACTGACCTGATGTTGTTAGCTAGTAGATGTAGGTAACAGAACACTACTGTATATTATAGAACTACTGACCTGATGTTGTTAGCTAGTAGATGTAGTGTAACAGAACACTACTGTATATTATAGAACTACTGACCTGATGTTGTTAGCTAGTAGATGTAGATAACAGAACACTACTGTATATTATAGAACTACTGACCTGATGTTGTTAGCTAGTAGATGTAGTGAACAGAACACTACTGTATATTATAGAACTACTGACCTGATGTTGTTAGCTAGTAGATGTAGGTAACAGAACACTACTGTATATTATAGAACTACTGACCTGATGTTGTTAGCTAGTAGATGTAGTGAACAGAACACTACTGTATATTATAGAACTACTGACCTGATGTTGTTCGCTAGTAGATGTAGTGTAACAGAACACTACTGTATATTATAGAACTACTGACCTGATGTTGTTAGCTAGTAGATGTAGTGAACAGAACACTACTGTATATTATAGAACTACTGACCTGATGTTGTTAGCTAGTAGATGTAGTGAACAGAACACTACTGTATATTATAGAACTACTGACCTGATGTTGTTAGCTAGTAGATGTAGTGAACAGAACACTACTGTATATTATAGAACTACTGACCTGATGTTGTTAGCTAGTAGATGTAGGTAACAGAACACTACTGTATATTATAGAACTACTGACCTGATGTTGTTAGCTAGTAGATGTAGTGAACAGAACACTACTGTATATTATAGAACTACTGACCTGATGTTGTTAGCTAGTAGATGTAGGTAACAGAACACTACTGTATATTATAGAACTACTGACCTGATGTTGTTAGCTAGTAGATGTAGGTAACAGAACACTACTGTATATTATAGAACTACTGACCTGATGTTGTTAGCTAGTAGATGTAGATAACAGAACACTACTGACCTGATGTTGTTGAACAGCTAGTGAGATGTAGTAGATGTGAACAGAACACTACTGTATATTATAGAACTACTGACCTGATGTTGTTAGCTAGTAGATGTAGTGAACAGAACACTACTGTATATTATAGAACTACTGACCTGATGTTGTTAGCTAGTAGATGTAGGTAACAGAACACTACTGTATATTATAGAACTACTGACCTGATGTTGTTAGCTAGTAGATGTAGTGAACAGAACACTACTGTATATTATAGAACTACTGACCTGATGTTGTTAGCTAGTAGATGTAGTGAACAGAACACTACTGTATATTATAGAACTACTGACCTGATGTTGTTAGCTAGTAGATGTAGGTAACAGAACACTACTGTATATTATAGAACTACTGACCTGATGTTGTTAGCTAGTAGATGTAGTGAACAGAACACTACTGACCTGATGTTGTTAGCTAGTAGATGTAGTGAACAGAACACTACCTGTATAGATGTTATAGAACTACTGACCTGATGTTGTAGTGAACAGCTAGTAGATGTAGGTAACAGAACACTACTGTATATTATAGAACTACTGACCTGATGTTGTTAGCTAGTAGATGTAGGTAACAGAACACTACTGTATATTATAGAACTACTGACCTGATGTTGTTAGCTAGTAGATGTAGGTAACAGAACACTACTGTATATTATAGAACTACTGACCTGATGTTGTTAGCTAGTAGATGTAGTGAACAGAACACTACTGTATATTATAGAACTACTGACCTGATGTTGTTAGCTAGTAGATGTAGTGAACAGAACACTACTGTATATTATAGAACTACTGACCTGATGTTGTTAGCTAGTAGATGTAGGTAACAGAACACTACTGTATATTATAGAACTACTGACCTGATGTTGTTAGCTAGTAGATGTAGGTAACAGAACACTACTGTATATTATAGAACTACTGACCTGATGTTGTTAGCTAGTAGATGTAGTGAACAGAACACTACTGTATATTATAGAACTACTGACCTGATGTTGTTAGCTAGTAGATGTAGTGAACAGAACACTACTGTATATTATAGAACTACTGACCTGATGTTGTTAGCTAGTAGATGTAGTGAACAGAACACTACTGTATATTATAGAACTACTGACCTGATGTTGTTAGCTAGTAGATGTAGTGAACAGAACACTACTGTATATTATAGAACTACTGACCTGATGTTGTTAGTATATTATATAACTACTGACCTGAGATGTAGATGTGAACAGAACACTACTGTATATTATAGAACTACTGACCTGATGTTGTTAGCTAGTAGATGTAGTGAACAGAACACTACTGTATATTATAGAACTACTGACCTGATGTTGTTAGCTAGTAGATGTAGTGAACAGAACACTACTGTATATTATAGAACTACTGACCTGATGTTGTTAGCTAGTAGATGTAGTGAACAGAACACTACTGTATATTATAGAACTACTGACCTGATGTTGTTAGCTAGTAGATGTAGTGAACAGAACACTACTGTATATTATAGAACTACTGACCTGATGTTGTTCGCTAGTAGATGTAGTGAACAGAACACTACTGTATATTATAGAACTACTGACCTGATGTTGTTAGCTAGTAGATGTAGTGAACAGAACACTACTGACCTGATGTTGTACGCTAGTAGATGTAGGTAACAGAACACTACTGTATATTATAGAACTACTGACCTGATGTTGTTAGCTAGTAGATGTAGGTAACAGAACACTACTGTATATTATATAACTACTGACCTGATGTTGTTCGCTAGTAGATGTAGTGAACAGAACACTACTGTATATTATAGAACTACTGACCTGATGTTGTTCGCTAGTAGATGTAGTGAACAGAACACTACTGTATATTATAGAACTACTGACCTGATGTTGTTAGCTAGTAGATGTAGTGAACAGAACACTACTGTATATTATAGAACTACTGACCTGATGTTGTTCGCTAGTAGATGTAGTGAACAGAACACTACTGTATATTATAGAACTACTGACCTGATGTTGTTAGCTAGTAGATGTAGTGAACAGAACACTACTGACCTGATGTTGTACGCTAGTAGATGTAGTGAACAGAACACTACTGTATATTATAGAACTACTGACCTGATGTTGTTAGCTAGTAGATGTAGGTAACAGAACACTACTGTATATTATAGAACTACTGACCTGATGTTGTTAGCTAGTAGATGTAGGTAACAGAACACTACTGTATATTATAGAACTACTGACCTGATGTTGTTAGCTAGTAGATGTAGTGAACAGAACACTACTGTATATTATAGAACTACTGACCTGATGTTGTTAGCTAGTAGATGTAGTGAACAGAACACTACTGTATATTATAGAACTACTGACCTGATGTTGTTAGCTAGTAGATGTAGTGAACAGAACACTACTGTATATTATAGAACTACTGACCTGATGTTGTTAGCTAGTAGATGTAGTGAACAGAACACTACTGTATATTATAGAACTACTGACCTGATGTTGTTAGCTAGTAGATGTAGATAACAGAACACTACTGTATATTATATAACTACTGACCTGATGTTGTTAGCTAGTAGATGTAGGTAACAGAACACTACTGTATATTATAGAACTACTGACCTGATGTTGTTAGCTAGTAGATGTAGGTAACAGAACACTACTGTATATTATAGAACTACTGACCTGATGTTGTTAGCTAGTAGATGTAGTGAACAGAACACTACTGCAGGTGGTGATGTGTTATTTCATTACATAACTCACTGTGATTCTCTCTCTCTTTGATATTAAGTGGATCATTCAGATCCGAGTGTAGCAGCCTAAAACTTGTCTCGTGACTAGCTCAGAGGTTCTCCATCTGAACCCACTACCTGAGGCCTACAGTACATTCTTCAGTTTGTTTGTGTATGTGTGCGTGTGTGTCTGTATATGAATCCACTACCTACATCCTTTAGTGTGTGTGTGTGTCACTAACCACCTATACCTGTTCTCCTGCCAGACACTGGACGGCGGTCAGAACGTGATCCAGCTGGAGACGGCGGTGGGTGCGGCCATCAAGAGCTTCGACAACGCCCTGGGCATCAACGTGCCGCGATCCCGCTTCCTGCCCGTCAAGACCGTCTCCGACCTCCTATTGGTCATGTCCAACCTCTACAGCCTGGAGGCGGGCTCTCTCACCATGAGCCAGAAGAGAGAGTTCCCTACCACGCCCCACGTCAAGCTGGGCAGCTCCTTTACTAAGGTAACTAACGTAACCCTAACCTTACTATAACTACTAACTAACCTTAACCATTCCCCATGTCAAGCTGGGCAGCTCCTTTACTAAGGTAACTAACGTAACCCTAACCTTACTATAACTACTAACTAACCTTAACCATTCCCCACGTCAAGCTGGGCAGCTCCTTTACTAAGGTAACTAATGTAACCCTAACCTTACTACTACTACTATAACTACTAACTAACCTTAACCACGCCCCACGTCAAACCGGGCAGCTCCTTTACTAAGGTAAGGCTGGATTTCCACTGCTGAGGGCAAGATTTAATCAAAGGTGCTTTGTTGACAAGCGCATTGCATTTGAGCAACCAATAAATATTGGTTTTAATCTTAAATAGAGCCCCACGGTGGAGGTGTAATAATACCCATAAAACCTAGCGGTCAAACAGGGAAATGGTTCCAATCATTTTTCCACCATACATTTTTCCCATAGTGGATTTTAGAAACACTTCGAATAAGGGCTGTGTTTGGTGTAGGCTTACCCTGGGGTGACGTTTTGATGACCATCTCTTGGACAAGGTGACTTTTAAATGTATTTGGCTCTATTTACTCTGATTCGATATAATAACTCATACTGTGGATCTCTATGGCCAAGTCACCTTTATAAAAGCCTCATGCAGCCGGTTTTTATTTTTTATATCTCAGTATCATATCATTTCTGGGTAACAATTAAGTACCTTACTGTAATAGTTTTAGATTAAAATGGTCAAAAAGAAGAAAAAAAGTAACATTTTAGCCAAAAACTATTTCTCACACAAGAATTTTGCTTGGACTGTCTGGGAGTGATCTCTGAAAACGGAAAACTAGCTGTTATTGGCAGAGAGGTTTGGAACTCTTTTTCTCATTGGTCTATTTAACTAAAATACAGACTGGTGATGTCACCAGGCAAGCCAAAACTCCACCCATGCAAGACCTGCTGATTAGAAGGGCTTGTGTAGATTATTCTCTACCAGCAACTATCAGGAAATAACACTCATAAATTGTTCACACTTTTACAGTGTTTGTTTCTACAGCTGTTGTACAATGTAAGCTACCACGTTGTTTTGCTACCATGTTGTTTTCATGTTGTGTTGCTATCATGCTGTATTGTCGTGTGTTGCTGCCTTGCTATGTAGTGTTGTCTCTCTTGTTGTGATGTGCGTTTTGTCCTATATTTATTAGTTATTTATTTATATATATTTTAAAAATTGATCCCACGTCCCCGCAGGAGTTCTTTTGCCTTTTGGTAGACTGTCATTGTAAATAATAATGTGTTCTTAATTAACTGACTTGCCTGGTTAAATAAAAGTTCAATAAAAAAATAAAAAAATGTTTTACAAAACAGAGAAAAATATGAATTTTGCCTGCTCTGGGCCTTTAATGCCAAACCAAATATTTAGTTATTTGAGTTGATTTGGCCATAACAAAAAATGTGGTTTGCCTTCGTCACTCCCTTTGATTGTTTGCTAGCGGTGGCTAATGTTAGGGGCGGCAGGTAGCCTAGTGGTTAAAGGGGGCCAGTAACCAAAAGGTTACTGCATCGAATCCCGAGCTGACAAGGTAAAAATCTGCCTCTGAACAAGGCAGTTGACCCACTGTTCCCCGGTCATTGTAAATAAGAATTTGTTCTTAACTGACTTGCCTAGTTTAATAAAAGTTACATTAAAAAAATATATATGTTTAATGTTGCTGAAGTTTGTAGTGGATGTTTAAAGAGAACTGAAGCATGGATTACAGTTTCTCCTGGCCCATAGACTACTTTCAGGGTGAGGAACCATCATACATCAAGTTGTAAAATCCTGGACTTCCCTTTAATTGTTTAATGAATGTCTCTGATTGGTGAAAGAGTTCACTCAACGTGTGTGCGGTCTGAATCAGTCCCTGATTAGGAGAGAAGGAAAAACAAATGTTTCATAAGGAACATAGTTGAATAGCCCGTCCAGATGAAACACCTCCTCTTGGTGTTTGGTGGTTCAGATACATCCTCTACATGCTGACCTTTATTCACAGTACATTTGAATGGGGCATGGTGACCTTTAGTCACAGTACATTTGAATGGGGCATGGTGACCTTTAGTCACAGTACATTTGAATGGGGCATGGTGACCTTTAGTCACAGTACATTTGAATGGGGCATGGTGACATTTAGTCACAGTACATTTGAATGGGGCATGGTGACCTTTAGTCACAGTACATTTGAATGGGGCATGGTGACCTTTAGTCACAGTACATTTGAATGGGGCATAGTGACCTTTAGTCACAGTACATTTGAATGGGGCATGGTGACCTTTAGTCACACTACATTTGAATGGGGCATGGTGACCTTTAGTCACAGTACATGTGAATGGGGCATGGTGACCTTTAGTCACAGTACATTTGAATGTGGCATATGTAGGGAATCTAAGTTCCTTGTCCTTTTTGTCCCTTTCTTCTCACTGTATCCTCCTACAGTTGAACTAAAGCTAAACACACCAAACTCTGCATACATGTTCTGTTGGTGTTGAGCTGGTGCTCTATTGCTGTACTACCATACATTCACCCTCTGTTTATATAGGTCATCCAGTGGGAATAAACATACCAAGATAGAGCTCTCTCTTTCCCTCCCTCTCCTCAAAGTATGTGTTACTGCTCTAAACTCAGCATGACATACCCGTCCGTCTGTCTGTTTGTTTGTTCTAAGGTCCAGGAATACCAGACGCGGTTCGAGAGCATCCCTGATATGCTGGAGCTGGATCACCTGACTGTGTGTGTGTGTTCTAAGGTCCAGGAATACCAGACGCGGTTCGAGAGCATCCCTGATATGCTGGAGCTGGATCACCTGACTGTGTGTGTGTGTTCTAAGGTCCAGGAATACCAGACACGGTTCGAGAGCATCCCTGATATGCTGGAGCTGGATCACCTGACTGTGTGTGTGTGTTCTAAGGTCCAGGAATACCAGACGCGGTTCGAGAGCATCCCTGATATGCTGGAGCTGGATCACCTGACTGTGTGTGTGTGTTCTAAGGTCCAGGAATACCAGACACGGTTCGAGAGCATCCCTGATATGCTGGAGCTGGATCACCTGACTGTGTGTGTGTGTTCTAAGGTCCAGGAATACCAGACACGGTTCGAGAGCATCCCTGATATGCTGGAGCAGGATCACCTGACTGTGTGTGTGTGTGTTCTAAGGTCCAGGAATACCAGACGCGGTTCGAGAGCATCCCTGATATGCTGGAGCTGGATCACCTGACTGTGTCCGGTGACGTCACGTTTGGAAAACAAGTTTCTCTCAAGGTGAGTTCACAGGCCCCTGGGGTTTTTCTGGCTAGGTCACATGGTCAGGGAGATTCTTAGTCCTCTATTATCTCAGAGAAATATCTGTGATGGGCCAAGATGGAATGAAGGAACTTCACAATAACAATGATACAGTTGAAGTTGGAAGTTTACATACACTTAGGTTGGAGTCATTAAAACTTGTTTTTTAACCACTCCGCAAATTTCTTGTTAATTAACAAACTATAGTTTTGGCAAGTCTGTTAGGACATCTACTTTATGCATGACACAAGTAATTTATCCAACAATTGTTTACAGACAGATTATTTCACTTATAAGTCACTGTATCACAATTCCAGTGGGTCAGAAGTTTACATGCAGTAAATAGACTGTGCCTTAAAACAGCTTGGAAAATTCCAGAAGATGATGTCATGGCTTTAGAAGCTTCTGATAGGCTAATTGACATAATTTGACTCAATTGGAGGTGTACCTGTGGATGTCTTTCAACTCAGTGCCTCTTTGCTTGACATCATGGGAAAATCAAAAGAAATCAGCCAAGACCTCAGGAATAAAATGTGTAGACCTCCACAAGTCTGGTTCATCCTTGGGAGCAATTTCCAAAGGCGTGAAGGTACCACATCAGTCAGGAAATGAAAACTTGGTCGCAAATGGGTCTACCAAATGGAAAATGACCCCAAGCATACTTCCAAAGCTGTGGCAAAATGGCTTAAGGACAACAAAGTCAAGGTATTGGAGTGGCCATCACAAAGCCCTGACCTCAATCCTGTATAAAATGTGTGGGTAGAACTGAAAAAGTGTGTGTGAGCAAGGAGGCCTATAAAACCTGACTCAGTTACACCTGCTCTGTCAGGAGGAATGGACCAAAATTCACCCAACTTATTGTGGGTAGCTTGTGGAAGGCTACCCGAAACGTTTGACCCAAGTTAAATAATTTAAAGGCAATGCTACCAAATACTAATTGAGTGTAAACGTCTGACCCACTGGGAATGTGTTGAAAGATATTCTGACATTTAAAATAAAGTGGTGATCCTAACTAACCTAAGACAGGGAATTTATACTATGATTAAATGTCAGTAATTTTGAAAAACTTTGTTTAAATGTACAGTGGGGCAAAAAAGTATTTCGTCAGCCACCAATTGTGCAAGTTCTCCCACTTAAAAAGATGAGAGAGGCCTGTAATTTTCATCATAGGTACACTTCAACTATGACAGACAAAATGAGAAAATAAATCCAGAAAATCACATTGTAGGATTTTTAAGGAATTTATTTGCAAATTATGGTGGAAAATAAGTATTTGGTCACCTACAAACAAGCAAGATTTCTGGCTCTCACAGACCTGTAATTTCTTCTTTAAGAGGCTCCTCTGTCCTCCACTCGTTACCTGTATTAATGGCACATGTTTGAACTTGTTATCAGTATAAAAGACACCTGTCCACAACCTCAAACAGTCACACTCCAAACTCCACTATGGCCAAAGAGCTGTCAAAGGACACCAGAAACAAAATTGTAGACCTGCACCAGGCTGGGAAGACTGAATCTGCAATAGGTAAGCAGCTTGGTTTGAAGAAATCAACTGTGGGAGCAATTATTAGGAAATGGAAGACATACAAGACCACTGATAATCTCCCTCGGTATGGGGCTCCACGCAAGATCTCACCCCGTGGGGTCAAAATGATCACAAGAACGGTGAGCAAGAATCCCAGAACCATACGGGGGGACCTAGTGAATGACCTGCAGAGAGCTGGGACCAAAGTAACAAAGCCTACCATCAGTAACACACTACGCCGCCAGGGACTCAAATCCTGCAGTGCCAGACGTGTCCCCCTGCTTAAGCCAGTACATGTCCAGGCCCGTCTGAAGTTTTCTAGAGAGCATTTGGATGATCCAGAAGAAGATTGGGATAATGTCATATGGTCAGATGAAACCAAAATGTTACTTTTTTGGTAAAAACTCAACTCGTCGTGTTTGGAGGACAAAGAATGCTGAGTTGCATCCAAAGAACACCATACCTACTGTGAAGCATGGGGGTGGAAACATCATGCCTTGGGGTTGTTTTTCTGCAAAGGGACCAGGATGACTGATCAGTGTAAAGGAAAGAATGGAGCCATGTATTGTGAGATTTTGAGTGAAAACCTCCTTCCATCAGCAAGGACATTGAAGATGAAACGTGGCTGGGTCTTTCAGCATGACAATGATCCCAAACACACCACCCGGGCAACGAAGGAGTGGCTTCGTAAGAAGCATTTGGAGGTCCTGGAGTGGCCTAGCCAGTCTCCAGATCTCAACCCCATAGAAAATCTTTGGAGGGAGTTGAAAGTCTGTGTTGCCCAGCAACAGCCCCAAAACATCACTGCTCTAGAGGAGATCTGCATGGAGGAATGGGCCAAAATACCAGCAACAGTGTGTGAAAACCTTGTGAAGACTTACAGAAAATGTTTGACCTCTGTCATTGCCAACAAAGGGTATATAACAAAGTATTGAGATAAACTTTTGTTATTGACCAAATACTTATTTTCCACCATAATTTGCAAATAAATTCATTAAAAATCCTACAATGTGATTTTCCCGGTTTTTTTTCTCATTTTGTCTGTCATAGTTGAAGTGTACCTATGATGACAATTACAGGCCTCTCATCTTTTTAAGTGGGAGAACTTGTACAATTGGTGGCTGACTAAATACTTTTTTGCCCCACTGTATTTGGCTAAGGTGTATGTAAACTTCCCGACTTCAAATATACGTAATGCATAAGATACCTTGGATGGCTGAGGTGGTTCCCTCCAGAATGCCCTTCCCTAAGTGTAAACTTGATTATTTTGGCCCTGGATAGAGCTCTACTGAGAATCAGTTTAACATGGTAGTATTTTGCTCTAGTCTAGGAGAGGTAGATGCAGACTTCCAGCATAGGGGTCCAAGGTTCTCCTTGTATTTTCTTACTCTGACCTTTCAGCACACAGACCATGTGATCGTGCTAACATTCCTTTCTGGTTACTATGACTACGATTACTATGACTACGCCTAATTAACATACTCTGGACTCCACATGATTTATCAGCTGGAACGTCAAAGGAATTAACCAGGTGGTCAAGTGTAGCCGAGTGTTACGCTCATCTTAAGGACTTAAGTCCGGACATTGACGCTCAACTGTTCTCTGACCTCATCGCAACACTTCCCCACCTTAACTCTCATCATTGGATGTTGGGTGGATATTTCATGTGTATTGAATCCAAGTCTAGACAGATCCAGACCCGAAGCCCAACAATGTAATTTCAAAATCAGACGCAGTGTTTAACTCCTTTCTAGAATCCTATAATTTGTCTGATCCATGGAGGAGGAGCAATCACACTGCTAAATAGTACTCCTTGTTTCCTCCAGTTCACCGCTCAAACTCTAGGCTTGACTTGTTTCCTCCAGTTCACCGCTCATACTCTAGGATTGACTTGTTTCCTCCAGTTCACCGCTCATACTCTAGGATTGACTTGTTTCCTCCAGTTCACCACTCATACTCTAGGATTGACTTGTTTCCTCCAGTTCACCGCTCAAACTCTAGGATTGACTTGTTTCCTCCAGTTCAGCGCTCAAACTCTAGGATTGACTTGTTTCCTCCAGTTCACCGCTCATACTCTAGGATTGACTTGTTTCCTCCAGTTCACCACTCATACTCTAGGATTGACTTGTTTCCTCCAGTTCACCGCTCATACTCTAGGATTGACTTGTTTCCTCCAGTTCACCACTCATACTCTAGGATTGACTTGTTTCCTCCAGTTCACCGCTCAAACTCTAGGATTGACTTGTTTCCTCCAGTTCAGCGCTCAAACTCTAGGATTGACTTGTTTCCTCCAGTTCACCGCTCATACTCTAGGATTGACTTGTTTCCTCCAGTTCACCACTCATACTCTAGGATTGACTTGTTTCCTCCAGTTCACCACTCATACTCTAGGATTGACTTGTTTCCTCCAGTTCACCGCTCATACTGTAGGATTGACTTGTTTCCTCCAGTTCACCGCTCATACTGTAGGATTGACTTGTTTCCTCCAGTTCACCGCTCATACTGTAGGATTGACTTGTTTCCTCCAGTTCACCGCTCATACTGTAGGATTGACTTGTTTCCTCCAGTTCACCGCTCATACTCTAGGATTGACTTGTTTCCTCCAGTTCACCGCTCATACTGTAGGCTTGACTTGTTTCCTCCAGTTTACCGCTCATACTGTAGGATTGACTTGTTTCCTCCAGTTCACCACTCATACTGTAGGATTGACTTGTTTCCTCCAGTTCACCGCTCATACTGTAGGATTGACTTGTTTCCGCCAGTTCACCGCTCATACTGTAGGATTGACTTTTTCCTGCTGGACAATAAAATTCTTCATTTTGTAACTAATAGCCAATATCACAATATCCTTGTCTCAGACCATAGACCTGTCCTATCTCAGACCGTAGACCTGTCCTATCTCAGACCGTAGACCTGTCCTATCTCAGACCGTAGACCTGTCCTATCTCAGACCGTAGACCTGTCCTATCTCAGACCGTAGACCTGACCTGTCCAGACCGTAGACCTGTCCTATCTCAGACCGTAGACCTGTCCTATCTCAGACCGTAGACCTGTCCTATCTCAGACCGTAGACCTGTCCTATCTCAGACCGTAGACCTGACCTATCTCAGACCGTAGACCTGTCCTATCTCAGACTGTAGACCTGTCCTATCTCAGACCGTAGACCTGTCCTATCTCAGACCGTAGACCTGTCCTATCTCAGACCGTAGACCTGTCCTATCTCAGACCGTAGACCTGTCCTATCTCAGACCGTAGACCTGTCCTATCTCAGACCGTAGACCTGTCCTATCTCAGACCGTAGACCTGTCCAGACCGTAGACCTGTCCAGACCGTAGACCTGTCCTATCTCAGACCGTAGACCTGTCCTATCTCAGACCGTAGACCTGTCCTATCTCAGACCGTAGACCTGTCCTATCTCAGACCGTAGACCTGTCCTATCTCAGACCGTAGACCTGTCCTATCTCAGACCGTAGACCTGTCCTATCTCAGACCGTAGACCTGTCCTATCTCAGACCGTAGACCTGTCCTATCTCAGACCGTAGACCTGACCTGTCCAGACCGTAGACCTGACCTATCTCAGACCGTAGACCTGTCCTATCTCAGACCGTAGACCTGTCCTATCTCAGACCGTAGACCTGTCCTATCTCAGACCGTAGACCTGTCCTATCTCAGACCGTAGACCTGTCCTATCTCAGACCGTAGACCTGTCCTATCTCAGACCGTAGACCTGTCCTATCTCAGACCGTAGACCTGTCCTATCTCAGACCGTAGACCAGACCTGTCCAGCACTCTCCGGACAGTACTGTGTCACAACTCACAAGACGACTTGACCCACTACTACTATCCTGTAGTGCCTTTAAAAAATACATATAAACTCACATTGATGTCTTTTTACAGATCAACATCACCCCTGACATGTCTCATTCTACTGTGTGTGAGATGTTAAAACCTTGTCTAAGGGGCTACATTATTTCATACACAGCATATGGCAACAAACAGCAGACGCTTAGCGACGCTACAACAACTCATTCTAGATGTGGACAACAGATATGGGGCGGCAGGGTAGCCTAGTGGTTAGAGCGTTGGACTAGTAACCGGAAGATTGCGAGTTCAAACCCCCGAGCTGACAAGGTACAAATCTGTAGTTCTGCCCCTGAACAGGCAGTTAACCCACTGTTCCCAGGCCGTCATTGAAAATAAGAATTTGTTCTTAACTGACTTGCCTGGTTAAATAAAGGTAAAATTTTTAAAACATTAAATATGCCTCGTCTCCGATTCCTGAACTAGCAGAGAGACTGCTACACCAATCAGAATTTGACAATCTTTCCACCAAACAAACGGACCAGCTTCTGTTTAAGTCGAGGTAAAGATTCTCTGAACACAGAGAGAAAGCTGGCAAGTTGTTATCTCACCAGCTTCGACAATCCGCTGCTAGCAGCACCATACCTGAAATCTGTGTTGCAGCTGATTTAACTTCTACCAATCCCAAAGAAATCAACAATCAATTTAAGCAATTCTGCTCTTCCCGACACATCTCGTGTGCATGCATTTCTAGACTATCTGGACATCCTCTGTCTCAACTCAGATGAACAAACCAACATGGATGCCTCAATAAGTGATGATGAAGCTACTCTGGCAATCCAGTCCATGCAGAGTGGTAAAGCCCCTGGGCCTGATGGCTTCCCTGTTGAATTTCATAAAGCCTTCTCCTCTAAATTATCCCCATTCCTCAGCTCAATGTACATTTGAAATCCTTTCTAGTCAGAAACTGCCACAGACACCCAGGCGACTGTTTCGGTTTTGCTTAAAAAGACCAGAATCCCCTAGACGTTGGCTCATACCACCCAGTAAGCCTTCTGTGCTGCAATCATACAATTCTCACTAGGGTCGTCTCGCGCCGTTTACAGTGATGCCTAATATAATTAACTGTGACCAAACCGGATTTATCTCAGGTAGGCAATCTTTCTATAGTATGAACCGGCTATTTAATGTTCTTTATCCTGCCCACTCAACTCTACAGCCAGAGGTCGTCAGCTCTCTTGATGCTGAGAAGGCTTTCGACCGGGTTGGGTGGGAATATCTATTTACAGTACTAGAGACTACAGTACAGTACTCTCTCTCTATTTACAGTACTATAGACTACAGTACAGACTACAGTACAGTACTATCTCTCTATTTACAGTACTAGAGACTACAGCACTATCTCTCTATTTACAGTACTAGAGACTACAGTACAGACTACAGTACAGACCTATCTCTCTATTTACAGTACTAGAGACTACAGTACAGACTACAGTACAGACCTCTCTCTCTATTTACAGTACTATAGACTACAGTACAGACTACAGTACAGTACTATCTCTCTATTTACAGTACTAGAGACTACAGCACTATCTCTCTATTTACAGTACTAGAGACTACAGTACAGACTACAGTACAGACCTATCTCTCTATTTACAGTACTAGAGACTACAATACAGACTACAGTACTATCTCTCTATTTACAGTACTAGAGACTACAGCACTATCTCTCTATTTACAGTACTAGAGACTACAGTACAGACTACAGTACTATCTCTATTTACAGTACTAGAGACTACAGTACAGACTACAGTACAGTACTATCTCTCTATTTACAGTACAGAGACTACAGTACAGTACTATCTCTATTTACAGTACTAGAGACTACAGTACAGACTACAGTACAGTACTATCTCTCTATTTACAGTACTAGAGACTACAGTACAGACTACAGTACTATCTCTATTTACAGTACAGAGACTACAGTACAGTACTATCTCTCTATTTACAGTACTAGAGACTACAGTACAGTACTATCTCTATATTTACAGTACTCGAGACTACAGTACAGTTTTATCTCTATTTACAGTACTAGAGACTACAGTACAGACTACAGTACTATCTCTCTATTTACAGTACTAGAGAGATTTGTGTTTGGTCCATCATTCCTTTCCTGGATTAAGATTTTGTACTCGTCCCTAGTGGCTTCTGTTCGCACCAACAATGTTACCTCCAGCTAGGAGGAGGGTGGGTGGAAGGAGGGGAGGGATGGGTGGAAGGAGGGGAGAGATGGGTGGAGGGGAGGGATGGGTGGAAGGAGGGGAGGGATGGGTGGAGGGGAGGGATGGGTGGAGGGAGGGGTGGGAGGGATGGGTGGGTGGAGGAAGGGAGGGATGGGTGGGTGGAGGAAGGGAGGGGTGGGAGGGAGGGATGGGTGGAAGGAGGGGAGGGATGGGTGGAGGAAGGGAGGGGTGAGGGGAGGGGTGGGAGGGATGGGTGGAGGGGAGGGGAGGGAGGGATGGGTGGAGGAAGGGAGGGATGGGTGGAGGAAGGGAGGGGTGGGTGGAGGGGAGGGGTGGGAGGGATGGGTGGAGTAGGGGGGGTGGGTGGGTGGAGGGGGAGGGGTGGGAGGGATGGGTGGAGGAGGGGTGGGTGGGTGGAGGGAGGGAGGGGGTGGAGGGAGGGGAGGGAGGAGTAGGTGGAGGGAGGGGGAAGGGTGGAGGGAGGGATGGGGGAGGCGAGGGAGGGATGAGTGGAGGGGAGGGAGGGGGAGGGATGGGTGGAGGCGAGGGAGGGGTGGGTGGAGAGGGGGGAGGGAGGGTGGGAGAATGAGGGGTTGTACTGTTTTTGTTGCTATATCTGAAAATCTAAAATATTTTTTTTTTAATTAAAAAGCAAATAAACTGAAACTGAACTTGCCTTTTTAACCCCTTCACACCCCTCCTCTCCTCCCTGTAGGGAACGGTCATCATCATAGCCAATCACGGAGATCGTATCGACATCCCGGCTGGAACGATACTGGAGAACAAGATTGTGTCGGGCAACCTTCGCATCCTGGACCACTGAAGCCTTTAACTACTCCTCCAGCACCACATCCACCACTGACATGTGACGAAGCCAGACACATCCACCACCATCATGTGACCAGACACATCCACCACATCATGTGACAAAGCCAGACACATCCACCACCATCATGTGACCAAGCCAGACACATCCACCACCATCATGTGACCAAGCCAGACACATCCACCACCATCATGTGACCAAGCCAGACACATCCACCACCATCATGTGACCAAGCCAGACACATCCACCACCATCATGTGACCAAGCCAGACACATCCACCACCATCATGTGACCAAGCCAGACACATCCACCACCATCATGTGACCAAGCCAGACACATTCACCCCCAACCATGTGACCGAGCCAGACTTGATCCAGACTCCTTTAAATAAACTCCTGAGAGAGGGGTGCCATACCCAACAGATTGTGATGTGATATCCATGCTATACCTGTAGTATTTCAGCTCCCTGCCCATTAGATTCCCTTACTGGATGAGAATCGTGATAGAAGTCATATGGATGTGATGTCAATGGGAGATTCAATATCTACTGTACATGTCAGTACAGTCCTAGACTGGGATTCAATATCTACTGTACATGTCAGTACAGTCCTAGACTGGGATTCATTATCTACTGTACATGTCAGTACAGTCCTAGACTGGGATTCAATATCTACTGTACATGTCAGTACAGTCCTAGACTGGGATTCAATATCTACTGTACATGTCAGTACAGTCCTAGACTGGGATTCAATATCTACTGTACATGTCAGTACAGTCCTAGACTGGGATTCAATATCTACAGTACATGACAGTACAGTCCTAGACTGGGATTCAATATCTACTGTACATGTCAGTACAGTCCTAGACTGGGATTCAATATCTACTGTACATGTCAGTACAGTCCTAGACTGGGATTCAATCCGATCGCTGATTTGGACAAAGCACCATTTAAAGGTAACTCCTGATTGAGCCGACAGATATACAGTGTTTACCGTGAATTTAGTGACCGTGAACGTGGGACATTGCCTTTAAAACATGCATTACAGACAAAGCGGGATCGGATTGCATCCCGGCCCTAATTGACAATTCAATATTATATAATGTCCACAACAATATCGAAGGAATACCAGTCAACAATATTATGAAATACTTGTCATTGTTATTTTTATCAGAAAATATTTTGAAGGAGTTTGTCAGTCTTTTTAAAATGTGTTTTTTTTTACATCAAAATAATTATTTCACTGTAATCTTATTCCACTTGTACCTTACTGTCTCTCCATCCCTCTATCTATCCCTCTCTCCATCTGTCTATCTATCCCTCTCTCCATCCCTCTCTCCATCCCTCTCTCCATCCCTCTCTCCATCCCTCTATATATCCCTCGCTATATCCCTCTCTCCATCCCTCTATATATCCCTCGCTATATCCCTCTCTCCATCCCTCTATATATCCCTCGCTCCATCCCTCTCTCCATCCCTCTATATATCCCTCTCTCCATCCCTCTCTTCAATAGCTCTCTGAGAGAGAGAGAGAGAACGGTTGCATTTTCTGCTCAAGTGTTGTTCTTACACACAGAGGCCTACTGTAGAAGAGTTGATGACACACAGAGCCCTACTGTAGGAGAGTTGATGACACACAGAGCCCTACTGTAGGAGAGTTGATGACACACAGAGCCCTACTGTAGGAGAGTTGATGACACACAGAGACCTACTGTAGGAGAGTTGATGACACACAGACCTACTGTAGGAGAGTTGATGACACACAGACCTACTGTAGGAGAGTTGATGACACACAGACCTACTGTAGGAGAGTTGATGACACACAGACCTACTGTAGGAGAGTTGATGACACACAGAGACCTACTGTAGGAGAGTTGATGACACACAGAGCCCTACTGTAGGAGAGTTGATGACACACAGAGACCTACTGTAGGAGAGTTGATGACACACAGACCTACTGTAGGAGAGTTGATGACACACAGAGACCTACTGTAGGAGAGTTGATGACACACAGACCTACTATAGGAGAGTTGATGACACACAGAGCCCTACTGTAGGAGAGTTGATGACACACAGAGACCTACTGTAGGAGAGTTGATGACACACAGAGCCCTACTGTAGGAGAGTTGATGACACACAGACCTACTGTAGGAGAGTTGATGACACACAGAGCCCTACTGTAGGAGAGTTGATGACACACAGAGACCTACTATAGGAGAGTTGATGACACACAGGGCCCTACTGTAGAAGAGTTGATGACACACAGAGCCCTACTATAGGAGAGTTGATGACACACAGAGACCTACTGTAGGAGAGTTGATGACACACAGAGACCTAGGGCTCGATTCATCTCATATCACAGAAGTTCAGCGTTACAGCGCGATTTAAATTAGGAAACGTTTACGGTGAATGCGGTTTCCGCTAACCCGCTAACGTTGCCTTTCCATTTCTATTGCGCTGTAGCGCAGATCTTCAGCACAACGGATTGAATCAAGTCCCTACTATCAGATGGTTGAATGACGACTCAACGTCTGAGGGGCCCTACTGTCTGCAGAACGGGAGTCTGAAAGCAGTACGAGTGTTGTCCTGGGACTGAAAGCAGTACGAGTGTTGTCCTAGGACTGAAAGCAGTACGAGTGTTGTCCTAGGACTGAAAGCAGTACGAGTGTTGTCCTAGGACTGAAAGCAGTACGAGTGTTGTCCTGAGTCTGAAAGCAGTACGAGTGTTGTCCTAGGACTGAAAGCAGTACGAGTGTTGTCCTGAGACTGTCTGCAGTACGAGTGTTGTCCTGAGACTGAAAGCTGTACGAGTGTTGTCCTAGGACTGAAAGCAGTACGAGTGTTGTCCTAGGACTGAAAGCAGTACGAGTGTTGTCCTGAGACTGAAAGCAGTACGAGTGTTGTCCTAGGACTGAAAGCAGTACGAGTGTTGTCCTAGGACTGAAAGCAGTACGAGTGTTGTCCTGAGACTGAAAGCAGTACAGTGTTGTCCTAGGACTGAAAGCAGTACGAGTGTTGTCCTAGGACTGAAAGCAGAGTGTTGTCCTAGGACTGAAAGCAGTACGAGTGTTGTCCTGAGTCTGAAAGCAGTACGAGTGTTGTCCTAGGACTGAAAGCAGACGAGTGTTGTCCTGAGACTGTCTGCAGTACGAGTGTTGTCCTAGGACTGAAAGCAGACGAGTGTTGTCCTAGGACTGAAAGCACAGAGTGTTGTCCTAGGACTGAAAGCAGTGGAGTGTTGTCCTGAGACTGAAAGCAGTACGAGTGTTGTCCTAGGACTGAAAGCAGTACGAGTGTTGTCCTGAAACTGTCTGCAGTACAGTGTTGTCCTGAGACTGTCTGCAGTACGAGTGTTGTCCTAGGACTGAAAGCAGTACGAGTGTTGTCCTAGGACTGAAAGCAGTAGGAGTGTTGTCCTGAGACTGAAAGCAGTAGAGTGTTGTCCTAGGACTGAAAGCAGACGAGTGTTGTCCTGAGACTGAAAGCAGTACGAGTGTTGTCCTAGGACTGAAAGCAGTACGAGTGTTGTCCTAGGACTGAAAGCAGTACGAGTGTTGTCCTAGGACTGAAAGCAGAGTGTTGTCCTGAGACTGAAAGCAGTACGAGTGTTGTCCTAGGACTGAAAGCAGACGAGTGTTGTCCTGAGACTGAAAGCAGTACGAGTGTTGTCCTAGGACTGGAAGCAGACAGTGTTGTCCTGAGACTGAAAGCAGTACGAGTGTTGTCCTGAGACTGAAAGCAGTACGAGTGTTGTCCTGAGACTGAAAGCAGAGAGTGTTGTCCTGAGACTGAAAGCAGTACAGTGTTGTCCTGAGACTGAAAGCTGTACGAGTGTTGTCCTGAGTCTGAAAGCTGACGAGTGTTGTCCTAGGACTGAAAGCAGTACAGTGTTGTCCTGAGACTGAAAGCAGTACGAGTGTTGTCCTGAGACTGAAAGCAGTACGAGTGTTGTCCTGAGACTGTCTGCAGTACGAGTGTTGTCCTGAGACTGAAAGCAGTACGAGTGTTGTCCTGAGACTGAAAGCAGTACGAGTGTTGTCCTGAGACTGAAAGCAGTACGAGTGTTGTCCTGAGACTGAAAGCAGTACGAGTGTTGTCCTGAGACTGAAAGCTGTACAGTGTTGTCCTGAGTCTGAAAGCTGTACGAGTGTTGTCCTAGGACTGAAAGCAGTACGAGTGTTGTCCTGAGACTGAAAGCAGTACGAGTGTTGTCCTGAGACTGAAAGCAGTACGAGTGTTGTCCTGAGACTGAAAGCAGTACGAGTGTTGTCCTGAGACTGAAAGCAGTACGAGTGTTGTCCTGAGACTGAAAGCAGTACGAGTGTTGTCCTGAGACTGAAAGCTGTACGAGTGTTGTCCTGAGTCTGAAAGCTGTACGAGTGTTGTCCTAGGACTGAAAGCAGTACGAGTGTTGTCCTGAGACTGAAAGCAGTACGAGTGTTGTCCTGAGACTGAAAGCAGTACGAGTGTTGTCCTGAGACTGTCTGCAGTACGAGTGTTGTCCTGAGACTGAAAGCAGTACGAGTGTTGTCCTGAGTCTGAAAGCAGTACGAGTGTTGTCCTGAGACTGAAAGCAGTACGAGTGTTGTCCTGAGACTGAAAGCAGTACGAGTGTTGTCCTGAGACTGAAAGCAGTACGAGTGTTGTCCTAGGACTGAAAGCAGTACGAGTGTTGTCCTAGGACTGAAAGCAGTACGAGTGTTGTCCTGAGACTGAAAGCAGTACGAGTGTTGTCCTAGGACTGAAAGCAGTACGAGTGTTGTCCTAGGACTGAAAGCAGTACGAGTGTTGTCCTAGGACTGAAAGCAGTACGAGTGTTGTCCTGAGTCTGAAAGCAGTACGAGTGTTGTCCTAGGACTGAAAGCAGTACGAGTGTTGTCCTGAGACTGTCTGCAGTACGAGTGTTGTCCTAGGACTGAAAGCAGTACGAGTGTTGTCCTAGGACTGAAAGCAGTGCGAGTGTTGTCCTAGGACTGAAAGCAGTGCGAGTGTTGTCCTGAGACTGAAAGCAGTACGAGTGTTGTCCTAGGACTGAAAGCAGTACGAGTGTTGTCCTGAGACTGTCTGCAGTACGAGTGTTGTCCTGAGACTGTCTGCAGTACGAGTGTTGTCCTAGGACTGAAAGCAGTACGAGTGTTGTCCTAGGACTGAAAGCAGTACGAGTGTTGTCCTGAGACTGAAAGCAGTACGAGTGTTGTCCTAGGACTGAAAGCAGTACGAGTGTTGTCCTGAGACTGAAAGCAGTACGAGTGTTGTCCTAGGACTGAAAGCAGTACGAGTGTTGTCCTAGGACTGAAAGCAGTACGAGTGTTGTCCTAGGACTGAAAGCAGTACGAGTGTTGTCCTGAGACTGAAAGCAGTACGAGTGTTGTCCTAGGACTGAAAGCAGTACGAGTGTTGTCCTGAGACTGAAAGCAGTACGAGTGTTGTCCTAGGACTGGAAGCAGTACGAGTGTTGTCCTGAGACTGAAAGCAGTACGAGTGTTGTCCTGAGACTGAAAGCAGTACGAGTGTTGTCCTGAGACTGAAAGCAGTACGAGTGTTGTCCTGAGACTGAAAGCAGTACGAGTGTTGTCCTGAGACTGAAAGCTGTACGAGTGTTGTCCTGAGTCTGAAAGCTGTACGAGTGTTGTCCTAGGACTGAAAGCAGTACGAGTGTTGTCCTGAGACTGAAAGCAGTACGAGTGTTGTCCTGAGACTGAAAGCAGTACGAGTGTTGTCCTGAGACTGTCTGCAGTACGAGTGTTGTCCTGAGACTGAAAGCAGTACGAGTGTTGTCCTGAGTCTGAAAGCAGTACGAGTGTTGTCCTGAGACTGAAAGCAGTACGAGTGTTGTCCTGAGTCTGAAAGCAGTACGAGTGTTGTCCTGAGACTGAAAGCAGTACGAGTGTTGTCCTAGGACTGAAAGCAGTATGAGTGTTGTCCTGAGACTGTCTGCAGTACGAGTGTTGTCCTGAGACTGAAAGGGAGTCCTAGCTGCAGCTGATGCTATTCCCGAGCTGAATAAAGTGCGATATGAAATTAGCTCAAGCCTCTTGTCTGTGTTTGACCGTTTTACAGGACTACTATGGACATTTAGACTTTAAGGTCATTTACCCTTGAGCCAACATCCGTAGTGTTTGCGATCTCTGTGAATGTCAGGGAAATTGCCTTTTAAAAAGGCACATTTTCAGTGTGCTTGTCGACAACACACCTTTCATTGAACCCAGAGGTTCACTCTTATTACAATAAAGTACAGCATACAGCATCTGTACTGCTCTTTCATTCTCCAACTCTTTCCTTCACATTAGTGGTTTTCTGGGACATCGGTTGGTCTTCCCTGGTGGTTACGTAGGGGCCCTATTTTACATTTTTTCTAAAGTGTTTGCTTCGTTATTTGCCGGTTTGAACTCAACAACACAATTATCCTCGACAGTGGAAACCGTTCAACAGTCTTCGAGATATGTTTTTATTCATTTTTTATTTAACCTTTATGTAACTAGGCAAGTCCGTTAAGAACAAATTCTTATTTACAATGACGGTCTACCCCAGCCAAACCCGGATGACGCTGGGCCAATTGTGCGACTCCCAATCACGGATTCGAACCGGGGACTGTAGCGACGCCTCTTGCATTGGGATGCAGTACCTTAGATAGCTGCACACAATTGAGTCCTTCTGAACACAGTCCATGTCCACAGTCAACATTCTGCAGAAATCTATTTCCACTCTGACGACTCAATGTCTTTGAGAATCTCCACAGGCTTAAGTCTCTCTGGAGAGGAATGGGACCACTGCTTTGATTCAGTCTCTCTGGAGAGGAATGGGACCTCTGCTTTGATTCAGTCTCTCTGGAGAGGAATGGGACTTCTGCTTTGATTCAGTCTCTCTGGAGAGGAATGGGACCTCTGCTTTGATTCTGTCTCACTGGAGAGGAATGGGACCTCTGCTTTGATTCTGTCTCTCTGGAGAGGAATGGGACCTCTGCTTTGATTCTGTCTCACTGGAGAGGAATGGGACCTCTGCTTTGATTCTGTCTCTCTGGAGAGGAATGGGACCTCTGCTTTGATTCTGTCTCTCTGGAGAGGAATGGGACCTCTGCTTTGATTCTGTCTCTCTGGAGAGGAATGGGACCTCTGCTTTGATTCTGTCTCTCTGGAGAGGAATGGGACCTCTGCTTTGATTCAGTCTCTCTGGAGAGGAATGGGACCTCTGCTTTGATTCTGTCTCTCTGGAGAGGAATGGGACCTCTGCTTTGATTCTGTCTCACTGGAGAGGAATTGGACCTCTACTTTGATTCTGTCTCACTGGAGAGGAATTGGACCTCTGCTTTGATTCTGTCTCTCTGGAGAGGAATTGGACCTCTGCTTTGATTTGTGATTAGCTCAAAGCTACCATGTCTACTGGAGATGATCTCTCATCACGTCAATGCTGGAGGTTTAATATCACATCGATCAGCAGAGTATCTGTTATATCTGTCTGATCAGCAGGGTATCTGTTATATCTGTCTGATCAGCAGAGTATCTGTTATATCTGTCTGATCAGCAGAGGATCTGTTATATCTGTCTGATCAGCAGAGGATCTGTTATATCTGTCTGATCTGTTATATCTGTCTGATCAGCAGAGGATCTGTTATATCTGTCTGATCAGCAGAGGATCTGTTATATCTGTCTGATCTGTTATATCTGTCTGATCAGCAGAGTATCTGTTATATCTGTCTGATCAGCAGGGTATCTGTTATATCTGTCTGATCAGCAGGGTATCTGTTATATCTGTCTGATCAGCAGAGTGTCTGTTATATCTGTCTGATCAGCAGAGGATCTGTTATATCTGTCTGATCAGCAGAGGATCTGTTATATCTGTCTGATCAGCAGAGGATCTGTTATATCTGTCTGATCAGCAGGGTATCTGTTATATCTGTCTGATCTGTTATATCTGTCTGATCAGCAGGGTATCTGTTATATCTGTCTGATCAGCAGGGTATCTGTTATATCTGTCTGATCAGCAGAGGATCTGTTATATCTGTCTGATCAGCAGAGTGTCTGTTATATCTGTCTGATCAGCAGAGGATCTGTTATATCTGTCTGATCAGCAGGGTATCTGTTATATCTGTCTGATCAGCAGGGTATCTGTTATATCTGTCTGATCTGTTATATCTGCCTGATAGATGAACGTAAAGACCATGATGATCCAGTCTCAGCCAGAGCAGAAAGGACTGAGAAACATGGATGCAGGAGATCTCAATGTGTCCTCTGCAGGCAAGGATTTGCACACAGCACACACACAGAACCAGGAAGTTTCGTATTACTCTTGTGGAGGCCACGCCTCTTCCTCTGCACAAACAAGGAAATCGAAAGTTCTCTCTGATACTCCTCTGCGCCGTTTGTTAGTGAGTGTCAAAATGGCAGAGGCATTTTTTGAAGATCGGGATTCATTTAGCTGTTCAATCTGCTTGGATATACTGAAGGATCCGGTGACTACTTCCTGTGGACACAACTACTGTATGTGCTGTATTGAGGGCTGCTGGGATCAGGACGATCTGAAAGGTGTTTACAGCTGCCCAGAGTGCCGACAGACCTTTGCCCAGAGGCCTGTTCTGAACAGAAACACGTTGCTGGCTAAAGTGGTGGAGAAACTGAAACATACTGCTCTTCATGCTGCTCCTCCTGCTGCTCCTCCTGCTGCTCCTCCTGCTGCTCCTCCTGCTCTCTGTTATGCTGGACCTGGAGATGTGGAGTGTGATTTCTGCACTGGGAGAAAACACAAAGCCCTCATGTCCTGTCTGGCGTGTCTGGTCTCTTACTGTGAGACTCACCTCCAGCCTCACTATAATTTCCCTGCCTTAAAGAAGCACATGCTGGTCAAAGCCTCCACGCAACTACAGGAGAAGATCTGCTCTCAACATGACAAACTGCTGGAGGTTTACTGTCGTACCGATCAGCAGTGCATCTGTTATCTGTGTACCATGGATGAACATAAAGGCCATGATACAGTCTCAGCTGCAGCAGAGAGGACTGAGAAACAGAAGCAGGTGGGGGAGAAACAACAGAAATCCCAGCAGAGAATCCAGGAGAGAGAGAAGGAGATGCAGGAGCTGAGACGGGCTGTGGACTCTCTGAAGCTCTCTGCACAGGCAGCCGTGGACGACAGCGAGAGGATCTTTGCTGAGCTGATCCGCACCATGGAGACACGGTGCTCTGAGGTGAAGGAGCTGATCAGAGACCAGGAGAAGGCTGAAGTGAGTCAGGCAGAAGGCCTCCTGGAGCAACTGGAGCAGGAGGTGGCTGAGCTGAGGAGGAGAGATGCTGAGCTGGTGCAGTTCTCTCACACAGAGGACAACATCCACTTCCTCCAGAGGTTCACAGACCACAGTGCCCCCCCTGTTTCTGAAGAGATGCCCGCCATCATCCTTAACCAAAGTCATGATTTTAAGACGGTGATGACCTCTGACCTCCAGGAAAAGCTGATGCTCTGCTGTGAGGGGGGAGTAGTGGAGATATCAGCAGCAGTGAAAGCTGTCCACATACTGCAGTCAGCAGAGCCAAGCACCCAAGCAGCAGCATCTGTCGCACAATATCACAGAAAGTATTATCGAAAATACTCTTTCAAGGATATATGTGTTCATTGTCGCCAGGTACAAATGAGGCATGGCCCCATGGGTAAATGTTTATGGTTTAATTAAGGAGTGATAATACTATCCTCATCTTGTAGATAAACTATGTGCCCTTAAAAGGAGCAGGAGAGAGTGTGTTTGTTGTGTGTCACAGTTCCACTTTTACTTTTACTTCACTACATTCCTAGATAAGTTACCGTTTACTCCACTGACACCCAAAAGTACTAGTTTTAGAATGCTTAGCAGGACAGGAACATGATCCAATTCACGCCCTTATCAAGAGAACATCCCTGGTCCTCCCTACTGCCTCTGATCAGGCGGACTCAATAAACACAAATGCTTCATTTGTAAACGATGTATGAGTGTTGGAGTGAGACCCTGACTATCTGTAAATACAAATAAATAACATAAAAAATGGTGTCGTCTGGTTTGCTTTAAATAAGTAATTTGAAATGATTTATACTTTTACTTTTGATAATTCAGTATATTTAAAACCAAATACTTAGACTTTTACTCAAGTAGTATTTTACTGGATGACATTTACTTCAGTCATTTCCTATAAATGATCTTAACTTTTACTCAAATATTGTAAAGGTTTTCCTCCTCCTCTTCTGATGAGCTGTAGGCAAAGGACGGAGAGACAGCCTGGTGCGGGGGGCTGCCACCGGAGGGCTGGTGTGTGGAGGTGGCAGTGGATAGACCGGACCGTGCAGGCGCACTGGAGCTCTTGAGCACCGAGCCTGCCCAAACTTACCTGGTTGAATGCTCCCGGTCGCCATGCCAGTGCGACGAGGTGGAATAGTCCGCACTGGGCTGTGCTGGTGAACTGGGGACACCATGCGTAAGGCTTCATGGCACCTGGCTCGATGCCCACTCGAGCCCGGCCGATACGAGGAGCTGGAATGTACCGCACCGGGCTATGCACACGCACTGGGGAGACTGTGCGCTCCCCCACATAACACTGTGCCTGCCCGGTCTCTCTCTCTCTCTCCACCGGATAACACTGTGCTTGCCCGGTCTCTCTCTCTCTCCACCGGATAACACTGTGCCTGCCCGGTCTCTCTCTCTCTCTCCACCGGATAACACTGTGCCTGCCCGGTCCCTCTCTCTCTCTCCACCACATAACACGGTGCCTGCCCGGTCCCTCTCTCTCTCCACCGCATAACACTGTGCCTTCCCGGTCCCTCTCTCTCTCCACCACATAACACTGTGCCTGCCCGGTCCCTCTCTCTCTCTCCACCGCATAACACTGTGCCTTCCCGGTCCCTCTCTCTCTCCACCACATAACACGGTGCCTGCCCGGTCCCTCTCTCTCTCCACCGGATAACACTGTGCCTGCCCGGTCTCTCTCTCTCTCTCCACCGGATAACACTGTGCTTGCCCGGTCTCTCTCTCTCTCCACCGGATAACACTGTGCCTGCCCGGTCTCTCTCTCTCTCCACCGGATAACACTGTGCCTGCCCGGTCCCTCTCTCTCTCCACCGGATAACACGGTGCCTGCCCGGTCCCTCTCTCTCTCCACCGCATAACACTGTGCCTGCCCGGTCCCTCTCTCTCTCCACCGGATAACACTGTGCCTGCCCGGTCTCTCTCTCTCTCTCCACCGGATAACACTGTGCTTGCCCGGTCTCTCTCTCTCTCCACCGGATAACACTGTGCCTGCCCGGTCCCTCTCTCTCTCTCCACCACATAACACGGTGCCTGCCCGGTCCCTCTCTCTCTCCACCGCATAACACTGTGCCTTCCCGGTCCCTCTCTCTCTCCACCACATAACACTGTGCCTGCCCGGTCCCTCTCTCTCTCCACCGCATAACACTGTGCCTTCCCGGTCCCTCTCTCTCTCCACCACATAACACGGTGCCTGCCCGGTCCCTCTCTCTCTCCACCGCATAACACTGTGCCTGCCCGGTCCCTCTCTCTCTCCACCGCATAACACTGTGCCTGCCCGGTCCCTCTCTCTCTCCACCGGATAACACTGTGCTTGCCCGGTCCCCTCTCTCTCTCCACCACATAACACTGTGCCTGCCCGGTCCCTCTCTCTCTCCACCGCATAACACTGTGCTTGCCCGGTCCCTCTCTCTCTCTCCACCACATAACACTGTGCCTGCCCGGTCCCTCTCTCTCTCCACCACATAACACGGTGCCTGCCCGGTCTCTCTCTCTCTCTCCACCGCATAACACTGTGCCTGCCCGGTCCCTCTCTCTCTCCACCACATAACACTGTGCCTGCCCGGTCCCTCTCTCTCTCCACCACATAACACTGTGCCTTCCCGGTCCCTCTCTCTCTCCACCACATAACACTGTGCCTGCCCGGTCCCTCTCTCTCTCCACCGGATAACACTGTGCTTGCCCGGTCCCTCTCTCTCTCTCCACCACATAACACTGTGCCTGCCCGGTCCCTCTCTCTCTCCACCGCATAACACTGTGCTTGCCCGGTCCCTCTCTCTCTCCACCGGATAACACTGTGCTTGCCCGGTCCCTCTCTCTCTCCACCGCATAACACTGTGCTTGCCCGGTCCCTCTCTCTCTCCACCGGATAACACTGTGCTTGCCCGGTCCCTCTCTCTCTCCACCGCATAACACTGTGCTTGCCCGGTCCCTCTCTCTCTCCACCGCATAACACTGTGCTTGCCCGGTCCCTCTCTCTCTCCACCACATAACACGGTGCCTGCCCGGTCCCTCTCTCTCTCCACCGCATAACACTGTGCCTGCCCGGTCCCTCTCTCTCTCCACCACATAACACGGTGCCTGCCCGGTCCCTCTCTCTCTCCACCACATAACACTGTGCCTGCCCGGTCCCTCTCTCTCTCCACCACATAACACTGTGCCTGCCCGGTCCCTCTCTCTCTCTCCACCACATAACACGGTGCCTGCCCGGTCTCTCTCTCTCTCCACCGCATAACACTGTGCCTGCCCGGTCCCTCTCTCTCTCCACCGGATAACACTGTGCCTGCCCGGTCCCTCTCTCTCTCCACTGCATAACACTGTGCCTGCCCGGTCTCTCTCTCTCTCTCCACCGGATAACACTGTGCCTGCCCGGTCCCTCTCTCTCTCTCCACCACATAACACTGTGCCTGCCCGGTCCCTCTCTCTCTCCACTGCATAACACTGTGCCTGCCCGGTCCCTCTCTCTCTCCACCGCATAACACTGTGCCTGCCCGGTCCCTCTCTCTCTCCACCGCATAACACGGTGCCTGCCCGGTCCCTCTCTCTCTCCACTGCATAACACTGTGCCTGCCCGGTCCCTCTCTCTCTCCACCGCATAACACTGTGCCTGCCCGGTCCCTCTCTCTCTCCACCGCATAACACTGTGCCTGCCCGGTCCCTCTCTCTCTCCACCGGATAACACGGTGCCTGCCCGGTCCCTCTCTCTCTCCACCGCATAACACGGTGCCTGCCCGGTCTCTCTCTCTCTCCACCACATAACACGGTGCCTGCCCGGTCCCTCTCTCTCTCCACTGCATAACACTGTGCCTGCCCGGTCCCTCTCTCTCTCCACCGCAATACACGGTGCCTGCCCGGTCCCTCTCTCTCTCCACCGCATAACACGGTGCCTGCCCGGTCTCTCTCTCTCTCCACCACATAACACGGTGCCTGCCCGGTCCCTCTCTCTCTCCACCACATAACACTGTGCCTGCCCGGTCCCTCTCTCTCTCCACCACATAACACTGTGCCTGCCCGGTCCCCTCTCTCTCCACCACATAACACGGTGCCTGCCCGGTCCCTCTCTCTCTCCACCGCATAACACGGTGCCTGCCCGGTCCCTCTCTCTCTCCACCGCATAACACTGTGCCTGCCCGGTCCCTCTCTCTCTCCACCGCATAACACGGTGCCTGCCCGGTCCCTCTCTCTCTCCACCGCATAACACTGTGCCTGCCCGGTCCCTCTCTCTCTCCACCACATAACACTGTGCCTGCCCGGTCCTCTCTCTCTCCACCGCATAACACGGTGCCTGCCCGGTCCCTCTCTCTCTCTCCACCGCATAACACTGTGCCTGCCCGGTCCCTCTCTCTCTCCACCACATAACACGGTGCCTGCCCGGTCCCTCTCTCTCTCTCCACCGCATAACACTGTGCCTGCCCGGTCCCTCTCTCTCTCCACTGCATAACACTGTGCCTGCCCGGTCTCTCTCTCTCTCTCCAGTAAGCACAGGAAGTTGGCGCAGGTCTCCTACCTGGCTTCGCCACACTCCCTGTGTGCCCCCGCCCAATACATTTTTGGGGCTGTCTCTCGGGCTTCCAGCCACTCTGCCATGCTTGCTCCTCATAATGGCGCCTCTCTGTCGGGCCAGCTCCTCATAATGGCGCCTCTCTGCTGTGACAGCTCCTCATAATGGCGCCTCTCTGCTGTGCCAGCTCCTCATAATGGCGCCTCTCTGTTGTGCTAGCTCCTCATAATGGCGCCTCTCTGCTGTGCTAGCTCCTCATAATGGCGCCTCTCTGCCTCCAGCTCCTCATAATGGCGCCTCTCTGCTGTGCCAGCTCCTCATAATGGCGCCTCTCTGCCTCCAGCTCCTCATAATGGCACCTCTCTGCCTCCAGCTCCTCATAATGGCGCCTCTCTGCCTTCAGCTCCTCATAATGGCGCCTCTCTGCTGTGCCAGCTCCTCATAATGGCGCCTCTCTGCTGTGCTAGCTCCTCATAATGGCGCCTCTCTGCTGTGCTAGCTCCTCATAATGGCGCCTCTCTGCTGTGCTAGCTCCTCATAATGGCGCCTCTCTGCTGTGCTAGCTCCTCATAATGGCGCCTCTCTGCCTCCAGCTCCTCATAATGGCGCCTCTCTGCCTCCAGCTCCTCATAATGGCGCCTCTCTGCTGTGCCAGCTCCTCATAATGGCGCCTCTCTGCCTCCAGCTCCTCATAATGGCGCCTCTCTGCCTCCAGCTCCTCATAATGGCGCCTCTCTGCTGTGCCAGCTCCTCATAATGGCGCCTCTCTGCCTCCAGCTCCTCATAATGGCGCCTCTCTGCTGTGCCAGCTCCTCATAATGGCGCCTCTCTGCCTCCAGCTCCTCATAATGGCGCCTCTCTGCTGTGCCAGCTCCTCATAATGGCGCCTCTCTGCTGTGCCAGCTCCTCATAATGGCGCCTCTCTGCTGTGCCAGCTCCTCATAATGGCGTCTCTCTGCTGTGCCAGCTCCTCATAATGGCGTCTCTCTGCTGTGCCAGCTCCTCATAATGGCGCCTCTCTGCCTCCAGCTCCTCATAATGGCGCCTCTCTGCTGTGCCAGCTCCTCATAATGGCGCCTCTCTGCTGTGCCAGCTCCTCATAATGGCGCCTCTCTGCCTCCAGCTCCTCATAATAGCGCCTCTCTGTCTCCAGCTCCTCATAATGGCGCCTCTCTGCCTCCAGCTCCTCATAATGGCGCCTCTCTGCTGTGCCAGCTCCTCATAATGGCGCCTCTCTGCCTCCAGCTCCTCATAATGGCGTCTCTCTGCTGTGCCAGCTCCTCATAATGGCGCCTCTCTGCCTCCAGCTCCGCTTTGGGACAGCGATATTCCCCTGGCTGAGTCCAGGGTCCTTTGCCGTCCAGAATCTCCTCCCAAGTCCATCTCTCCAGGTATCGCTGCCTGTCCTGCTGCTGCTGCCTGTTACCACGCCGCTTGGTCCTTGGTTGGTGGGTGTTTCTGTAAAGGTTTTCCTCCTCTTCTGAGGAGGAGTGGCGAGAAGGATCGGAGGACGAATGCGCAGCGTGATAAGTGACCATATCGTTTATTAAAAAATAAATAAACTGAACACTAAGAATTCAAAACAATAAATGTGAACAAACCGAAACAGTACCGTGTGGCGACAAACACACACACGGAAACAAACACCCACAAAACAACAGTGAAACCCAGACAACTAACGACACCTGCATCTGATTGAGAACCATACTAGGCCGAACACAGAGATAGAAAAACATAGAAACACAAAACATAGACTGCCCACCCCAACTCACACCCTGACCATACTAAATAAAGACAAAACAAAGGAAATAAAAGGTCAGAACGTGACAAATATGACAATTGGGTACTTTTTCCACCACAGGTTAAAAGCACTAAATAGTGTTTGTGTTTTTGCTGACCAACTGCTTGGGCAGCCTTATTTCCACTGACCAGTGCTTATCTGTATGTTCCCAGAACTCTGCAGAGACACTCCCCTGTTCCTGCCACTGCTCAGGCCATTAACAGTGTAGCTTTACCGGTTCACTGGCTCTGCATTACCTTGTGACTGCAGTATAACTGCCTTAACAGCTGGGACTCTATATGTGTTCTCCTGACCACTGATAGATTCCAGACAGACACTACTGACCTGTTGTGTACTGCATATAATTATTTTTAAAGAAGAGAAAATCACAGCCCCATATCCCACTTAGACATCCCACACAAAAACAAACACCTGCCTGATCTCTCTCTCTCACACACACACACACACACACACACACACACACACACACACACACACACACACACACACACACACACACACACACACACACACTTGCCACCTAACAATGTCACCCACTCCTGAATGCTTATCTTTCACTCCTGATGTGTGTAGAAGACTAGTTCTTTGTGATTGGCTTGAGATAGAGGGACATCCCGGATCGTACCCTAACCCCTATATAGTGCACTACATTTCAGCAGAACCCTATGGGCCCTGGTCAAAAGTAGTGCACTACATAGGGAAAACAACAACACAACTGTGTAAAAACATTACAGTAACAATGCATGAATATGACACATTTAATAACTCTGCAACAGCACCTTCTCTCTGGTCTGCGGGTCTGATAGGAGAGTTTTAACAACAACACAAACCACTAAACCAACAGGGATGTGATAGAGGAATCAGCAGCACATTAGTGTAGCTTGACTTCTGTATTTTACACATCACTGCACACTATAGTGATTGGATAACGGTGTGTGATATTCTAGGCCTGGTATAGTAATAATGTTCTTATCCAGTAGCATCTTAGAGTCACCGTGGAGAAAATCAAGACATGCATGGACACAGAGAGGAACCATTATTTTGGTCTCTTCCCCTGCACTCGGATCAAAGTGAAGAAGAAGCTCTGATCTGGACTAATTCAAAAGCATCTCTCCTGCTCCATCAGAATAAATCACTAACAACCCTCCTCTCTCACACCCTGACACACATTCATTACAGAGAACCCTCTTCAAAACAGTTCCACAAAGCCTGACACATCACAAGACACTGACACACACAACTCTAACATCACAAGACACTGACACACACAGCTCTGACATCACAAGACACTGACACACACAGCTCTGACATCACAAGACACTGACACACACAGCTCTGACATCACAAGACACTGACACACACAGCTCTGACATCACAAGACACTGACACACACAACTCTGACATCACAAGACACTGACACATCACAAGACACTGACACACACAACTATTACATCACAAGATACTGGCATCCACCCTGACACATCACACCTGACATCCACTCTGACAGGACGGAGGCTTTAGTAGTATCTTTATTGACTCTCTGGAGCAGCTTATCTTTATTGACTCTCTGGAGAAGCTTATCTTTATTGACTCTCTGGAGCAGCTTATCTTTATTGACTCTCTGGAGCAGCTTATCTTTATTGACTCTCTGGAGCAGCTTATCTTTATTGACTCTTTGGAGCAGCTTATCTTTATTGACTCTCTGGAGCAGCTTATCTTTAATGACTCTCTGGAGCAGCTTATCTTTATTGACTCTCTGGAGCAGCTTATCTTTATTGACTCTCTAGAGCAGCTTATCTTTATTGTCTCTCTGGAGCAGCTTATCTTTATTGACTCTCTGGAGCAGCTTATCTTTATTGACTCTCTGGAGCAGCTTATCTTTATTGACCCTGGAGCAGCTTATCTTTATTGACTCTCTGGAGCAGCTTATCTTTATTGACTCTGGAGCAGCTTATCTTTATTGACTCTCTGGAGCAGGTTATCTTTATTGACTCTCTGGAGCAGCTTATCTTTATTGATTCTGGAGCAGCTTATCTTTATTGACTCTCTGGAGCAGCTTCTCTTTATTGACTCTCTGGAGCAGCTTATCTTTATTGATTCTGGAGCAGCTTATCTTTATTGACTCTCTGGAGCAGCTTCTCTTTATTGACTCTGGAGCAGCTTATCTTTATTGACTCTCTGGAGCAGCTTATCTTTATTGACTCTGGAGCAGCTTATCTTTATTGACTCTCTGGAGCAGCTTATCTTTATTGATTCTGGAGCAGCTTATCTTTATTGACTCTCTGGAGCAGCTTATCTTTATTGACTCTCTGGAGCAGCTTATCTTTATTGACTCTCTGGAGCAGCTCTGACAGGCCGGAGGGACAGAAGAAAGGAAAGAGGTAATAATTGTGTCAGACGTTACTTGAGTCTCTCCAAAAGAGATTATGAATGTATTAATGCTGAGGGAGACTCTAGTATCATGTGACTATGAATAACACAGACCATTTCAACCACAAGAGGACAGAGTTGAGCTAACGCTATTCACAATACAATGGCAACATTTCAGTAAACAATACAAATGAAAATATAAAACGTGTCATGTTTTAAACTTTATTGTTTAAAGTCGGTAGAAAAACTGTTAAATCAGAAAACATTCTCAGCTTTTTCCTTAAAGCATCAGAAATCCTCCAGACAGAAGAGATACTCTAGCTCTGGTCCAGGGTGTTACTGCTCAGCCTTCCTTCACTAACGCCCAGGACCAGAGCTAGAGAGAGGGGTGGAGAAACAGCGACACCATACAGACCGTATACAGAGACAGACATTGGCGAGTCCAAAACGGCACCCTATTCCCTATATAGTAGAGCTGGGTGATGTGGACCAAAATACATATGGTGAGAAATTGCCTGAATTGATGCGATACTGATAAATATATCAATCTGTTTCTAACATTAATCTGCACCACAGATTCTATTATTCTCCTTTAAACTACTAGTTAGATGGTTGTAGCAGTCAATTGTCCCATTAACAAACCATATTGGCAAACTTACTTCATTTCAAACTTCACATTTCTCTAGTATAGGTCACTGCCTACGATAAGTGATCGGTAATGCCGGTATCGATAATGATCGGTTTAATACGCTAAGTGATTGGTAATGCCGGTATCGATGATGATCGGTTTAACGTCCCGGCTGTACTATACTGTGCACTACTATTGATCAGAGGCCTATGAAGGGAACAGGGTGCCATTAGGGACGACCAGAGGCCTATAAAGGGAACAGGGTGCCATTAGGGACGACCAGAGGCCTATGAAGGGAACAAGGTGCCATTAGGGACGACCAGAGGCCTATGAAGGGAACAGGGTGCCATTAGGGACGACCAGAGGCCTATGAAGGGAACAGGGTGCCATTAGGGACGACCAGAGGCCTATGAAGGGAACAGGGTGCCATTAGGGACGACCAGAGGCCTATGAAGGGAACAGGGTGCCATTAGGGACGACCAGAGGCCTATGAAGGGAACAGGGTGCCATTAGGGACGACCAGAGGCCTATGAAGGGAACAGGGTGCCATTAGGGACGACCAGAGGCCTATGAAGGGAACAGGGTGCCATTAGGGACGACCAGAGGCCTATGAAGGGAACAGGGTGCCATTAGGGACGACCAGAGGCCTATGAAGGGAACAAGGTGCCATTAGGGACGACCAGAGGCCTATGAAGGGAACAGGGTGCCATTAGGGACGACCAGAGAGTAAAGCCCTTACTTACACATGTTCCCCAATAAGAGGAACACAGTGCCTTTGACAAGTCCATAGAACAGCTGACAGACAAGATGTTAAGAGTATTATACACCCTACGCAACAACACAACATGGTGATCCTGCGTATTTACAAATTGCAGGGCTGAACACGTTTGCATATTTTTGCTACACCATAAACCCTAACAGCCATTTGGCTCGGCTTGTGTTGCGTACTTACGTAGAGTATAAACATGAGGCTGTGGACAGTGGGCTGTAGAAGACAAGACAGACACCTTTAACTACCGATGAGGTATCCTCTGAAGTCTGTTGCAAGGAGAGAGTCTGTCAGGACATCTATGGGCCAGACAGAGGAGTGTCTGTCAGGACGTCTATGGGCCAGACAGAGGAGTGTCTGTTAGGACGTCTATGGGCCAGACAGAGGAGTGTCTGTCAGGGGGTCTATGGGCCAGACAGAGGAGTGTCTGTCAGGACGTCTATGGGCCAGACAGAGGAGTGTCTGTTAGGGCGTCTATGGGCCAGACAGAGGAGTGTCTGTTAGGACGTCTATGGGCCAGACAGAGGAGTGTCTGTCAGGACGTCTATGGGCCAGACAGAGGAGTGTCTGTTAGGACGTCTATGGGCCAGGCAGAGGAGTGTCTGTCAGGACGTCTATGGGCCAGACAGAGGAGTGTCTGTCAGGACGTCTATGGGCCAGACAGAGGAGTGTCTGTCAGGACGTCTATGGGCCAGACAGAGGAGTGTCTGTCAGGACGTCTATGGGCCAGACAGAGGAGTGTCTGTTAGGACGTCTATGGGCCAGACAGAGGAGTGTCTGTCAGGACGTCTATGGGCCAGACAGAGGTGTGTGTGTGTGGTGTGTCTATACGGCAGACAGAGGTGTGTGTGTGTGGTGTGTCTATACGGCAGACAGAGGTGTGTGTGTGTGTGTGTGGTGTGTCTATACGGCAGACAGAGGTGTGTGTGTGTGTGGTGTGTCTATAGATCAGACAGGGGTGTGTGTGTGTGTGGTGTGTCTATAGATCAGACAGGGGTGTGTGTGTGTGTGTGGTGTGTCTATAGATCAGACAGGGGTGTGTGTGTGTGTGTCTATAGATCAGACAGGGGTGTGTGTGTGTGTCTATAGATCAGACAGGGGTGTGTGTGTGTGTGTCTATAGATCAGACAGGGGTGTGTGTGTGTGTGTGTGTGTGTGTGTGTGTCTATAGATCAGACAGGGGTGTGTGTGTGTGTGTGTGTGTGTGTGTGTGTGTGTGTGTGTGTCTATAGATCAGACAGGGGTGTGTGTGTGTGTGTGTGTCTATAGATCAGACAGGGGTGTGTGTGTGTGTGTGTGTGTGTGTGTGTGTGTGTGTGTGTGTGTGTCTATAGATCAGACAGGGGTGTGTGTGTGTGTGTCTATAGATCAGACAGGGGTGTGTGTGTGTGTGTCTATAGATCAGACAGGGGTGTGTGTGTGTGTGTGTGTGTGTGTGTGTGTGTGTGTGTGTGTGTGTGTGTAGATCAGACAGGGGTGGGTTTGTGTGTGGTGTGTCTATACAGCAGACAAGTGTGTGTGTGTGTGTGTGGTGTGTGTGTCTATAGATCAGACAGGGGTGGGTGTGTGTGTGGTGTGTCTATACGGCAGACAGAGGTGTGTGTGTGTGTGTGTCTATAGATCAGACAGAGGTGTGTGTGTGTGTGTGGTGTGTCTATACGGCAGACAGAGGTGTGTGTGTGTGTGTGTGTGGTGTGTCTATACGGCAGACAGAGGTGTGTGTGTGTGTGGTGTGTCTATACGGCAGACAGAGGTGTGTGTGTGTGTGTGGTGTGTCTATAGATCAGACAGGGGTGTGTGTGTGTGTGTGGTGTGTCTATAGATCAGACAGGGGTGTGTGTGTGTGTGTCTATAGATCAGACAGGGGTGTGTGTGTGTGTGTGTCTATAGATCAGACAGGGGTGGGTGTGTGTGTGGTGTGTCTATACAGCAGACAGGTGTGTGTGTGTGTGTGTGTGTGTGTGTCTATAGATCAGACAGAGGTGTGTGTGTGTGTGTGTGTGTGGTGTGTCTATACGGCAGACAGAGGTGTGCGTGTTCTCCCTGAGGTGAGTATCAGTCAGATTCAGAGAGCAGTGGAGATAACTCTGTATACAATACAACACACACACACAAAATACTGTACAATAAATACACACCCATACAGTGAAAACATGATCAAATACCATCCATAGACAAGTTATACTATGTAATGCCCCCCCTCCACCACTGAATTCTGAAGGTTCAGGACTACTGATTACACTGAGGTATTTAGTCCCTATAAATACTGTTTCATTCAGAATTATCGTGACGTCTAGATACTTAAGAAGAGAATGCCATTCAACATGACCGGTCTGTCTTCACACAGGCAACAGTGTGTGTGTGTGTTCAACGCTCAATCAAAACTACAGACAGCAATCACATAGCTGTCAATCATACTCACTCATGGGACTACAAACCCCAGGTTGCTCGAAAAGTAGGAAGTCTGCATCCAAATCTATTGCTTCAAATGTGAAAGGTCATGGCAATGCCTTGTGGGAAAGAATGAACAGTTATAACACGGTGTTGGGTGGAGTTGCCCCTAGATGCTGATCTTAAGTCAGTTTCACATTTTCCCCCTTTAATGGTTAAGGTTAGGATTGGGGGAGGGGAAGCGGCTCCTAGATCTGTACTTAGGGAAACTTCACCCCTTACACACAGCCAGAACTCCCCATCAGACAGACAACACAGAGGTTTCAATATGACAGGACGTTGTCATGGATACTCAATAGATCCATGATGGGGGAGGGGGCACGATGCATACCACTATACACAAAACTGAACCCCCAAAACACACCTTGGTCGTACTCATTACTGCATACCGTAGCAAAACGTTTTGCAACGGAAAACAAACGTTTCTCATGAGACCAAATGAGGTAGGTCCCTTCCTGTTTGCTTCCGTTCAGCTTCGAGTGCATACGACCCTTGAACTTGAGATCTGCGATTATTATAGTCTAATAGCACAATAAAAATGTTAAAGAGTATTGAAGTGAAGCATATTGACCAAGAAGAGTAAAGGAGGATAACTAATGTAGCTTTATCTTCATTTTCTGGTTGAGTTACTATGAAGTCTGGGCAGAAATAAAGGACTTGAAGTATTAAAGATGTATACGGATGGATATTGCAACAATAAAGGAGAATAAACCCATATGTGGTCATATGTTAGTATAATAGATAAATACAGTTAACAGTTCTTTCAGAAAACTAAATGATATCACCCAGTAGTGTTGGTTTCTTTCTCTTCTCGTTTCACATGAAAATATATAAATCTTTGTTTTCATTCCCAATAAAAATCAAAAATAGAAAAAGGTCCCTTAAAAACACAGAGAGACAAACAGAAACGGAGAGAACATTCCAGAAACCCCCCCCCCCCGCCCCAAAATCCCAGGCAGTTGGAAGTTCTAAGCGTCGTTCCTTTGCGACTAAAAGGAAAGTAGTTCCGACCAAGGACAAATAGTCCCCCTAGTCGAGAGGGCCCTGGAAGATGAGTCTAACGTATCCCTGCTCGCCACTCAGTTGCTGGGCGCAGAAGGGACAGGAGGCGTGGAAGGTGTGTGTTCCGTGCGGCAGCGGGATCTGACTCCAGAACACAGCCGTCTTCTCGGAACACACGTGACCACACGGTGAGAAGGCGTGGGTGGGCGGAGCCGTGTCCAGATAGAAGCTCGCCTCGCAGCCCAACCAGAGGGGAACGTACGGCCCAGTGGCTCGACACATAGGACACTCCCTGCTCCAGCCCTGCTCCCTCTCCTCCTGGTCCCGGTCCAGCCTGTCTCTGTCCCGGTCCAGCCTGTCTCTGTCCCGGTCCAGCCTGTCTCTGTCCCGGTGGCTTCCCCAGTTGTGGTAACCGTGGACGTGGCCACACTGAAGATAGACCCATGGCTGCTTCTCATCTGGGGTGTCCTACAGTAGGTGAGATGCATCGGAAGTCATCCCATAAGGAGAACGGAACAGTCACCAGCAACACATACAGCAACAACAAAAACACCTGGATACATCAGAACACATATAGAACAGAAACCCCCTGCTGCCTTCTCTACAACTGGTCTTTCTCTACAGAAACCCCCTGCTGCCTTCTCTACAACTGGTCTTTCCCTACAGAAACCCCCTGCTGCCTTCTCTACAACTGGTCTTTCCCTACAGAAATCCCCTGCTGCCTTCTCTACAACTGGTCTTTCTCTACAGAAACCCCCTGCTGCCTTCTCTACAACTGGTCTTTCCCTACAGAAACCCCCTGCTGCCTTCTCTACAACTGGTCTTTCTCTACAGAAACCCCTGCTGCCTTCTCTACAACTGGTCTTTCCCTACAGAAACCCCCTGCTACCTTCTCTACAACTGGTCTTTCTCTACAGAAACCCCTGCTGCCTTCTCTACAACTGGTCTTTCTCTACAGAAACCCCTGCTGCCTTCTCTACAACTGGTCTTTCCCTACAGAAACCCCCTGCTGCCTTCTCTACAACTGGTCTTTCCCTACAGAAACCCCCTGCTGCCTTCTCTACAACTGGTCTTTCCCTACAGAAACCCCCTGCTGCCTTCTCTACTCTACAACTGATCTTTCTCTACAGAAACCCCCTGCTGCCTTCTCTACAACTGGTCTTTCCCTACAGAAACCTCCTGCTGCCTTCTCTACAACTGGTCTTTCCCCACTAGCTCTGACTTTACTGATTGCTACTTTATTAAGGAGAAATGACTATGACTGAGATGTGGTTGTCCCACCTAGCCACTAACTGTAGTGGATATGAGTCTCTGCTAAATGACTCACTACTGTAGTGACTCTGGATAAGAGAGTCTGCTAAATGACTCCCTACTGTAGTGTCTCTGGATCAGAGAGTCTGCTAAATGACTCACTACTGTAGTGACTCTGGATCAGAGAGTCTGCTAAATGACTCCCCACTGTAGTGTCTCTGGATCAGAGAGTCTGCTAAATGACTCCCTACTGTAGTATCTCTGGATAAGAGAGTCTGCTAAATGACTCACTACTGTAGTGTCTCTGGATCAGAGAGTCTGCTAAATGACTCACTACTGTAGTGACTCTGGATAAGAGAGTCTGCTAAATGACTCCCCATTGTAGTGACTCTGGATAAGAGAGTCTGCTAAATGACTCACTACTGTAGTGACTCTGGATAAGAGAGTCTGCTAAATGACTCCCTACTGTAGTGACTCTGGATAAAAGAGTCTGCTAAATGACTCACTACTGTAGTGACTCTGGATAAGAGAGTCTGCTAAATGACTCCCTACTGTAGTGACTCTGGATAAGAGAGTCTGCTAAATGACTCCCCATTGTAGTGACTCTGGATAAGAGAGTCTGCTAAATGACTCCCCACTGTAGTGACTCTGGATAAGAGAGTCTGCTAAATGACTCCCCACTGTAGTGACTCTGGATCAGAGAGTCTGCTAAATGACTAAATATCTGTATGTAATAACTGCTGTAAGTTGCTTTGGATAAGAGCATGGGGGGGGGCATATTTTGTATTGTATTGTCATTGTATTAGGGAGGAAACTTGCCTTGCGTCTCATGGAGGGGAAGGCCAGGGTGTTGAAGCCGACGGGACACTGGGGCCGGGCTGCGTTGATTTCCTGACGTAGCGCCTCCAGGTGGTTGATGGTGGGGGTGCGGCTCAGGCCCTCGGCCGTGCGCCACAGGAGCGTGGCTCCACACAGGTCTATCAGAGAGCCATCCACCAGCTCCTGGCTCTCTGCCTCTACCTGAGGGGAGAGGGGACAATCTTCAAAACACGCAACAATATGCGTCATTTCATCATCAGAACAGAACATTCGTTAAAGTAAAATCACACATTAAACCTACTTTCAAAACGTTCAGATGATTACACTAACAAAATGTAAACTGAGACTCAGCGATATGACGTTACCACGAATAGCACAGCAGATACTGAGATGAGTACGATGCATGACTCCACTCTCTCAGTCACACACACTATCTGTGCATGACTCCACTCTCTCAGTCACACTGAGCATCTGTGCATGACTCCACTCTCTCAGTCACACTGGGCATCTGTGCATGACTCCACTCTCTCAGTCACACTGAGTATCTGTGCATGACTTCACTCTCTCAGTCACACACACTATCTGTGCATGACTCCACTCTCTCAGTCACACTGAGTATCTGTGCATGACTCCACTCTTTCTGTCACACTGAGTATCTGCGCATGACTTCACTCTCTCAGTCACACACACTATCTGTGCATGTACACAGGTGCTCTTCACACTGCTACGGGACCAAAACAGCAGAGAAGTTTAGCCGTGCGCTTCAGCGCTCTTAGTTGTTGAGGAAATGGACTGGACAATATTGCTGTTTACTTTGTGAAGTAAAAGTAAAAGGGGAACTGTGACACACAACAACACACTCTCTCCTGCTCCTTTTAAGGGCACATAGTTTATCTACAAGATGAGGATAGTATTATCACTCCTTAATTAAACCATAAACATTTACCCAGGGGGCCATGCATCATTTTTACCTGGCGACAATGAACATATATCCTTGTAAGAGTATTTTCGATAATACTCTCCGTGATATTGTGCGACAGATGCTGCTGCTTGGGTGCTTGGCTCTGCTGACTGCAGTATGTGGACAGCTTTCACTGCTGCTGATATCTTCACCACTCCCTTCTTACAGCAGAGCATCAGCTTTTCCTGGAGGTCAGAGGTCATCACCGTCTTAAAATCATGACTTTGGTTAAGGTTGATGGCAGGCATCTCTTCAGAAACAGGGGGGGCACTGTGGTCTTTGAACCTCTGGAGGAAGTGGATGTTGTCCTCTGTGTGAGAGAACTGCACCAGCTCAGCATCTCTCCTCCTCAGCTCAGCCACCTCCTGCTCCAGTTGCTCCAGGAGGCCTTCTGCCTGACTCACTTCAGCCTTCTCCTGGTCTCTGATCAGCTCCTTCACCTCAGAGCACCGTGTCTCCATGGTGCGGATCAGCTCAGCAAAGATCCTCTCGCTGTCGTCCACGGCTGCCTGTGCAGAGAGCTTCAGAGAGTCCACAGCCCGTCTCAGCTCCTGCATCTCCTTCTCTCTCTCCTGGATTCTCTGCTGGGATTTCTGTTGTTTCTCCCCCACCTGCTTCTGTTTCTCAGTCCTCTCTGCTGCAGCTGAGACTGTATCATGGCCTTTATGTTCATCCATCACACACAGCAGACAGATACACTGCTGATCGGTACGACAGTAAACCTCCAGCAGTTTGTCATGTTGAGAGCAGATCTTCTCCTGTAGTTGCGTGGAGGCTTTGACCAGCATGTGCTTCTTTAAGGCAGGGAAATTATAGTGAGGCTGGAGGTGAGTCTCACAGTAAGAGACCAGACACACCAGACAGGACATGAGGGCTTTGTGTTTTCTCCCAGTGCAGAAATCACACTCCACATCTCCAGGTCCAGCATAACAGAGAGCAGGAGGAGCAGCAGGAGGAGCAGCAGGAGCAGCAGCAGGAGCAGCAGCATGAAGAGCAGTATGTTTCAGTTTCTCCACCACTTTAGCCAGCAACGTGTTTCTGTTCAGAACAGGCCTCTGGGCAAAGGTCTGTCGGCACTCTGGGCAGCTGTAAACACCTTTCAGATCGTCCTGATCCCAGCAGCCCTCAATACAGCACATACAGTAGTTGTGTCCACAGGAAGTAGTCACCGGATCCTTCAGTATATCCAAGCAGATTGAACAGCTAAATGAATCCTGATCTTCAAAAAATGCCTCTGCCATTTTGACACTCACTAACAAACAGCGCAGAGGAGTATCAGAGATAACTTTCGATTTCCTTGTTTATGCAGAGGAAGAGGCGTGGCCTCCCCAAGAGTAATACGAAACTTCCTGGTTCTGTGTGTGTGCCGTGTGCAAATCCTTGCCTGCAGAGGACACATTGAGATCTCCTGCATCCATGTTTCTCAGTCCTTTCTGCTCTGGCTGAGACTGGATCATCATGGTCTTTACGTTCATCTATCAGACAGATATAACAGATCAGAAAGATATAACAGATCCTCTGCTGATCAGACAGATATAACAGATCCTCTGCTGATCAGACAGATATAACAGATCAGACAGATATAACAGATACCCTGCTGATCAGACAGATATAACAGATACTCTGCTGATCAGACAGATATAACAGATCCTCTGCTGATCAGACAGATATAACAGATCCTCTGCTGATCAGACAGATATAACAGATACCCTGCTGATCAGACAGATATAACAGATACCCTGCTGATCAGACAGATATAACAGATACCTTGCTGATCAGACAGATATAACAGATCCTCTGCTGATCAGACAGATATAACAGATCCTCTGCTGATCAGACAGATATAAAAGATCCTCTGCTGATCAGACAGATATAACAGATCAGACAGATATAACAGATCCTCTGCTGATCATCTATCATACAGATATAACAGATCCTCTGCTGATCAGACAGATATAACAGATACCCTGCTGATCAGACAGATATAACAGATCAGACAGATATAACAGATCCTCTGCTGATCATCTATCATACAGATATAACAGATACCCTGCTGATCAGACAGATATAACAGATCCTCTGCTGATCAGACAGATATAACAGATACTCTGCTGATCAGACAGATATAACAGATACTCTGCTGATCAGACAGATATAACAGATACTCTGCTGATCAGACAGATATAACAGATCAGACAGATATAACAGATCAGACAGATATAACAGATCCCCTGCTGATCAGACAGATATAACAGATCAGACAGATATAACAGATACCCTGCTGATCAGACAGATATAACAGATACCCTGCTGATCAGACAGATATAACAGATCAGACAGATATAACAGATACCCTGCTGATCAGACAGATATAACAGATACCCTGCTGATCAGACAGATATAACAGATACCCTATTGATCAGACAGATATAACAGATCAGACAGATATAACAGATACTCTGCTGATCAGACAGATATAACAGATACCCTGCTGATCAGACAGATATAACAGATACTCTGCTGATCAGACAGATATAACAGATACTCTGCTGATCGATGTGATATTAAACCTCCAGCATTGTCATGATGAGAGATCATCTCCAGTAGACATGGTAGCTTTGAGCTAATCACAAATCCAAGCAGAGGTCCCATTTCTCTCCAGTGAGACAGAATCAAAGCAGAGGTCCCATTCCTCTCCAGTGAGACAGAATCAAAGCAGAGGTCCCATTCCTCTCCAGTGAGACAGAATCAAAGCAGAGGTCCAATTCCTCTCCAGTGAGACAGAATCAAAGCAGAGGTCCCATTCCTCTCCAGAGAGACTGAATCAAAGCAGAGGTCCCATTCCTCTCCAGAGAGACTGAATCAAAGCAGAGGTCCAATTCCTCTCCAGTGAGACAGAATCAAAGCAGAGGTCCCATTCCTCTCCAGAGAGACAGAATCAAAGCAGAGGTCCCATTCCTCTCCAGAGAGACAGAATCAAAGCAGAGGTCCCATTCCTCTCCAGAGAGACTGAATCAAAGCAGAGGTCCCATTCCTCTCCAGAGAGACAGAATCAAAGCAGAGGTCCAATTCCTCTCCAGAGAGACAGAATCAAAAGCAGAGGTCCCATTCCTCTCCAGAGAGACAGAATCAAAGCAGAGGTCCCATTCCTCTCCAGAGAGACAGAATCAAAGCAGAGGTCCCATTCCTCTCCAGAGAGACAGAATCAAAGCAGAGGTCCCATTCCTCTCCAGAGAGACTGAATCAAAGCAGAGGTCCCATTCCTCTCCAGAGAGACAGAATCAAAGCAGAGGTCCCATTCCTCTCCAGAGAGACAGAATCAAAGCAGAGGTCCCATTCCTCTCCAGAGAGACTGAATCAAAGCAGAGGTCCCATTCCTCTCCAGAGAGACTGAATCAAAGCAGAGGTCCCATTCCTCTCCAGAGAGACTGAATCAAAGCAGAGGTCCCATTTCTCTCCAGAGAGACTGAATCAAAGCAGAGGTCCCATTCCTCTCCAGAGAGACAGAATCAAAGCAGAGGTCCCATTCAACTCTGAACCGCTGGGACTCAATATGTTCTCCTAATCGCTGATAGATTCCAGACAGACACTATTGTCCCGTTGTGTACTACATACAATCATTTTTAAAGAGAGAAAATCCCAGCCCCATATCCCACTTAGACATCTCACACAAAAACAAACACCTGTCTGATCTCTCTCTCTCACACACACACACACACACACACACACACACACACACACACACTCCTGAATGCTTATCTTTCACTCCTGACGTGTGTAGAAGACTACCGTAATTTCCGGACTATAAGCCGCTACTTTTTCCCCTTTGAACCTCGCGGTTTATACAATGACGCGGCTAATTTATGGCACCCATTCTGACATCACAAGACACTGACACACACACCTCTGACATCACAAGACACTGACACACACACCTCTGACATCACAAGACACTGGCATCCACTCTGACAGGACGGAGGCTTTAGTAGTATCTTTATTGACTCTCTGGAGCAGCTTATCTTTATTGACTCTCTGGAGCAGCTTATCTTTATTGACTCTCTAGAGCAGCTTATCTTTATTGACTCTCTGGAGCAGCTTATCTTTATTGACTCTCTGGAGCAGCTTATCTTTATTGACTCTCTGGAGCAGCTTATCTTTATTGACTCTCTAGAGCAGCTTATCTTTATTGACTCTCTGGAGCAGCTTATCTTTATTGACTCTCTGGAGCAGCTTATCTTTATTGACTCTCTGGAGCAGCTTATCTTTATTTACTCTCTAGAGCAGCTTATCTTTATTGACTCTCTGGAGCAGCTCTGACAGGCTGGAGGGACAGAAGAAAGGAAAGAGGTAGAAACGAAGGGAGGAAAAGATGTCAGAACTCATCCAGGGGGAGGATGTCCTGGTTTTTATCACAGAGAAGTTGAAAGAACTTGTTAACCTCGGAAACCAGGAACTACAACAATTGAGAATAATTGTGTCAGACGTTACTTGAGTCTCTCCAAAAGAGATTATGAATTTATTAATGCTGAGGGAGACTCTAGTATCATGTGACTATGAATAACACAGACCATTTCAACCACAAGAGGACAGAGTTGAGCTAACGCTATTCACAATACAATGGCAACATTTGAGTAAACAATACAAATGAAAATATAAAACGTGTCATGTTTTAAACTTTATTGTTTAAAGTCGGTAGAAAAACTGTTAAATCAGAAAACATTCTCAGCTTTTTCCTTAAAGCATCAGAAATCCTCCAGACAGAAGAGATACTCTAGCTCTGGTCCAGGGTGTTACTGCTCAGCCTTCCTTCACTAACGCCCAGGACCAGAGCTAGAGAGAGGGGTGGAGAAACAGCGACACCATGCAGACCGTATACAGAGACAGACATTGGCCGAGTCCAAAACGGCACCCTATTCCCTATATAGTAGAGCTGGGTGATGTGGACCAAAATACATATGGTGAGAAATTGCCTGAATTGATGCGATACTGATAAATATAACAATCTGTTTCTAACATTAAATCTGCACCACAGTTTCTATTATTCTCCTTTAAACTACTAGTTAGATGGTTGTAGCAGTCAATTGTCCCATTAACAAACCATATTGGCAAACTTACTTAATTTCAAACTTCACATTTCTCTAGTATAGGTCACTGCCTACGATAAGTGACCGGTAATGCCGGTGTCGATAATGATCAGTATTGCCGGTGTTGATAATGATCGGTTTAATACGCTAAGTGATCGGTATTGCCGGTATCGATAATGATCGGTATTGCCGGTGTCGATAATGATCGGTATTGCCGGTGTCGATAATGATCGGTATTGCCGGTGTCTATAATGATCGGTTTAATACGCTAAGTGATCGGTAATGCCGGTATCGATGATGATCGGTTTAACGTCCCGGCTGTACTATACAATGCACTACTATTGACCAGAGGCCTATGAAGGGAACAGGGTGCCATTAGGGACGACCAGAGGCCTATGAAGGGAACAGGGTGCCATTAGGGACGACCAGAGGCCTATGAAGGGAACAGGGTGCCATTAGGGACGACCAGAGGCCTATGAAGGGAACAGGGTGCCATTAGGGACGACCAGAGGCCTATGAAGGAAACAAGGTGCCATTAGGGACGACCAGAGGCCTATGAAGGGAACAGGGTGCCATTAGGGACGACCAGAGGCCTATGAAGGGAACAAGGTGCCATTAGGGACGACCAGAGGCCTATGAAGGGAACAGGGTGCCATTAGGGACGACCAGAGGCCTATGAAGGGAACAGGGTGCCATTAGGGACGACCAGAGGCCTATGAAGGGAACAGGGTGCCATTAGGGACGACCAGAGGCCTATGAAGGGAACTAGGTGCCATTAGGGACGACCAGAGGCCTATGAAGGGAACAGGGTGCCATTAGGGACGACCAGAGGCCTATGAAGGGAACAGGGTGCCATTAGGGACGACCAGAGGCCTATGAAGGGAACAGGGTGCCATTAGGGACGACCAGAGAGTAAAGCCCCTACTTACACATGTTCCCCAATAAGAGGAACACAGTGCCTTTGACAAGTCCATAGAACAGCTGACAGACAAGATGTTAAGAGTATTATACACCCTACGCAACAACACAACATGGTGATCCTGTGTATTTACAAATTGCAGGGCTGAACACGTTTGCATATTTTTGCTACACCATAAACCCTAACAGCCATTTGGCTCGGCTTGTGTTGCGTACTTACGTAGAGTATAAACATGAGGCTGTGGACAGTGGGCTGTAGAAGACAAGACAGACACCTTTAACTACCGATGAGGTATCCTCTGAAGTCTGTTGCAAGGAGAGAGTCTGTCAGGACGTCTATGGGCCAGACAGAGGAGTGTCTGTCAGGACGTCTATGGGCCAGACAGAGGAGTGTCTGTCAGGACGTCTATGGGCCAGACAGAGGAGTGTCTGTCAGGACGTCTATGGGCCAGACAGAGGAGTGTCTGTCAGGGCGTCTATGGGCCAGACAGAGGAGTGTCTGTCAGGACGTCTATGGGCCAGACAGAGGAGTGTCTGTCAGGGACGTCTATGGGCCAGACAGAGGAGTGTCTGTCAGGACGTCTATGGGCCAGACAGAGGAGTGTCTGTCAGGGCGTCTATGGGCCAGACAGAGGAGTGTCTGTCAGGGCGTCTATGGGCCAGACAGAGGAGTGTCTGTCAGGACGTCTATGGGCCAGACAGAGGAGTGTCTGTCAGGACGTCTATGGGCCAGACAGAGGAGTGTCTGTCAGGGCGTCTATGGGCCAGACAGAGGAGTGGCTGTCAGGACGTCTATGGGCCAGACAGAGGAGTGTCTGTCAGGGCGTCTATGGGCCAGACAGAGGAGTGTCTGTCAGGACGTCTATGGGCCAGACAGAGGAGTGTCTGTCAGGACGTCTATGGGCCAGACAGAGGAGTGTCTGTCAGGACGTCTATGGGCCAGACAGAGGAGTGTCTGTCAGGACGTCTATGGGCCAGACAGAGGAGTGTCTGTCAGGACGTCTATGGGCCAGACAGAGGAGTGTCTGTCAGGACGTCTATGGGCCAGACAGAGGAGTGTCTGTCAGGACGTCTATGGGCCAGACAGAGGAGTGTCTGTCAGGACGTCTATGGGCCAGGCAGAGGAGTGTCTGTCAGGACGTCTATGGGCCAGACAGAGGAGTGTCTGTCAGGACGTCTATGGGCCAGACAGAGGAGTGTCTGTCAGGACGTCTATGGGCCAGACAGAGGAGTGTCTGTCAGGACGTCTATGGGCCAGACAGAGGAGTGTCTGTCAGGACGTCTATGGGTCAGACAGAGGAGTGTCTGTCAGGACGTCTATGGGCCAGACAGAGGAGTGTCTGTCAGGACGTCTATGGGCCAGGCAGAGGAGTGTCTGTCAGGACGTCTATGGGCCAGACAGAGGAGTGTCTGTTAGGACGTCTATGGGCCAGACAGAGGAGTGTCTGTCAGGACGTCTATGGGCCAGACAGAGGAGTGTCTGTCAGGACGTCTATGGGTCAGACAGAGGAGTGTCTGTCAGGACGTCTATGGGCCAGACAGAGGAGTGTCTGTCAGGACGTCTATGGGCCAGGCAGAGGAGTGTCTGTCAGGACGTCTATGGGCCAGACAGAGGAGTGTCTGTTAGGACGTCTATGGGCCAGACAGAGGAGTGTCTGTTAGGACGTCTATGGGCCAGACAGAGGAGTGTCTGTCAGGACGTCTATGGGCCAGACAGAGGAGTGTCTGTCAGGACGTCTATGGGCCAGACAGAGGAGTGTCTGTCAGGACGTCTATGGGCCAGACAGAGGAGTGTCTGTCAGGGCGTCTATGGGCCAGACAGAGGAGTGTCTGTCAGGGCGTCTATGGGCCAGACAGAGGAGTGTCTGTCAGGACGTCTATGGGCCAGACAGAGGAGTGTCTGTCAGGACGTCTATGGGCCAGACAGAGGAGTGTCTGTCAGGACGTCTATGGGCCAGACAGAGGAGTGTCTGTCAGGACGTCTATGGGCCAGACAGAGGAGTGTCTGTCAGGACGTCTATGGGCCAGACAGAGGTGTGTTTGTGGTGTGTCTATACGGCAGACAGAGGTGTGTGTGTGGTGTGTCTATAGATCAGACAGGGGTGCGTATGTGCGTGTGTCTATAGATCAGACAGGGGTGTGTGTGTGTGTGTGTGTGTCTATAGATCAGACAGGGGTGTGTGTGTTTATGTGTGTGTCTATAGATCAGACAGGGGTGTGTGTGTTTGTGTGTGTGTCTATAGATCAGACAGGGGTGTGTGTGTTTATGTGTGTGTCTATAGATCAGACAGGGGTGTGTGTGTGTGTGTGTGTGTCTATAGATCAGACAGGGGTGTGTGTGTTTATGTGTGTGTCTATAGATCAGACAGGGGTGTGTGTGTTTATGTGTGTGTCTATAGATCAGACAGGGGTGTGTGTGTTTATGTGTGTGTCTATAGATCAGACAGGGGTGTGTGTGTTTATGTGTGTGTCTATAGATCAGATAGGGGTGTGTGTGTTTATGTGTGTGTCTATAGATCAGACAGGGGTGTGTGTGTTTGTGTGTGTGTCTATAGATCAAACAGGGGTATGTGTGTTTGTGTGTGTGTCTATAGATCAGACAGGGGTGTGTGTGTATGTGTGTCTATAGATCAGACAGGGGGTGTGTGTGTGTGTGTGTCTATAGATCAGATAGGGGTGTGTGTGTGTGTGTGTGTCTATAGATCAGACAGGGGTGTGTGTGTGTGTGTGTCTATAGATCAGACAGGGGTGTGTGTGTGTGTCTATAGATCAGACAGGGGTGTGTGTGTGTGTCTATAGATCAGACAGGGGTGTGTGTGTGTGTCTATAGATCAGACAGGGGTGGGTGTGTGTGTGGTGTGTCTATACAGCAGACAAGAGGTGTGTGTGTGTGTGTATGTGTGGTGTGTCTATACGGCAGACAGAGGTGTGTGTGTGTGTGTGTGTGGTGTGTCTATACGGCAGACAGAGGTGTGTGTGTGTGTGTGTGTGTGTGGTGTGTCTATACGGCAGACAGAGGTGTGTGTGTGTGTGGTGTGTCTATACGGCAGACAGAGGTGTGCGTGTTCTCCCTGAGGTGAGTATCAGTCAGATTCAGAGAGCAGTGGAGATAACTCTGTATACAATACAACACACACACACAAAATACTGTACAATAAATACACACCCATACAGTGAAAACATGATCAAATACCATCCATAGACAAGTTATACTATGTAATGCCCCCCCTCCACCACTGAATTCTGAAGGTTCAGGACTACTGATTACACTGAGGTATTTAGTCCCTATAAATACTGTTTCATTCAGAATTATCGTGACGTCTAGATACTTAAGAAGAGAATGCCATTCAACATGACCGGTCTGTCTTCACACAGGCAACAGTGTGTGTGTGTTCAACACTCAATCAAAACTACAGACAGCAATCACATAGCTGTCAATCATACTCACTCATGGGACTACAAACCCCAGGTTGCTCGAAAAGTAGGAAGTCTGCATCCAAATCTATTGCTTCAAATGTGAAAGGTCATGGCAATGCCTTGTGGGAAAGAATGAACAGTTATAACACGGTGTTGGGTGGAGTTGCCCCTAGATGCTGATCTTAAGTCAGTTTCACATTTTCCCCTTTAATGGTTAAGGTTAGGATTGGGGGAGGGGAAGCGGCTCCTAGATCTGTACTTAGGGAAACTTCACCCCTTACACACAGCCAGAACTCCCCATCAGACAGACAACACAGAGGTTTCAATATGACAGGACGTTGTCATGGATACTCAATAGATCCATGATGGGGGAAGGGGGCACGATGCATACCACTATACACAAAACTGAACCCCCAAAACACACCTTGGTCGTACTCATTACTGCATACCGTAGCAAAACGTTTTGCAACGGAAAACAAACGTTTCTCATTAGACCAAATGAGGTAGGTCCCTTCCTGTTTGCTTCCGTTCAGCTTCGAGTGCATACGACCCTTGAACTTGAGATCTGCGATTATTATAGTCTAATAGCACAATAAAAATGTTAAAGAGTATTGAAGTGAAGCATATTGACCAAGAAGAGTAAAGGAGGATAACTAATGTAGCTTTATCTTCATTTTCTGGTTGAGTTACTATGAAGTCTGGGCAGAAATAAAGGACTTGAAGTATTAAAGATGTATACGGATGGATATTGCAACAATAAAGGAGAATAAACCCATATGTGGTCATATGTTAGTATAATAGATAAATACAGTTTACAGTTCTTTCAGAAAACTAAATGATATCACCCAGTAGTGTTGGTTTCTTTCTCTTCTTGTTTCACATGAAAATATAGAAATCTTTGTTTTCATTCCCAATAAAAATCAAAAATAGAAAAAGGTCCCTTAAAAACACAGAGAGACAAACAGAAACGGAGAGAACATTCCAGAAACCCCCCCCCCCCGCCCCAAAATCCCAGGCAGTTGGAAGTTCTAAGCGTTGTTCCTTTGCGACTAAAAGGAAAGTAGTTCCGACCAAGGACAAATAGTCCCCCTAGTCGAGAGGGCCCTGGAAGATGAGTCTAACGTATCCCTGCTCGCCACTCAGTTGCTGGGCGCAGAAGGGACAGGAGGCGTGGAAGGTGTGTGTTCCGTGCGGCAGCGGGATCTGACTCCAGAACACAGCCGTCTTCTCGGAACACACGTGACCACACGGTGAGAAGGCGTGGGTGGGCGGAGCCGTGTCCAGATAGAAGCTCGCCTCGCAGCCCAACCAGAGGGGAACGTACGGCCCAGTGGCTCGACACATAGGACACTCCCTGCTCCAGCCCTGCTCCCTCTCCTCCTGGTCCCGGTCCAGCCTGTCTCTGTCCCGGTCCAGCCTGTCTCTGTCCCGGTCCAGCCTGTCTCTGTCCCGGTGGCTTCCCCAGTTGTGGTAACCGTGGACGTGGCCACACTGAAGATAGACCCATGGCTGCTTCTCATCTGGGGTGTCCTACAGTAGGTGAGATGCATCGGAAGTCATCCCATAAGGAGAACGGAACAGTCACCAGCAACACATACAGCAACAACAAAAACACCTGGATACATCAGAACACATATAGAACAGAAACCCCCTGCTGCCTTCTCTACAACTGGTCTTTCTCTACAGAAACCCCCTGCTGCCTTCTCTACAAATGGTCTTTCCTTACAGAAATCCCCTGCTGCCTTCTCTACAACTGGTCTTTCCTTACAGAAACCCCCTGCTGCCTTCTCAACAACTGGTCTTTCCCTACAGAAACCCCCTGCTGCCTTCTCTACAACTGGTCTTTCCCTACAGAAACCCCCTGCTGCCTTCTCTACAACTGGTCTTTCTCAACAGAAACCCCCCTGCTGCCTTCTCTACAACTGGTCTTTCTCAACAGAAACCCCCTGCTGCCTTCTCTACAACTGGTCTTTCCCTATAGAAACCCCCTGCTGCCTTCTCTACAACTGGTCTTTCCCTACAGAAACCCCCTGCTGCCTTCTCTACAACTGGTCTTTCCCTACAGAAAGCCCCTGCTGCCTTCTCTACAACTGGTCTTTCCCTACAGAAACCCCCTGCTGCCTTCTCTACAACTGGTCTTTCCCTACAGAAACCCCCTGCTGCCTTCTCTACTCTACAACTGGTCTTTCCCTACAGAAACCCCCTGCTGCCTTCTATACTCTACAACTGGTCTTTCCCTACAGAAAGCCCCTGCTGCCTTCTCTACAACTGGTCTTTCCCTACAGAAAGCCCCTGCTGCCTTCTCTACAACTGGTCTTTCCCTACAGAAACCCCCTGCTGCCTTCTCTACTCTACAACTGGTCTTTCCCTACAGAAACCCCCTGCTGCCTTCTCTACAACTGGTCTTTCCCTACAGAAACCCCCTGCTGCCTTCTCTACAACTGGTCTTTCCCTACAGAAACCCCTGCTGCCTTCTCTACTCTACAACTGGTCTTTCCCTACAGAAACCCCCTGCTGCCTTCTCTACAACTGGTCTTTCCCTACAGAAACCCCCTGCTGCCTTCTCTACAACTGGTCTTTCTCTACAGAAACCTCCTGCTGCCTTCTCTACAACTGGTCTTTCTCAACAGAAACCCCCTGCTGCCTTCTCTACAACTGGTCTTTCCCTATAGAAACCCCCTGCTGCCTTCTCTACTCTACAACTGATCTTTTCCTACAGAAATCCCCCTGCTGCCTTCTCTACAACTGGTCTTTCTCTACAGAAACCTCCTGCTGCCTTCTCTACAACTGGTCTTTCTCAACAGAAACCCCCTGCTGCCTTCTCTACAACTGGTCTTTCCCTACAGAAACCCCCTGCTGCCTTCTCTACTCTACAACTGGTCTTTCCCTATAGAAACCCCCTGCTGCCTTCTCTACTCTACAACTGATGTTTTCCTACAGAAATCCCCCTGCTGCCTTCTCTACTCTACAACTGGTCTTTCCCTACAGAACCCCCTGCTGCCTTCTCTACAACTGGTCTTTCCCTACAGAACCCCCTGCTGCCTTCTCTACAACTGGTCTTTCTCTACAGAAACCCCCTGCTGCCTTCTCTACAACTGGTCTTTCTCTACAGAAACCCCCTGCTGCCTTCTCTACAACTGGTCTTTCCCTACAGAAACCCCCTGCTGCCTTCTCTACTCTACAACTGGTCTTTCCCTACAGAACCCCCTGCTGCCTTCTCTACAACTGGTCTTTCTCTACAGAAACCCCCTGCTGCCTTCTCTACAACTGGTCTTTCCCTACAGAAACCCCTGCTGCCTTCTCTACAACTGGTCTTTCCCTACAGAAACCCCCTGCTGCCTTCTCTACAACTGGTCTTTCTCTACAGAAACCTCCTGCTGCCTTCTCTACAACTGGTCTTTCTCTACAGAAACCCCCTCCTGCCTTCTCTACAACTGGTCTTTCTCTACAGAAACCCCCTGCTGCCTTCTCTACAACTGGTCTTTCTCTACAGAAACCCCCTGCTGCCTTCTCTACAACTGGTCTTTCCCTACAGAAACCCCCTGCTGCCTTCTCTACAACTGGTCTTTCCCCACTAGCTCTGACTTTACTGATTGCTACTTTATTAAGGAGAAATGACTATGACTGAGATGTGGTTGTCCCACCTAGCCACTAACTGTAGTGGATATGAGTCTCTGCTAAATGACTCACTACTGTAGTGACTCTGGATAAGAGAGTCTGCTAAATGACTCCCTACTGTAGTGACTCTGGATAAAAGAGTCTGCTAAATGACTCACTACTGTAGTGACTCTGGATAAGAGAGTCTGCTAAATGACTCCCTACTGTAGTGACTCTGGATAAAAGAGTCTGCTAAATGACTCCCTACTGTAGTGACTCTGGATAAGAGAGTCTGCTAAATGACTCCCTACTGTAGTGACTCTGGATAAAAGAGTCTGCTAAATGACTCCCCATTGTAGTGACTCTGGATAAGAGAGTCTGCTAAATGACTCCCTACTGTAGTGACTCTGGATAAGAGAGTCTGCTAAATGACTCCCCATTGTAGTGACTCTGGATAAGAGAGTCTGCTAAATGACTCCCCACTGTAGTGACTCTGGATCAGAGAGTCTGCTAAATGACTCCCTACTGTAGTGACTCTGGATCAGAGAGTCTGCTAAATGACTAAATATCTGTATGTAATAACTGCTGTAAGTTGCTTTGGATAAGAGCATGGGGGAGGGGGGCATATTTTGTATTGTATTGTCATTGTATTAGGGAGGGAACTTGCCTTGCGTCTCATGGAGGGGAAGGCCAGGGTGTTGAAGCCGACGGGACACTGGGGCCGGGCTGCGTTGATTTCCTGACGTAGCGCCTCCAGGTGGTTGATGGTGGGGGTGCGGCTCAGGCCCTCGGCCGTGCGCCACAGGAGCGTGGCTCCACACAGGTCTATCAGAGAGCCATCCACCAGCTCCTGGCTCTCTGCCTCTACCTGAGGGGAGAGGGGACAATCTTCAAAACACGCAACAATATGCGTCATTTCATCATCAGAACAGAACATTCGTTAAAGTAAAATCACACATTAAACCTACTTTCAAAACGTTCAGATGATTACATTAACAAATGTAAACTGAGACTCAGCGATATGACGTTACCACGAATAGCACAGCAGATACTGAGATGAGTACGATGCCTGACTCCACTCTCTCAGTCACACACACTATCTGTGCATGACTCCATTCTCTCAGTCACACTGAGTATCTGTGCATGACTCCACTCTCTCAGTCACACTGAGTATCTGTGCATAACTTCACTCTCTCAGTCACACTGAGTATCTGTGCATGACTCCACTCTCTCAGTCACACTGAGTATCTGTGCATGACTCCACTCTCTCAGTCACACTGAGTATCTGTGCATAACTTCACTCTCTCAGTCACACACACTATCTGTGCATGTACACAGGTGCTCTTCACACTGCTACGGGACCAAAACAGCAGAGAAGTTTAGCCGCGCGCTTCAGCGCTCTTAGTTGTTGAGGAAATGGACTGGACAATATTGCTGTTTACTTTGTGCATCTCTGAGTACTTCCTATGGCTGCGGTCCCTGTACAGGGATCAAAATCAGCGGAAATTCTAGAGCGCCAACTAATAGTACTCGATACAACTCAAACTTTCATTAAAACACACCTGCAGGGTACTCAATTAAAGCTACACTCGTTGTGAATCTAGCCAGATTTTTAAAATGCTTTTTGGCGAAAGCATGAGAAGCTATTATCTGATAGCATGCAACCCCCGAAATACCCAAAGGGGACGTAAACAAAATAATTAGCGTAGCCGGCGCTACACAAAACACAGAAATAAAATATAAAACATTCATTACCTTTGACGAGCTTCTTTGTTGGCACTCCTATATGTCCCATAAACATCACAATTGGGTCTTTTTTTCGATTAAATCGGTCCATGTATACCCAAAATGTCCATTTATGAACACCGTCAGATCCAGGAAAAAACTCAGTTTCAAAACGCAACGTCATTTTTTTAAATTAAAAAAGTTCCCTATAAACTTTGACAAAACACTTCAAACTACTTTTGTAATCCAACTTTAGATATTAGTAAACGTTAATAATCGATCAAATTGATCACGGGGCGATCTGTATTCAATAGCAGCAAGTCTTGAAATCATGGTTCATATTCACCCTTTCATAACTTCCTCCGGTGTACTCGACGACAGGAAGTGCCTATTTCTCATTTGACCAAGGATTAACTTCAACCCAATTCCCAACACTGGCGACATCGTGCGGAAGCTGTAGGAACTGTAAACTGGACGCTATCTATTTTCCCTTGCCATAGACAATACAGAGACTGGCGGATGGATATTTTTTTTGTGTTTTTTTGTGTGAACAGTTTTCCTTGGGATTTTGTCTCCTACACACATTCTGTTATAGTCACAGACATCATTTAACCAGTTTTATAAACTTCAGAGTGTTTTCTATCCACACATACTAATCATATGCATACACTATATTCCTGGCATGACGAGCAGGACGTTGAAATTTTGCGCGATTTTCAACAAAAAGCTGAAAAAAATTCACACGCTCCTTAACAGGTTTTAAGGAGCAGTGTTGAAGGGGTGTAGTGTCTTGTATTGCCCTGTAGATGGCAGGCAAGCCTATCTGTTCTCCCCATCTCTGTAGGAGGTTGGAGGTTGGAGAGCTGGTACACATTACTGACAAACACACACACACACAACCAACTCACATCCTGTCTCTTACACGACACCCAACTCACATCCTGTCTCTTACACGACACCCAACTCACATCCTGTCTCTTACACGACACCCAACTCACATCCTGTCTCTTACACGACACCCAACTCACATCCTGTCTCTTACACGACACCCAACTCACATCCTGTCTCTTACACGACACCCAACTCACATCCTGTCTCTTACACGACACCCAACTCACATCCTGTCTCTTACACGACACCCAACTCACATCCTGTCTCTTACACGACACCCAACTCACATCCTGTCTCTTACACGACACCCAACTCACATCCTGTCTCTTACACGACACCCAACTCACATCCTGTCTCTTACACGACACCCAACTCACATCCTGTCTCAAACACACACTAGTACTGGCATCTCCTGCACACACGCACATTAATCATGTCACACTCTCATTATAAATGAAGGCAGACTTATCAACACATACTGTAAGGACTCCAGGCCCTGGGGAGGGTGTGAGTGTGTTCTCTGGGTCTCTCTATGGGTCTATCCTTAATTACAATCACTTCAACCCTGAACACTCAGACTGGGGAAGGACTGCAGGCCCTGGGGAGGGTGTGAGTGTGTTCTCCTATGGGTCTATCCTTAATTACAATCACTTCAACCCTGAACACTCAGACTGGGGAAGGACTGCAGGCCCTGGGGAGGGTGTGAGTGTGTTCTCCTATGGGTCTATCCTTAATTACAATCACTTCAACCCTGAACACTCAGACTGGGGAAGGACTCCAGGCCCTGGGGAGGGTGTGAGTGTGTTCTCCTATGGGTCTATCCTTAATTACAATCACTTCAACCCTGAACACTCAAACTGGGGAAGGACAAACAGGTCCACTGGCACTGGGTTCTGGTGGTGTGTGTGTGTGTGTGTGTGAGAACATGTCTGCATGCGCATATCTGTGTGGATGGTCTGTGCATGTGTGTGAAGGGCATACTGTAGGACACTATGCTGCAGTGTTGACCTCTTCTGTTTTCCCCAGTCACCTGCCTGGTGGACAGAGTCCCCTACTGACCGACCGACGGACACACACACAGAACCAGTCACATCCCATTTAACATACACACATGCTGTCATATATCCTGTAAATACTACTATCTAAATGTACAACTACAGGCTGGGTATACTGCCATAGGCTACAGTCTCAAATCAACTACAGGGTGGGTATACTGCCATAGGCTACAGTCTCAAATCAACTACAGGCTGAGTATACTGCCATAGGCTACAGTCTCAAATCAACTACAGGCTGGGTATACTGCCATAGGCTACAGTCTCAAATCAACTACAGGCTGGGTATACTGCCATAGGCTACAGTCTCAAATCAACTACAGGCTGGGTATACTGCCATAGGTTACAGTCTCAAATCAACTACAGGCTGGGTATACTGCCATAGGCTACAGTCTCAAATCAACTACAGGCTGGGTATACTGCCATAGGTTACAGTCTCAAATCAACTACAGGCTGGGTATACTGCCATAGGTTACAGTCTCAAATCAACTACAGGCTGGGTATACTGCCATAGGTTACAGTCTCAAATCAACTACAGGCTGGGTATACTGCCATAGGTTACAGTCTCAAATCAACTACAGGCTGGGTATACTGCCATAGGTTACAGTCTCAAATCAACTACAGGCTGGGTATACTGCCATAGGTTACAGTCTCAAATCAACTACAGGCTGGGTATACTGCCATAGGCTACAGTCTCAAATCAACTACAGGGTGGGTATACTGCCATAGGTTACAGTCTCAAATCAACTACAGGCTGGGTATACTGCCATAGGTTACAGTCTCAAATCAACTACAGGCTGGGTATACTGCCATAGGCTACAGTCTCAAATCAACTACAGGCTGGGTATACTGCCATAGGCTACAGTCTCAAATCAACTACAGGGTGGGTATACTGCCATAGGTTACAGTCTCAAATCAACTACAGGCTGAGTATACTGCCATAGGCTACAGTCTCAAATCAACTACAGGCTGGGTATACTGCCATAGGTTACAGCCTCAAATCAACTACAGGCTGGGTATACTGCCATAGGTTATAGTCTCAAATCAACTACAGGCTGGGTATACTGCCATAGGTTATAGTCTCAAATCAACTACAGGCAGGGTATACTGCCATAGACTACAGCCTCAAATCAACTACAGGCTGGGTATACTGCCATAGACTACAGCCTCAAATCAACTACAGGCTGAGTATACTGCCATAGACTACTGCCTCAAATCAACTACAGGCTGAGTATACTGCCATAGACGACAGCCTCAAATCAACTACAGGCTGGGTATACTGCCATAGGCTACAGCCTCAAATCAACTACAGGCTGAGTATACTGCCATAGACTACAGCCTCAAATCAACTACAGGCTGGGTATACTGCCATAGGCTACAGCCTCAAATCAACTACAGGCTGAGTATACTGCCATAGACTACAGCCTCAAATCAACTACAGGCTGGGTATACTGCCATAGACTACAGCCTCAAATCAACTACAGGCTGGGTATACTGCCATAGGCTACAGCCTCATATCACTGACATTCACACTAAACCTACGACATGTCAAGGAGAAGACAAAGGCCTAAACATTTTCCTGTCCTAAGTTTGCCTTTTTCCTTTTGACCAGTAAAAGGTGTCTTGCTAAGGCTGACCAGGCTTCTTCATTTGGAGCTGAAACGTTGCAGAGTAAAAATAGGGCAATCTGTGATACTGTACGTACATTTTTGGACATATTTTTGTTTTATATAGTACCCATTGAGTATTGAAGAATATAACTTATAAAGTGCCTAATTAGCTTCGTTCAACTGTCGTACCTCATCAGAATTCCAAATATAAGCTTGTTATCCTTCGCTGTTTGTAAACAACGTAAATGTAAACAAACACAGTATAGCCTCAAAACATGGTTAAAACTATACGTTGGACATCATGGATGGTCAGTCCTCGTATCCATAACTGTGAACATGAGTGCTTCCATTTCTCCAGCCCCTCCCTCGGCTGTTTACCAAATCAGTAACGGGTGACACTTGGGTTTTGTTTAAGCTGCAGATTGCCCCTTTAAATTCAGGATAAATGATGAAGTGGTATTGTTCTTCTTCCCCCATGACATTACTGCACCCTGCAGCTGTGTGGAGGTCTATTTATTAATGTGACTGCATTACTGCACCCTGCAGCTGTGTGGAGGTCTATTTATTAATGTGACTGCATTACTGCACCCTGCAGCTGTGTGGAGGTCTATTTATTAATGTGACTGCATTACTGCACCCTGCAGCTGTGTGGAGGTCTATTTATTAATGTGACTGCATTACTGCACCCTGCAGCTGTGTGGAGGTCTATGTATTAATGTGACTGCATTACTGCACCCTGCAGCTGTGTGGAGGTCTATTTATTAATGTGACTGCATTACTGCACCCTGCAGCTGTGTGGAGGTCTATTTATTAATGTGACTGCATTACTGCACCCTGCAGCTGTGTGGAGGTCTATTTATTAATGTGACTGCATTACTGCACCCTGCAGCTGTGTGGAGGTCTATTTATTAATGTGACTGCATTACTGCACCCTGCAGCTGTGTGGAGGTCTATGTATTAATGTGACTGCATTACTGCACCCTGCAGCTGTGTGGAGGTCTATTTATTAATGTGACTGCATTACTGCACCCTGCAGCTGTGTGGAGGTCTATTTATTAATGTGACTGCATTACTGCACCCTGCAGCTGTGTGGAGGTCTATGTATTAATGTGACTGCATTACTGCACCCTGCAGCTGTGTGGAGGTCTATGTATTAATGTGACTGCATTACTGCACCCTGCAGCTGTGTGGAGGTCTATGTATTAATGTGACTGCATTACTGCACCCTGCAGCTGTGTGGAGGTCTATTTATTAATGTGACTGCATTACATTATACAGGAGGGAACATATAAGGTGAGGGAGTACACTACTTTACACAGGAGGGTACAGAGAAGGTGAGGGAGTACACTACTTTATACAGGAGGGCACAGAGAAGGTGAGGGAGTACACTACTTTATACAGGAGGGTACAGGGAAGGTGAGGGAGTACACTACTTTATACAGGAGGGTACAGAGAAGGTGAGGGAGTACACTACTTTATACAGGAGGGTACAGGGAAGGTGAGGGAGTACAGTACTTTATACAGGAGGGTACAGAGAAGGTGAGGGAGTACACTACTTTACACAGGAGGGTACAGAGAAGGTGAGGGAGTACACTACTTTATACAGGAGGGCACAGAGAAGGTGAGGGAGTACACTACTTTACACAGGAGGGCACAGAGAAGGTGAGGGAGTACACTACTTTACACAGGAGGGTACAGAGAAGGTGAGGGAGTACACTACTTTACACAGGAGGGTACAGAGAAGGTGAGGGAGTACACTACTTTATACAGGAGGGCACAGAGAAGGTGAGGGAGTACACTACTTTACACAAGAGGTCATTTTCCTGTGGCATTCTGTAGATCCGCGGTTCCCAACCGGTGTGCCGAGGCCTTGAGGAAGTCTGCGCTGGGAAACTTTATTTTTTTAAACACTCACTTATTAACGTGACCAGTGGACTTCTGACTTGGGCGCACTAGTGGCGGTCAGGTAAAACATTAAACGTCACTTAGTTAGGGGGCGGCAGGGTAGCCTAGTGGTTAGAGCGTAGGGACGGCAGGGTAGCCTAGTGGTTAGAGTGTAGGGACGGCAGGGTAGCCTAGTGGTTAGAGTGTAGGGACGGCAGGTAGCCTAGTGGTTAGAGTGTAGGGACGGCAGGGTGGCCTAGTGGTTAGAGTGTAGGGACGGCACGGAAGCCTAGTGGTTAGTGTAGGGACGGCAGGGTAGCCTAGTGGTTAGGCGTAGGGACGGCAGGGTAGCCTAGTGGTTAGAGTGTAGGGACGGCAGGGTAGCCTAGTGGTTAGAGCGTAGGGACGGCAGGGTAGCCTAGTGGTTAGACGTAGGGACGCCAGGGTAGCCTAGTGGTTAGAGCGTAGGGACGCCAGGGTAGCCTAGTGGTTAGACGTAGGGACGGCAGGGTAGCCTAGTGGTTAGACGTAGGGACGGCAGGGTAGCCTAGTGGTTAGAGCGTAGGGACGGCAGGGTAGCCTAGTGGTTAGAGCGTAGGGACGCCAGGGTAGCCTAGTGGTTAGAGCGTAGGGACGGCAGGGTAGCCTAGTGGTTAGAGCGTAGGGACGCCAGGGTAGCCTAGTGGTTAGAGCGTAGGGACGGCAGGGTAGCCTAGTGGTTAGAGCGTAGGGACGGCACGGTAGCCTAGTGGTTAGTGTAGGGACAGCAGGGTGGCCTAGTGGTTAGACGTAGGGACGGCAGGGTAGCCTAGTGGTTAGAGCGTAGGGACGGCAGGGTAGCCTAGTGGTTAGAGCGTAGGGACGCCAGGGTAGCCTAGTGGTTAGAGCGTAGGGACGCCAGGGTAGCCTAGTGGTTAGACGTAGGGACGGCAGGGTAGCCTAGTGGTTAGACGTAGGGACGGCAGGGTAGCCTAGTGGTTAGAGCGTAGGGACGGCAGGGTAGCCTAGTGGTTAGAGCGTAGGGACGCCAGGGTAGCCTAGTGGTTAGAGCGTAGGGACGGCAGGGTAGCCTAGTGGTTAGAGCGTAGGGACGCCAGGGTAGCCTAGTGGTTAGACGTAGGGACGGCAGGGTAGCCTAGTGGTTAGACGTAGGGACGGCAGGGTAGCCTAGTGGTTAGAGCGTAGGGACGGCAGGGTAGCCTAGTGGTTAGAGCGTAGGGACGCCAGGGTAGCCTAGTGGTTAGAGCGTAGGGACGGCAGGGTAGCCTAGTGGTTAGAGCGTAGGGACGGCAGGGTAGCTAAGTGGTTAGACGTAGGGACGGCAGGGTAGCCTAGTGGTTAGACGTAGGGACGGCAGGGTAGCCTAGTGGTTAGAGCGTAGGGACGGCAGGGTAGCCTAGTGGTTAGAGCGTAGGGACGCCAGGGTAGCCTAGTGGTTAGAGCGTAGGGACGGCAGGGTAGCCTAGTGGTTAGAGCGTAGGGACGGCAGGGTAGCCTAGTGGTTAGAGCGTAGGGACGGCAGGGTGGCCTCGTGGTTAGAGCGTAGGGACGGCAGGGTGGCCTAGTGGTTAGACGTAGGGACGGCAGGGTAGCCTAGTGGTTAGAGCGTAGGGACGGCAGGGTAGCCTAGTGGTTAGAGCGTAGAGACGGCATGGTGGCCTAGTGGTTAGAGCGTAGGGACGGCAGGGTAGCCTAGTGGTTAGAGCGTAGGGACGGCAGGGTGGCCTAGTGGTTAGAGTGTAGGGACGGCAGGATGGCCTAGTGGTTAGAGTGTAGGGACGGCAGGGTGGCCTAGTGGTTAGAGTGTAGGGAGGCAGGGTAGCCTAGTGGTTAGAGCGTAGGGACGGCAGGGTGGCCTAGTGGTTAGAGCATTGGAATAGAAACCGCAAGGTTGCAAGTTCAAACCCCCGCGCTGACAAGGTTCAAATTTGTCGTTCTGCCCCTGAACAGGCCCCACTGTTCCTAGGCCGTCATTGAAAATAGGAATTTGTTCATCAGGAGCAAAAGTCATTTGTATAATTTTACTTTGTCTGTGAAAACTGTTAGCACAGACGAGTCTGATTAGATTTAGCCAGAGTCATTTATTTCTTAATGTATGGCTCTGGGCTTAGCTATACCAGAACCTCTGGTACTGTATGGCTCTGGGCTTAGCTATACCAGAACCTCTGGTACTGTATGGCTCTGGGCTTAGCTATACCAGAACCTCTGGTACTGTATGGGTCTGGGCTTAGCTATACCAGAACCTCTGGTACTGTATGGCTCTGGGCTTAGCTATACCAGAACCTCTGGTACTGTATGGCTCTAGGCTTAGCTATACCAGAGCCCCTGGTACTGTATGGCTCTGGGCTTAGCTATACCAGAACCTCTGGTACTGTATGGCTCTGGGCTTAGCTATACCAGAGCCCCTGGTACTGTATGGCTCTGGGCTTAGCTATACCAGAGCCCCTGGTACTGTATGGCTCTGGGCTTACCTATACCAGAACCTCTGGTACTGTATGGCTCTGGGCTTAGCTATACCAGAACCTCTGGTATTGTATGGCTCTGGGCTTAGCTATACCAGAACCTCTGGTACTGTATGGCTCTGGGCTTAGCTATACCAGAACCTCTGGTACTGTATGGGTCTGGGCTTAGCTATACCAGAACCTCTGGTACTGTATGGGTCTGGGCTTAGCTATACCAGAACCTCTGGTACTGTATGGGTCTGGGCTTAGCTATACCAGAGCCTCTGGTACTGTATGGCTCTGGGCTTAGCTATACCAGAACCTCTGGTACTGTATGGCTCTGGGCTTAGCTATACCAGAACCTCTGGTACTGTATGGCTCTGGGCTTAGCTATACCAGAACCTCGGGTACTGTATGGGTCTGGGCTTAGCTATACCAGAACCTCTGGTACTGTATGGCTCTGGGCTTAGCTATACCAGAACCTCTGGTACGCTCGACCTCATCTTTACTAGATGCTGTTCTTCCACTAACCTCATTGCAACTCCCCTCCAAGTCTCCGACCACTACCTTGTATCCTTTTCCCTCTCGCTCTCATCCAACACTTCCCACACTGCCCCTACTCGGATGGTATCGCGCCGTCCCAACCTTCGCTCTCTCTCCCCCGCTACTCTCTCCTCTTCCATCCTATCATCTCTTCCCTCTGCTCATACCTTCTCCAACCTATCTCCTGATTCTGCCTCCTCAACCCTCCTCTCTTCCCTTTCTGCATCCTTTGACTCTCTATGTCCCCTATCCTCCAGGCCGGCTCGGTCCTCCCCTCCCGCTCCGTGGCTCGACGACTCATTGCGAGCTCACAGAACAGAGCTCCGGGCAGCCGAGCGGAAATGGAGGAGAACTCGCCCTCCCTGCGGACCTGGCATCCTTTCACTCCCTCCTCTCTACATTTTCCTCCTCTGTCTCTGCTGCTAAAGCCACTTTCTACCACTCTAAATTCCAAGCATCTGCCTCTAACCCTAGGAAGCTCTTTGCCACCTTCTCCTCCCTCCTGAATCCTCCTCCCCCTCCCCCCCTCCTCCCTCTCTGCAGATGACTTCGTCAACCATTTTGAAAAGAAGGTCGACGACATCCGATCCTCGTTTGCTAAGTCAAACGACACCGCTGGTTCTGCTCACACTGCCCTACCCTGTGCTCTGACCTCTTTCTCCCCTCTCTCTCCAGATGAAATCTCGCTTCTTGTGACGGCCGGCCGCCCAACGACCTGCCCGCTTGACCCTATCCCCTCCTCTCTTCTCCAGACCATTTCCGGAGACCTTCTCCCTTACCTCACCTCGCTCATCAACTCATCCCTGACCGCTGGCTACGTCCCTTCCGTCTTCAAGAGAGCGAGAGTTGCACCCCTTCTGAAAAAAACCTACACTCGATCCCTCCGATGTCAACAACTACAGACCAGTATCCCTTCTTTCTTTTCTCTCTAAAACTCTTGAACGTGCCGTCCTTGGCCAGCTCTCCCGCTATCTCTCTCAGAATGACCTTCTTGATCCAAATCAGTCAGGTTTCAAGACTAGTCATTCAACTGAGACTGCTCTTCTCTGTATCACGGAGGCGCTCCGCACTGCTAAAGCTAACTCTCTCTCCTCTGCTCTCATCCTTCTAGACCTATCGGCTGCCTTCGATACTGTGAACCATCAGATCCTCCTCTCCACCCTCTCCGAGTTGGGCATCTCCGGCGCGGCCCACGCTTGGATTGCGTCCTACCTGACAGGTCGCTCCTACCAGGTGGCGTGGCGAGAATCTGTCTCCCGCCACGCGCCCTCACCACTGGTGTCCCCCAGGGCTCTGTTCTAGGCCCTCTCCTATTCTCGCTATACACCAAGTCACTTGGCTCTGTCATAACCTTACATGGTCTCTCCTATCATTGCTATGCAGACGACACACAATTAATCTTCTCCTTTCCCCTTCTGATGACCAGGTGGCGAATCGCATCTCTGCATGTCTGGCAGACATATCAGTGTGGATGACGGATCACCACCTCAAGCTGAACCTCGGCAAGACGGAGCTGCTCTTCCTCCCGGGGAAGGACTGCCCGTTCCATGATCTCGCCATCACGGTTGACAACTCCATTGTGTCCTCCTCCCAGAGCGCTAAGAACCTTGGCGTGATCCTGGACAACACCCTGTCGTTCTCAACCAACATCATGGCGGTGGCCCGTTCCTGTAGGTTCATGCTCTACAACATCCGCAGAGTACGACCCTGCCTCACACAGGAAGCGGCGCAGGTCCTAATCCAGGCACTTGTCATCTCCCGTCTGGATTACTGCAACTCGCTGTTCGCTGGGCTCCCTGCCTGTGCCATTAAACCCCTACAACTCATCCAGAACGCCGCAGCCCGTCTGGTGTTCAACCTTCCCAAGTTCTCTCACGTCACCCCGCTCCTCCGCTCTCTCCACTGGCTTCCAGTTGAAGCTCGCATCCGCTACAAGACCATGGTGCTTGCCTACGGAGCTGTGAGGGGAACGGCACCGCAGTACCTCCAGGCTCTGATCAGGCCCTACACCCAAGCAAGGGCACTGCGTTCATCCACCTCTGGCCTGCTCGCCTCCCTACCACTGAGGAAGTACAGTTCCCGCTCAGCCCAGTCAAAACTGTTCGCTGCTCTGGCCCCCCAATGGTGGAACAAACTCCCTCACGAAGCCAGGACAGCGGAGTCAATCACCACCTTCCGGAGACACCTGAAACCCCACCTCTTCAAGGAATACCTAGGATAGGATAAGTAATCCTTCTCCCCCCCTCCCCCTTAATGATTTAGATGCACTATTGTGAAGTGGCTGTTCCACTGGATGTCAGAAGGTGAATTCACCAATTTGTAAGTCGCTCTGGATAAGAGCGTCTGCTAAATGACTTAAATGTAAATGTATGTAAATGTATGGGTCTGGGCTTAGCTATACCAGAACCTCTGGTACTGTATGGGTCTGGGCTTAGCTATACCAGAACCTCTGGTACTGTATGGCTCTGGGCTTGGCTATACCAGAGCCTCTGGTACTGTATGGCTCTGGGCTTAGCTATACCAGAACCTCTGGTACTGTATGGGTCTGGGATTAGCTATACCAGAACCTCTGGTACTGTATGGCTCTGGGCTTAGCTATACCAGAACCTCTGGTACTGTATGGCTCTGGGCGTAGCTATACCAGAACCTCTGGTACTGTATGGCTCTGGGCGTAGCTATACCAGAACCTCTGGTACTGTATGGCTCTGGGCGTAGCTATACCAGAACCTCTGGTACTGTATGGGTCTGGGCTTAGCTATACCAGAACTTCTGGTACTGTATGGCTCTGGGCTTAGCTATAACAGAGCCTCTGGTACTGTATGGCTCTGGGCTTAGCTATACCAAAACCTCGGGTACTGTATGGCTCTGGGCTTAGCTATAACAGAGCCTCTGGTACTGTATGGCTCTGGGCTTAGCTATACCAGAACCTCTGGTACTGTATGGGTCTGGGCTTAGCTATACCAGAACCTCTGGTACTGTATGGGTCTGGGCTTAGCTATACCAGAACCTCTGGTACTGTATGGGTCTGGGCTTAGCTATACCAGAGCCTCTGGTACTGTATGGCTCTGGGCTTAGCTATACCAGAACCTCTGGTACTGTATGGGTCTGGGCTTAGCTATACCAGAACCTCTGGTACTGTATGGCTCTGGGCTTAGCTATACCAGAGCCTCTGGTACTGTATGGGTCTGGGCTTAGCTATACCAGAACCTCTGGTACTGTATGGGTCTGGGCTTAGCTATACCAGAACCTCTGGTACTGTATGGGTCTGGGCTTAGCTATACCAGAACCTCTGGTACTGTATGGGTCTGGGCTTAGCTATACCAGAGCCTCTGGTACTGTATGGCTCTGGGCTTAGCTATACCAGAACCTCTGGTACTGTATGGGTCTGGGCTTAGCTATACCAGAACCTCTGGTACTGTATGGCTCTGGGCTTAGCTATACCAGAACCTCTGGTACTGTATGGGTCTGGGCTTAGCTATACCAGAGCCTCTGGTACTGTATGGCTCTGGGCTTAGCTATACCAGAACCTCTGGTACTGTATGGGTCTGGGCTTAGCTATACCAGAACCTCTGGTACTGTATGGCTCTGGGCTTAGCTATACCAGAACCTCTGGTACTGTATGGCTCTGGGCTTAGCTATACCAGAACCTCTGGTACTGTATGGCTCTGGGCTTAGCTATACCAGAACCTCTGGTACTGTATGGCTCTAGGCTTAGCTATACCAGAGCCCCTGGTACTGTATGGCTCTGGGCTTAGCTATACCAGAACCTCTGGTACTGTATGGGTCTGGGCTTAGCTATACCAGAACTTCTGGTACTGTATGGCTCTGGGCTTAGCTATACCAGAACCTCTGGTACTGTATGGGTCTGGGCTTAGCTATACCAGAGCCCCTGGTATTGTATGGCTCTGGGCTTAGCTATACCAGAGCCCCTGGTACTGTATGGCTCTGGGCTTAGCTATACCAGAGCCACTGCCATAGAAACACACAGAGCATGTCTGTGTCTCTGTGGTTGCACCTTTGCAATACAGGAAACCGCTCGTCTCTCGCCCAACCCGTTCAAAACTACAAGACCGGAGCTACATTTTTCTCTTTCTGCCGCGTTGCTTTGTGTCTAAGAACAGCCCTTAGCCGTGGTATATTGGTCATATACCACACTCCCTCGGGCCTTACTTTCATGTGGGCTAAGAGTTGTTCAAGCTCGGTAGAATCTTATTCAGAATGATTAACAGCTGTAGAGACTGTAAAACGGTGCTTCCACCAAGTATGAGCTCTGGGCTGTGAAGACACACAATCAATACATCTTCATTTTTATTCATTTGGAAATATAGGTTGAGTAGATCGGAAAGGACACAAATCTAATTTAATGCCTTTTTAGATTTCCTTTTAAGACAGATAAATATGAAGATGTTTCTATTGGTGCCCGCCCAGTATCTAAAACATCCAATCAGCTGTGAAATAGGAAGTGGGTTCTTTAATGCTGGAGCACACATGGTTAACTCTTCACTATTGAAAGCTCCACATAATGTACTCGTTCATTTGTTGCTGCATCGGGAGACATGAAGAGAGGGATGAGAGAAGGGGAGGAAGAGAGGTGAAAGAGGAGAGGTGGGATGATGCTTGATAAAGACCTGCGCTGCCATTTGGAATTGCAAACAAGTAGTGAAAAAAAATGCTTGTGGAATCATTTCTCTCTCACTCTCATTCTCTCTCTATCCCTCTCTCTTCAGAGTAGAATGTGTTTTCACGTTACCCCTCTCCATCTTGCCCTGTGTGTGTGTGTCTCTCACCATCTTGCCCTGTGTGTGTGTCTCTCCATCTTGCCCTGTGTGTGTGTCTCTCCATCTTGCCCTGTGTGTGTGTGTCTCTCACCATCTTGCCCTGTGTGTGTCTCTCTCCATCTTGCCCTGTGTGTGTGTCTCTCCATCTTGCCCTGTGTGTGTGTGTCTCTCTCCATCTTGCCCTGTGTGTGTGTCTCTCTCCATCTTGCCCTGTGTGTCTCTCTCACCATCTTGCCCTGTGTGTGTCTCTCTCCATCTTGCCCTGTGTGTGTCTCTCTCCATCTTGCCCTGTGTGTGTGTCTCTCCATCTTGCCCTGTGTGTGTGTGTCTCTCTCCATCTTGCCCTGTGTGTGTGTGTCTCTCTCCATCTTGCCCTGTGTGTGTGTGTGTGTCTCTCTCTCCATCTTGCCCTGTGTGTGTGTCTCTCTCCATCTTGCCCTGTGTGTGTGTCTCTCTCCATCTTGCCCTGTGTGTGTCTCTCTCTCTCATCTTGCCCTGTGTGTGTGTCTCTCTCCATCTTGCCCTGTGTGTGTGTCTCTCTCCATCTTGCCCTGTGTGTGTCTCTCTCCATCTTGCCCTGTGTGTGTGTCTCTCTCCATCTTGCCCTGTGTGTGTCTCTCTCCATCTTGCCCTGTGTGTGTCTCTCTCCATCTTGCCCTGTGTGTGTGTGTCTCTCTCTCTCATCTTGCCCTGTGTGTGTGTCTCTCTCCATCTTGCCCTGTGTGTGTGTGTCTCTCTCCATCTTGCCCTGTGTGTGTGTGTGTGTCTCACCATCTTGCCCTGTGTGTGTGTCTCACCATCTTGCCCTGTGTGTGTGTCTCACCATCTTGCCCTGTGTGTGTGTCTCTCACCATCTTTCCCTGTGTGTGTGTGTCTCACCATCTTTCCCTGTGTGTGTGTGTGTGTGTGTGTGTCTCTCCATCTTGCCATGTGTGTGTGTCTCACCATCTTGCCCTGTGTGTGTGTCTCTCTCCATCTTGCCCTGTGTGTGTAGTGTCTCACCATCTTGCCCTGTGTGTGTGTGTCTCACCATCTTTCCCTGTGTGTGTGTGTGTGTGTGTCTCTCCATCTTGCCATGTGTGTGTGTCTCACCATCTTGCCCTGTGTGTGTGTCTCTCTCCATCTTGCCCTGTGTGTGTGTGTCTCACCATCTTTCCCTGTGTGTGTGTGTGTGTGTGTGTGTGTGTGTCTCACCATCTTGCCCTGTGTGTGTGTCTCACCATCTTGCCCCGCTGCTGAGCGGAGCGGGTCTCTCGGAGGGTGAAGACGCTACCGCAGACAGAGATCTCTCTCCAGACGCCCGGTTTGGAATCCTCCGTGAAGCCGTGGCGAGGGTGCATCACCAGCACGCCGTTGGTGGTCAGCCCGTCCATCTGACCGTCACACGTCTTCCATTTAGCTGCCTTCTCCTGACGGGGGCGGGGGGGTTTAGAGAGGGAAATAGAAAGTAAATTGTTAATTTTCTTTATAGTGTCAAGATTTACTGTACTGTGTGGTATATGCATGTACCTTTCTGAACATTTTAACAAATCAAAGAGGGAGGTGAAAATCCCCCCATTTTCATTTTAGTGACACACACACACCTGGTCTCCCCCCGTCCCACACACACACACCTCTCCTCCCCCCATCCCACACACACCTCTCCTCCCCCCATCCCACACACACACACACACACCTCTCCTCCCCCCATCCCACACACACACACACCTCTCCTCCCCCCATCCCACACACACACACACACACACACACCTCTCCTCCCCTCATCCCACACACACACACACCTCTCCCCTCCCCACACACCCCGCCCCCCGACCCACACCCCCCCCCCCGACCCACACACCCCGACCCACACACCCCTCCCCCCGACCCACACACCCCTCCCCCCGACCCACACACCCCGACCCACACACCCCTAGGAAGATGTTCTTGGAGCTGTCGAAGCCGGCAGCGTAGATGCGTGCGGTGTAGGGGGGCGTCCTCTGACACATGACACGGCAGGCGAAGCGAGAGATGGTGCTCTGGACCGACTGGGTGTCTGAGTTACTCTGGCTCCCTGCCACCGTGTCGGTGACCACAAAGTCTATAGGGCTCTCTGTGGAACGACCAATCTGACCGGAGGAGGGAGGGGAACGGTGGGAGAGAAAAGACTATGTTACAAGTAGGTTGACTTTATGTGGGAGGCAGACAGAGAGAGGGAGAGAAATGGGGAGAGAGAAAGACAATATGTTACAAGTAGGTTGACTTTATGTGGGAGGCAGACAGAGAGAGGGAGAGAAATGGGGAGAGAGAAAGACAATATGTTACAAGTAGGTTGACTTTATGTGGGAGGCAGACAGAGAGAGGGAGAGAAATGGGGGGAGAGAAAGACAATATGTTACAAGTAGGTTGACTTTATGTGGGAGACAGACAGAGAAAGGGAGAGAAATGGGGAGAGAGAAAGACAATATGTTACAAGTAGGTTGACTTTATGTGGGAGGCAGACAGAGAGAGGGAGAGAAATGGGGAGAGAGAAAGACAATATGTTACAAGTAGGTTGACTTTATGTGGGAGGCAGACAGAGAGAGGGAGAGAAATGGGGAGAGAGAAAGACAATATGTTACAAGTAGGTTGACTTTATGTGGGAGGCAGACAGAGAGAGGGAGAGAAATGGGGAGAGAGAAAGACAATATGTTACAAGTAGGTTGACTTTATGTGGGAGGCAGACAGAGAGAGGGAGAGAAATGGGGAGAGAGAAAGACAATATGTTACAAGTAGGTTGACAGACAGAGAGAGGGAGAGAAATGGGGAGAGAGAAAGACAGAGGACGTAAATGTGTTTAGGAGACATCGACTGCACAGGTAGATTTAAAACTAATTCCATTGAAAACAGGTAATATGTTATTTATGCTCATAACTCATGTCTTATCAAGGGGGTTTACTTCTACCTCACAGAAACAGGCTCCTGCCCAATGGGTTATTCTGACTCAATACTTACTAACTTAATACTGTAACTAGTTAACACACAACACATTTGAAAAGTACAAACACAAGCCAATACATTCACATAAATATATAAGAATATGGATAGGTCCCAAATGGCGCCCTATTCCCTAATAGTCCTATGGCCCCTGGTTGAAAGAAGTGCACTACTTAGGGAATAGGGTGCACTACAGAGCCCTATGGCCCCTGGTTGAAAGAAGTACACTACTTAGGGAATAGGGTGCACTACAGAGCCCTATGGCCCCTGGTTGAAAGAAGTACACTACTTAGGGAATAGGGTGCACTACAGAGCCCTATGGCCCCTGGTTGAAAGAAGTACACTACTTAGGGAATAGGGTGCACTACAGAGCCCTATGGCCCCTGGTTGAAAGAAGTACACTACTTAGGGAACGGGTGCACTACAGAGCCCTATGGCCCCTGGTTAAAAGATGTGCACTACATTAGGGTTGGTGACTTTAAGATTTTATCGTCTATCGATGTGTGACAGCCATCGTTGATGGTTTAGCATATTTAAATCTGGACCGCAGCACCAGAGTCTGACATCACGGCGAGCGCACATCACAGTGACATGCCAAATGCCCTTTTTACCTAACTGCCTAAATGTTCAAAATATATGGTAGTTATGAACATAAAGCAACAGAACCATGTAGAGTGAAGAGTACCAAAGCAGTGTAATATCTCAGATCTGCCCTAACAGGGTCCCTCCCATCCCCTCTCCAACATGGGATGATCTGGGGTCAGACGTATTGTTTAGAACAGAAAGGAGCCCAGAAGACAGAACGTTCCAGATGTGCTTTACCCTGATGATCCAGACTAAATAACACGCTACACTTGATACGACTATATGTCTATGCTTTTAAAGGTAGGCTAATTTAACTGATATCTGAGTATTTTGTATAGACAACAGAAACACTACTAAGTTGAAAATGTGCTGGTGAACAGATGAATGCAACAGTCCCCTCCACAAAACGCTGTTTACATTGATATCCATACTGAATGAAGCACTTAGAAAGAGACCTCACGGACACCCGAAACCTTTTCACTTCATTTAAGGGGAAAATTTGCCTTAAAATGTATTTTTGCGCAACTGACTTAAAAGTGTAGGAAAGTTTAAGAGAAAATGTCCTTAAGGATGTTTTCTGCAACTGGGCCCAGAAGGATGAGTTTGTCGTTACCTGGAACATGTCTGTGTTGTTATCATGAGTATATTCCACCACCACCGTCTGACCTCTGGATAACGTGTAGGAGATGCTGTGTTGGTCCTTGTTGCTGATAGCCTGGAGAGGGGGGGAGGGACAGAGGGAGGGAGGACGGGAGGGGGGACAGGGAAAGATGGGGGAGGGATGGAGAAATGAGGAACGATCAGTGTAGAAATGTTGAACAGAGAAGGTTCTGTCCTCAGCTCTTTTTGTTATATTTCTATCTGCTAAGTAGCGTTCTAAACGTCTCACACACACACACACACACACACACACACACACACACACACACACACATCCAAATGGTCCCCAACAATCCCAGCCTCGTAGTTTAACAGGCCTGTTTAAAGACTTAAGAGGATGGAAACAGACATGTTTCCAAGGAAACACACACACACACACTTTGTAGGACAACACTCTGCTGCCCTTCATTGGACAGTTCACACTTAACTCTGCCGTAAACAGCCAGTGTGTTCTGTGTGTTCGTAAAGGCATGGTTCACATACTTCCACTGTTAACCAAGGCAGTAGTGTTATGGTGTTGTGTGTAGGTTTTTAATTGAATTACAATTTTATTTTTTACCTTTATTTAACTAGTCAAGTCAGTTAAGAAAAAAATCTTATATACAACGATGGCCTACCAAAGGACAAAAGGCCTCCTGCAGGGACAGGGTAAAAGGGCCTCCTGCAGGGACAGGGTAAAAGGGCCTCCTGCAGGGACAGGGTAAAAGGGCCTCCTGCAGGGACAGGGTAAAAGGGCCTCCCGCAAGGACAGGGTAAAAGGGCCTCCCGCAAGGACAGGGTAAAAGGGCCTCCTGCAGGGACAGGGTAAAAGGGCCTCCCGCAGGGACAGGGTAAAAGGGCCTCCCGCAAGGACAGGGTAAAAGGGCCTCCCGCAGGGACAGGGTAAAAGGGCCTCCTGCAGGGACAGGGTAAAAGGGCCTCCTGCAGGGACAGGGTAAAAGGGCCTCCTGCAGGGACAGGGTAAAAGGGCCTCCTGCAGGGACAGGGTAAAAGGGCCTCCTGCAGGGACAGGGTAAAAGGGCCTCCTGCAGGGACAGGGTAAAAGGGCCTCCTGCAGGGACAGGGTAAAAGGGCCTCCTGCAGGGACAGGGTAGAAAGGCCTCCTGCAGGGACAGGGTAGAAAGGCCTCCTGCAGGGACAGGGTAGAAAGGCCTCCTGCAGGGACAGGGTAGAAAGGCCTCCTGCAGGGACAGGGTAGAAAGGCCTCCTGCAGGGACAGGGTAGAAAGGCCTCCTGCAGGGACAGGGTGCTGGGATTAAAAATACAAATATAAGACAAAACACAAATCACGACAAGAGATACTGGTAGGGGTGTGTGTGTCTTACCTTAGCTGCCTGTGCGGTGCAGGCAGCGTGCACTGTGCTGGGTTTGACCCCATTAGCCTTGGGTCTCTTAGACAGACTGAAGCGGCTTTTCCTCCTGCCTCGATCACCGTTGGGTAGAGAGCCATTGTACCTAAAGAGAGAGACAGACAGAGAGATAAACAAGGGGATAGGATGCCATGTTGGAAGCAAGAAGTGTTCCTAGAGCAGGCAGGGGGAGTTGCTGTGAGTTCACATACACGCCTGCATTGTGTGTGTGTGTGTGTGTGTGTGTATTACTATCTTTGTGGGTACTGGAAATCCCCAAAAGTATTTCCCAGGTCCCCATGAGTACAAAGGCTAGATTTAAAGATAGGTTTAAGCTATGAGTGTGTGTGATCCAGCTGTGCTGATATCTCATCACTGTTTTCCATTGGAGACCAGGACCAACACTACTGTTATAATCATCTCCCTGGAGACCAACACTAGTGTTATAATCATCTCCCTGGAGACCAACACTAGTGTTATAATCATCTCCCTGGAGACCAACACTAGTGTTATAATCATCTCCCTGGAGACCAACACTACTGTTATAATCATCTCCCTGGAGACCAACACTACTGTGATAATCATCTCCCTGGAGACCAACACTACTGTTATAATCATCTCCCTGGAGACCAACACTAGTGTGATAATCATCTCCCTGGAGACCAACACTACTGTTATAATCATCTCCCTGGAGACCAACACTAGTGTTATAATCATCTCCCTGGAGACCAACACTACTGTTATAATCATCTCCCTGGAGACCAACACTACGATGATAATCATTACTGTTATAATCATCTCCCTGGAGACCAACACTAGTGTTATAATCATCTCCCTGGAGACCAACACTAGTGTTATAATCATCTCCCTGGAGACCAACACTAGTGTTATAATCATCTCCCTGGAGACCAACACTAGTGTTATAATCATCTCCCTGGAGACCAACACTAGTGTTATAATCATCTCCCTGGAGACCAACACTAGTGTTATAATCATCTCCCTGGAGACCAACACTAGTGTTATAATCATCTCCCTGGAGACCAACACGAGTGTTATAATCATCTCCCTGGAGACCAACACTAGTGTTATAATCATCTCCCTGGAGACCAACACGAGTGTTATAATCATCTCCCTGGAGACCAACACTAGTGTTATAATCATCAATTATTTTCCTCAACATAGAGGAACAGCCATAAGTATCTACATTTACATTACATTTACATTTAAGTCATTTGGCAGACGCTCTTATCCAGAGCGATCTGAGTTACTATCATCAATATAGAGGAACAGCCATAAGCATCTGAGTTGGTAACTAAGTGGTGAAGTGTTATAATGTGGTTGGCTCCTTACCCCAGCACCATGAGCTCTCCATATTTCACTGGCACTTTGGAGGACGAGGTGGAGGAGGGGGAGATATTTTCCTGCTCTGGAGAGAACATGGGCCCGGCTGGCTGGCTGGGTGAGGGTAGGAGGGAGCTCACACTAAATGGGTGGGGTCAGCTGAGCTTCAGCTCCGCCTCCTCATCCTGCATGTGCCTGTTGGTTGTCGCCGCTGCAACCCTAGATAGAGATAAGAGAGAGAGAGCGCGTGAGGTCAGTCACACGTGGACAACACAGCTCACAACATCAGGAAGTCACCTGATCTCTCAGGTCTCACCTTACACTGAACAGGAAGTCACTGACAGTTACACCACCACACACCCATTAAGACACACACAAATATGGCCCTAGAAAAAAAATATCTGCGTTGCGCCAAGCGTGGAATCCAGACATTAAACCCGAATGAAACAATACTCCAATAGCATTATCTTTCATCTTCCTGAAAGGGCCTGTCTGTGTTGTGGTGCTCTTATGTCTCGTCTACACTTAGTGTAGCCGTTAGCGATGATGCTAATGATAACCATCTGCCGGTAGATGAAAAGGCTTTCCCAAAAACCTTCTCAATTTAATGTTAACTACAAAGCAGCCTATCTGCTACCTACCTGGCAGAATGATACCATGATTATTTGCATCAATCCAGTGGCCATTTGCTTAGAAAACTCTGCAATCTCATGAGGGCTACAGAAGCACCGCTAACCAAACAACGGTCTCTGGCTGGTGCCACCTGCATTACAGGATAACTACACCCACACGTGTGTGTGTGTTATATGGTCTGGGGTTGAAATGGTTGCTGCTGTGTGTCTGTGTATCCCCTTAGGATAGGTTTATACTCCCCCACGCGGTCACCAAACCCCCCCCCCCCACCCACGGTCACCAAACTCCCCACGCGGTCACCAAACCCCCCACCCCCCCACCCACGGTCACCAAACTCCCCCACGCGGTCACTCCCCCACGCGGTCACCAAATGCGCTCGGCAGAAAAACAAGGGGTGCTTAAAGTTTCAAGTTGCAAAAGTTTTGCTACCGTTTCCCCTAATGAATACGACCCAGGGCTTCCACAGTGACCTCACTTCCTCAGACAACAGTGCCTTTGTGCAGCCAGGCAGTCCCCCCCCCCCTAAAAACAACACCAACAATTTGCCTGTGTCCTGTTTGGCACGCAGGTCGAGTCCCGTCCTTCAACAGTTCAAGGAAAGGGAAAGGTGTGCTATTCTTCAACCACACTTTTGAGTGTTCAGAATGCACACTGGACTGGCTGTTGATCGGGACGCTTGTGAGAACTGCGCTGACGAAGTCGCTTCACATGGGAGTTGAGGTGATTCACAAATGGAATAGATCAGGCCAGTTTCCTGGAAACAGATTCACACACAACCTATTTCATACCTCTCAGCTGCCAAGGCATCATTTGCAAAAAGCGAAGGCCTCAACTCACATCAAGTTAAAATAATGTTACTCCCCACCACACTAACCACAAAAACACTAATGGAGAACTTCCAACGGAGATGGCTGACTGTTAACACCTTCTCACAAAGCAACTGTCTTGATGATGCAGAGGTTGTTGATCCCGCTCACCCCAAGTCTTCAACGACACCCTCCTGATGGAAACAGTCCCCCCCCCCCAAAAATAACACTCGTGCCCACATCAACATAAACACTGGTGAACCCCTGATGTGGGGCAGCCTAAGGCTCAGGGGTCGGAGCTACTCAACTCAAAGGTCTCACCCAAAATCTGATGACAGGAGTCCAAACATCCTCTTTTAGGAAGTGTCTGAATCTCAATGAACTTTTAGGTTATCAGCTCAGTGGAGAAAAGTAATTTCATGAGAGAGAGAGAAAAGTCCCTTCATATATGAGTGAGAGTGTGTGAGTGAGAGAGAGAAAAGTCCCTTCATATATGAGTGAGAGTGTGTGAGTGAGAGTGTGTGAGTGAGTGAGGGAGAGGCAGTGTGTTTCCAGATGAAGGGATGGTGGTGAGGAAGCAGACAGACTAGGTGTGGTGGAGGACCTCCATGGGGAAGCAGACAGACTAGGCGTGGTGTGGTGGAGGACCTCCATGAGGAAGCAGACAGACTAGGCGTGGTGTGGTGGAGGACCTCCATGGGGAAGCAGACAGACTAGGCGTGGTGTGGTGGAGGACCTCCATGAGGAAGCAGACAGACTAGGGGTGGTGTGGTGGAGGCCCTCCATGGGGAAGCAGACAGACTAGGCGTGGTGGAGGACCTCCATGGGGAAGCAGACAGACTAGGCGTGGTGTGGTGGAGGACCTCCATGGGGAAGCAGACAGAATAGGTGTGGTGGAGGATCTCCATGGGGAAGCAGACAGACTAGGCGTGGTGTGGTGGAGGCCCTCCATGGGGAAGCAGACAGACTAGGCGTGGTGTGGTGGAGGACCTCCATGAGGAAGCAGACAGACTAGGCGTGGTGTGGTGGAGGCCCTCCATGGGGAAGCAGACAGACTAGGCGTGGTGTGGTGGAGGCCCTCCATGGGGAAGCAGACAGACTAGGCGTGGTGTGGTGGAGGACCTCCATGGGGAAGCAGACAGACTAGGCGTGGTGTGGTGGAGGACCTCCATGAGGAAGCAGACAGACTAGGGGTGGTGTGGTGGAGGACCTCCATGAGGAAGCAGACAGACTAGGCGTGGTGTGGTGGAGGCCCTCCATGGGGAAGCAGACAGACTAGGCGTGGTGTGGTGGAGGACCTCCATGAGGAAGCAGACAGACTAGGCGTGGTGTGGTGGAGGACCTCCATGGGGAAGCAGACAGACTAGGCGTGGTGTGGTGGAGGACCTCCATGGGGAAGGACAACCACATCAGTGGCCCCAGCAGACAGCCTGCTTCCTGGGCAAACACCAGCTGCCTCCTGGGATATCCAACAGGCCAGCCAGTTAGCCAGCCTGCTAACCAGCCAGCAAGTCAACCAGACAGCCAACAAACTAGCCAGACAGCCAGCTAACCAGTCAATCACAGTCAACCAACCAACCAGACAGCCTGTCAGTCCGCGAACCTTTCAGGCACCCAGTCTAGCAGCACCTCTAAGAGAGAGTACTAAGCTAAGTCAGTATCAGTCATCTTACTTTCACTTAGTGCTGCTGGCTGACTGGAGGCCTGGCTGGTTAGCTGACTCGCTGTCTAAATGGTTTGTAGACTGGCTAATTGGCTGGCTGGTTAAATGAGTAACAGGGGTCCTCTGCAGCTCAGTTGGTAGAGCCTGGCACTTGTAACGGCAGGATAGTGGGTTCAAATCCCAAAACTTTCTGCTAAGCGGAATATATTATAGTTAAGCCAGTCTCGTTGATGGCTATCAACTCTCTGCACTTCAGCCTCCATTAAGTGCAACTCTCAACCTTCAGCGAGAACACTCCTATCCTTAGGTTGTTTACTCGCAGCTGGGGATGGGCACAGCTTTTGAAATATTTGAATATCTGAACAGACATTAGTATTTGATTACTTGTGTGAGTAAAAATTACAGGCCTATTTTAAAAATGAAAATATCCATGTTACATTGCTGCATACAAGGATATACCACGATATTTCAAATTCTTAATTGAATAAAACTAACTTTTAAAAGTCATTTTTATGACATGCACCCCATAAAGACAGGCGCCTTCACACATGATTGTTTTTGTTAGCCAATCAAAGCTTCACTAGGCCTCCAGTCAAAGAGGCTCACTACAATACATTTTAATAGGAAGTTAGCAAAAATAGAGAAGCTCTTGCTGCCGTGGAAAGGAACATACCTGTCTATTCGTGAAAAACTGATTAACTCTTTAGTCATATACCAGTTTACCTATTTGCAGAAATATTCCATTTTATTTGGAACAGCAAGCCAAACAAAATTAAAACGGGCCTATTTATATAATGAATATGAATTTGGAGGGCAGAAATTATTAAATATTAAAGCATTAGACCTTAAATCCGAACTGTTTCTCTAGCAGATTAGTAAGAATGTCTCACTCCATGTTCAAGAATGGCTGTTTTCCCCCATTTATTCAGATTACAACCTCTCACTTTCAGGTTATTAAAAAATGAAACAATCTCTAAAATATTGCTATTTTTAAAACAAACCATAGACAGCCGGTTGCAATTCCAGTTTAATCCACCAGAAAAGACAGAACAAATATTATGGTTAACCTCAAATATACTAATTGACTAAAAATGTATTTAAAAAAAATATATTATTATTATTTTAAATGTATAATCTTTGTAAATTATATCATAAATGGAGTTGTCACACAAAAATACAGAAATGTTTGCTCTACTCAAAATTACAACCAACTAATTGCAGCATTACCACAGAAATGGAAGAGGCAAGTGGAAGGGGGAGCAAGTAAGGACCTTGCCTGTTGGCTCTACATTAAAAACCAAAAATTGGTTAAACAAAATTGTGATAAATAAAAAAAGTATACCATTTTCATTTAGGGACAAAAAAATTGACAGCTGTGCCATATGATTCCAAAATAGTTGGGAAGAGATTTTCAATGTACCGATTCCATGGCACATGGTTTTCATATATATATAGGGGGTACAACCATCGCAGTTCTGCATATTTGGTTTTGGTACGGTCCATGTAGCTTGTTTTTGGTCACAAGTTCAGGAATGCCTGAAGAATTGCAACATTTAACTGGAGCCAACTCTGCAAATTTTTATTTTATTTTACCTTTATTTAACTAGTTAAGAACAAATTCTTATTTTCAATGACGGCCTAGGAACTGTGGGTTAACTGAATGTGGGTTAACTGCCTGTTCAAGGTACAGATTTGTACCTTGTCAGCTCGGGGGTTTGAACTTGCAACCTTCTGGTTACTAGTCCAACGCTCTAACCACTAGGCTACCCTGCCGCCCCGGCACTGCTGGGTGATTTAAAAAGTCATAGTCAATCGATCAATAATACAATAATACTCTTAGCAAAAATGTTGATGTTTAATTTAAAATGTGTAACAACTATGAGAAAAGAAAGGTTCAGAACATTGGTGAAATATCACACCACAGGCAAATAGAAAACTGGATGGTGTTCAGAGATAGATGGGAGGGGTTGAGGGGAGCTGAAGGCTGGGACTGGATGGTGTTCAGAGATAGATGGGTGGGGTTGAGGGGAGCTGAAGGCTGGGACTGGATGGTGTTCAGAGATAGATGGGAGGGGTTGAGGGGAGCTGAAGGATGGGACTGGATGGTGTTCAGAGATAGATGGGAGGGGTTGAGGGGAGCTGAAGGATGGGACTGGATGGTGTTCAGAGATAGATGGGAGGGGTTGAGGGAGCTGAAGGCTGGGACTGGATGGTGTTCAGAGATAGATGGGAGGGGTTGAGGGGAGCTGAAGGATGGGACTGGATGGTGTTCAGAGATAGATGGGAGGGGTTGAGGGGAGTTGTTGCTTACGCTCTGCGTCCGGTTTGGACTCCTGAGTGTGTTGGTTGTTGCTTACGCCCTGCATCCGGTCTGGACTCCTGAGTGTGTTGGTTGCATGGAGGGATCAGAGGAGGAGGATTGGTTTGCACACGCTGAAGATTACAAGTCTGATGACCAAGTAATCGATCTGAGGGGACTCTCGGGAAAGGAGACCGACACTAAGTTTCTCTTTCCCTCCCGCTCAGACTCCCCGTCGTTGCCTCCCTCCCTCATTCTTCCTGTGTAACCCATCTAATCGATGAGCAGGGATGTGTAAAATATCAGAAGAGAGGGAAGGAGAAGAGGAGGAATCATATCTCAGTCACCTGGGATTTGGGAGGGAAATTGTGTTCCAGACAGGGAGAGGGGATGTGTGTAGGCTACCTGGGATTTGGGAGGGAAATCGTGTTCCAGACAGGGAGAGGGGATGTGTGTAGGCTACCTGGGATTTGGGAGGGAAATCGTGTTCCAGACAGGGAGAGGGGATGTGTGTAGGCTACCTGGGATTTGGGAGGGAAATCGTGTTCCAGACAGGGAGAGGGGATGTGTGTAGGCTACCTGGGATTTGGGAGGGAAATCGTGTTCCAGTCAGGGAGAGGGGATGTGTGTAGGCTACCTGGGATTTGGATTTGGTTCTGGAGCACTGGTCTGGGATGGGGTTCTGGAGCACTGGTCTGGGATGGGGTTCTGGAGCACTGGTCTGGGATGGGGTTCTGGAGCACTGGTCTGGGATGGGGTTCTGGAGCACTGGTCTGGGATGGGGTTCTGGAGCACTGGTATGGGATGGGGTTCTGGAGCACTGGTCTGGGATGGGGTTCTGGAGCACTGGACTGGGGCCTGGCTGGGAGAGCAGGAAGGCCGTCTGACCCCCTGCATTGGGGTGGCAGGTAGCCTAGTGGTTAGAGTGTTGGGCCAGTAACCAGCAGGTAGCCTAGTGGTTAGAGCGTTGGGCCAGTAACCAGCAGGTAGCCTAGTGGTTAGAGCGTTGGGCCAGTAACCAGCAGGTAGCCTAGTGGTTAGAGCGTTGGGCCAGTAACCAGCAGGTAGCCTAGTGGTTAGAGCGTTGGGCCAGTAACCAGCAGGTAGCCTAGTGGTTAGAGCGTTGGGCCAGTAACCAGCAGGTAGCCTAGTGGTTAGAGCGTTGGGCCAGTAACCAGCAGGTAGCCTAGTGGTTAGAGTGTTGGGCCAGTAACCAGCAGGTAGCCTAGTGGTTAGAGTGTTGGGCCAGTAACCAGCAGGTAGCCTAGTGGTTAGAGCGTTGGGCCAGTAACCAGCAGGTAGCCTAGTGGTTAGAGTGTTGGGCCAGTAACCGAATGGTTGCTAGATCGAATCCCCGAGCTGACAAGGTTAAAATCTGTCGTTCTGGCCCTGAACAAGGCAGTTAACCCACTGTTCCCCAGAAGACCATCATTGTAAATAAGAATTGCAAATTTGTTCTTGCCTAGTTAAATAAAGGTTAAATAAAATAATGGTCGAGAGCTGAGGCGGAGGGTTGTGTGTGTGTGGTCTGGGATTTGGCTGACTGTTTGTGGAACACTTCAACACAACATTCTTACTGTACTATACACATACGCCATCCACAGATAGGCCTCGTCTATTATAAATCCACTGATAACTTTACGATGGGGAAATTCACTAGCAATGATCCTACCAGTGCTGGGACTTTAATACAGTGCAGTTATTGGTCATGAAGCAGAGGTCGCATCAAGGTAATCAACAAGGTAATCAACATCACTATGAAGAGTGTGTCCTGTGTTTCTAAAAGTCTGTTGCCAAAAGTGTCATGTTGTTTAGGTGTATTCCTGCTGTATTCCTGCTGTATTCCGGGCATGCGGAGGGTAACAAATACAATTTGATTTGAGGTCTAGATGTTTGTCCATCTTTCTAAAACCCTCCTCTACGGGCCGACGTTCGGGACGTCAAACCCTCCTCTACGGGCCGACGTTCTGGATGTAAAAGATAAAAAAAAAACTGTTGAGAGGAGGGGGGACTGCCTGTGAGCGTTTGATGTTTTCCTCAGCGTGCGTATTCTGTGTGCGTATGTGGATGCGTGTTGCTGGGGAACGTAGGGAGGGAGCTCAAAGCCTTTTTCTTTCTGCAGGTTAGCTAACCAGGGGAAGCCAACTGAGCGAGTGAATCAAACTTCTTAAAAACGGAGAAACCTGAAAGTACTGCATGTCAGGATTAGACGTCGACCGATTATGATTTTTCAAAGCCGACACCGATTATTGGAGGACCAAAAAAGCCGATACCGATTAATCAGCTGATTTAAAAAAAAAATGTATTTGTAATAATGAATGAACACTTATTTTAACTTAATATAATACATCAATAAAATAAATTTAGCCTCAAGTAAATAATGAAACATGTTTAATTGGGTTTAAATAATGCAAAAACAAAGTATTGGAGAATGTAAAAGTGCAATATGTGCTATGTAAGAGAGCTAACGTTTCTGTTCCTTGCTCAGAACATGAGAACATATGAAAGCTGGTGGTTCCTTTTAACGAGTCTTCAATATTACCAGGTAAGAAGTTTTAGGTTGTAGTTATTATAGGACTATTTCCCTCTATACCATTTGTATTTCATTAACCTTTGACTATTGAATGTTCTTATAGGCACTTTAGTATTGCCAGTGTAACAGTATAGCTTCCGTCCCTCTCCTCGCTCCTCCCTGGGCTTGAACCAGCAACACAATGATAATAGCCACCATCGAAGCAGCGTTACCCATGCAGAGCAAGGGAAATAACCACCCCAAAGCGAGTGACGTTTGAAACGCTATTAGCGCGCGCCAACTAGCTAGCCATTTCCCTTCGGTTACACCAGCCTCATCTCAGGAGTTGATAGGCTTGAAGTCATAAACAGCGCAATGCTTGACGCACAACGAAGAGCTGCTGGCAAAACGCACAAAAGTGCTGTTTGAATGAATGTTTACGCGCCTGCTTCTGCCTACCACCGCTCAGTCAGATACTTAGATACTTGTATGCTCAGTCAGATTATATGCAACGCAGGACACGCTAGATAATATCTAGTAATATCATCAACCATGTGTAGTTAACTAGTGATTATGATTGATTGTTTTTTATAAGATAAGTTTAATGCTAGCTAGCAACTTACCTTGGCTTACTGCATTCGTGTAACAGGCAGGCTTCTTGTGGAGTGCAACGAGAGAGAGGTAGGTCGTTATTGCGTTGGACTAGTTAACTGTAAGGTTGCAAGATTAGATCCCCCGAGCTGACAATGTGAAAATCTGTCGTTCTGCCCCTGAACATGGCAGTTAACCCACCGTTTCTAGGCCGTCATTAAAAGTAAGAATGTGTTCTTAACTGACTTGCGTAGTTAAATAAAGGTAAAAATATATATATATATATTCAACCAGTAAAATGGCTCTTTGGCTAGCTTTTGCTACAGCCTATATCAATGAGCGTTAGCATTCTAGCTAACAACTGCTGCATCCAAAACAGTTATTTTGCAATGATCACAACCGAATATAATCTTAGCGACGTTTCAAGCAAGAATCAAAACATCATTGTAAGCGTAAGTTATTTTGTTTAGCCTAAGATTGATGTTTTTATTTTTTCTATGTTGAATGGGTGCAGAGCGCGACACCCCCTGGACAGGACACTAGTCTATCACCTCAGTACACCCCCTGGACAGGACACTAGTCTATCCCCTCAGTACACCCCCTGGACAGGACACTAGTCTATCCCCTCAGTACACCCCCTGGACAGGACACTAGTCTATCCCCTCAGTACACCCCCTGGACAGGACACTAGTCTATCACAGGGCCTTCACCCCTTAATGCTGAGTGCCAAGCAGTAACAGAGGGAGTCAAATGACCTAGACATTCTCACAAGGTCTAATACACTGAACAGAGGTTGAATTTCACTAGTGGTTGGTTCCCAAATGTCTTTCAGACATTTATAAAACACACTCCAGATATCTAAAACTAGGGTTGCAAAATTCATGGTACTTTCAATAAATTCCCTGGTTTTCCAGAAATCCTGGTTGGAAGATTCACGGAATCGGAAGGGAATAAGAAGGAAATCCGGAAACGGGATTTCTGGAAAACCAGGGAATTTATTGAAAGTTCCCAGAATCCTATTTAATAGCCTATCAGACAAACAGGAGAAAGCCTTCCAATAGCAGACATGTTTCTTTGGACTACTCAAAGGCAGAGGTTGACTTAAATCTTAGACACTGTATTCCATAGAATGGAAACGTGGGCTGTAGCCTAACTGAACTCGTATTCAAAGCAATGTTTCTATCCACTCAGCCCAGTCACATGCTGTAATGGACCTGAAACGCATGAAAACTACACAACGCAGTGTAGGTCAATGTAATTAGGTACAGAGACCCCCACCTTCCATCTTCAAAGGCCACCTGGCACCGATTATACAGCCCCACCCTACCACCACCCTGTGTGTGTGTGTGTGTGTGTGTCCGTATTAACAGTAAATTATTGTCACTAGGTAGGTAATCCCCATCAAACACACCCAGGGGAGGGGAGAGAGGGGCCTAGAGAGAGAGAGAGAGAGAGAGAGAGAGAGAGAGAGAGAGAGAGAGAGGTGTACTGACTCCAGTAGGCAGTACTGGGATGTAGGCTACTGGTGACAGATGGAGAGACTGGGAGATGGAGAGGAGGGGAGAGAGGGGCCTAGAGAGAGAGAGAGAGACAGAGAGAGAGAGGTGTACTGACTCCAGTAGGCAGTGCTGGGATGTAGGCGACTGGTGACAGATGGAGAGACTGGGAGATGGAGAGGGGAGGCGTTCAAGTTACAGGCTCATCAATAATTCACTGAGGTGAACACAGTCCGACAGCGGACAGGCAACAAACGGCACACACACACATCGCATGCGCTCAAAACCACACGGACACACTCACACCCTGCCTAGGTACTACTTCCTGCCAGTAGAAAACACACTGTGTGACCTTCCCAGAAACCAACCAACCGTTCCAGTGACCAGCAGCTTGAGGAAAGTGTGGCTCACTTGACTCACTCTGCACAGGAAAACAGCAGGGAGGGGGGCTGACCTGATGGGGGCAGACTGATCATAAATCTGTGCCTAAAGCACAGCCTGTACTGGCAGCAGCAGCCCCTGAGAGAGATTGAGGAGAGACTGGGGGATATGGGGAGGAGAGAACTACTCCCAGCCCTCCTCTCTAACCCTAACTACCAGCCCTCCTCTCTAACCCCAACTACTCCCAGCCCTCCACTCTAACCCCAACTACTACTCCCAGCCCTCCTCTCTAACCCCAACTACTACTCCCAGCCCTCCACTCTAACCCCAACTACTACTCCCAGCCCTCCTCTCTAACCCCAACTACTACTCCCAGCCCTCCTCTCTAACCCCAACTACTACTCCCAGCCCTCCTCTCTAACCCCAACTACTACTCCCAGCCCTCCTCTCTAACCCCAACTACTACTCCCAGCCCTCCACTCTAACCCCAACTACTACTCCCAGCCCTCCTCTCTAACCCCAACTACTACTCCCAGCCCTCCTCTCTAACCCCAACTACTACTCCCAGCCCTCCTCTCTAACCCCAACTACTACTTTTTCACTTACCAAATCTGAGGGGTGAAAGACAACATCATAAATGTTGTGTTCACAATACAAACTACTTCATTTCAGTAAGGCTAACTTTATTGGAGTTAGTGAAGTTCCAAAATGCTGATTTTGGGACAGTTTTAGCATCCCCCTAATGGTTTTAGTTAGCATTGGGGGGAAAGCTGATCCTAGATCTGTACCTTGGGCACCCGAGTGGCGCAGCGGTCTAAGACACTGCATCTCAGTGTTAGAGGCATCACTAGAGACACCCTGGTTCGAATCCAGGCTATATCAAAACCGGCCTTGATTGGGAGTCACATAGGCCAGCGCACAACTTGCCCAGTGTCGTTTGATTTGGTCGGTGAAGGCCGTCACTGTAAATAAGAATATGTTCTTAACTGACTTGCCTAGTTAAATAAAGGTTAAATAATATATATAAAACCCAGGGGAAACTTCACAGGAGCAGCATTTGTAATGTTGTGAACTGCTAGACTAAAAGGTAGAGCTTCAGAACACAAACCACAAACAGAATTAGTCGTTAAATGTTTCTCCAGAAGCAAACTGCCCCCGTGTCCAGATTTGACATTTTCTTTCAGCTCAGGTGTTGGCAGGTATGTCCTTCCATGTATGAATGACCTCATGTGCGTAATTAAGACAGAGAGGGATGGAGAAGTAGGGAAAGAGGGAAGCAGAGAGGGGTGGAGATGTAGAGAAAGAGGGAAGCAGAGAGGGATGGAGATGTAGAGAAAGAGGGAAGCAGAGAGGGATGGAGAAGTAGGGAAAGAGGGAAGCAGAGAGGGATGGAAAAGTAGGGAAAGAGGGAAGCAGAGAGGGTGATGGACTGTTTGGAATATACCTAAAGAATTAGAAGGGAAGAAGTAGAGAGACAGAGAGCGAGAGAGAGACTGGGATAGACTCAAGGTGTAGAGACTAAGAAAGAGAGACCAACAGTCTAATCTGCTCCCAGCAATGTGGAAAAACGTTTGATGATGTTTTACCAGGCCTTTGTCTTTCTTTCCCCACTAACAGAAATGACAGTAAAAACATACCCACTGTCTGACCCACTTTCCATGACAAACCCTGGTAATCCTCCATCTCACATGCACAAACCCAGCACACTGAATGGAGCGAATAAGCTGAACTGAAGAGTAGTGTGCCAAGCTTCACATACACTGCAGAGTGTAGCCTACAGCCTAGCCTAAGCTGCTCAGATGTCCCTAGCCTCATACACGCACAGTTACGACCTGGGGAACTCACCCAGGCATGTCATTCAGAGTACAGACTCATAAGCTTACAGTATGCACGAACGTAAGCAAAAAACACACACGTACACACCCACAGTTATGACCTGGGGAACTACCCAGGCATTCCATTCAGAGTACAGGCACATACAGAGGGCACACACACACAGGCCAAAACACACAGGCCTACAGTGTGTTAACACAAACGCACAGTACCAAGCCTCATGACGCAACAGTTCCAGAGAACAGCACACATCACATACACACACAGAATTGAAAAATTGAAAACCGGATTGATGGATATCTTACACTCTGGATAGGTGGGGGTTCCTACAGACACACTGGATAGGTGGGGGTTCCTACAGACACTCTGGATAGGTGGGGGTTCCTACAGACACTCTGGATAGGTGGGGGTTCCTACAGACACTCTGGATAGGTGGGGGTTCCTACAGACACACTGGATAGGTGGGGGTTCCTACAGACACACTGGATAGGTGGGGGTTCCTACAGACACACTGGATAGGTGGGGGTTCCTACAGACCCACAGATTCAATAGAGGACAGATTCCCCCCCCCCCCCTCAGACCCTCTGGAGTGGGACAGACCCCCCCCCTCCCTCAGACCCTCTGGGGTGGGAAGGGGTGTGTGTATTACTATCCTTGAGGGTATTGGAAATGCCCAAAGTCCCCACTAGGATATTAAAACAAGTCCCCGCTAGGATAGTAAAGCAAGTCCCCGCTAGGATAGTAAAACAAGTCCCCGCTAGGATAGTAAAACAAGTCCCCGCTAGGATAGTAAAACAAGTCCCCGCTAGGATAGTAAAACAAGTCCCCGCTAGGATAGTAAAACAAGTCCCCGCTAGGACAGTGAAACAAGTCCCCGCTAGGATAGTAAAACAAGTCCCCGCTAGGATAGTAAAACAAGTCCCCGCTAGGATAGTAAAACAAGTCCCCGCTAGGATAGTAAAACAAGTCCCCGCTAGGATAGTAAAACAAGTCCCCGCTAGGATAGTAAAACAAGTCCCCGCTAGGATAGTAAAACAAGTCCCCACTGGGATAGTAAAACAAGTCCCCGCTAGGATAGTAAAACAAGTCCCCACTGGGATAGTAAAACAAGTCCCCACTAGGATAGTCCCCGCTAGGATAGTAAAACAAGTCCCCGCTAGGATAGTAAAACAAGTCCCCACTGGGATAGTAAAACAAGTCCCCACTAGGATAGTCCCCGCTAGGATAGTAAAACAAGTCCCCGCTAGGATAGTAAAACAAGTCCCCGCTAGGATAGCAAAACAAGTCCCCGCTAGGATAGTAAAACAAGTCCCCGCTAGGATAGTAAAACAAGTCCCCGCTGGGATAGTAAAACAAGTCCCGCTGGGATAGTAAAACAAGTCCCCGCTAGGATAGTAAAACAAGTCCCCGCTAGGATAGTAAAACAAGTCCCCGCTAGGATAGTAAAACAAGTCCCCGCTAGGATAGTAAAACAAGTCCCCGCTAGGATAGTAAAACAAGTCCCCGCTGGGATAGTAAAACAAGTCCCCGCTAGGAGAGTAAAACAAGTCCCCACTGGGATAGTAAAACAAGTCCCCACTAGGATAGTCCCCGCTAGGATAGTAAAACAAGTCCCCGCTAGGATAGTAAAACAAGTCCCCACTAGGATAGTCCCCGCAAGGATAGTAAAACAAGTCCCCGCTAGGATAGTAAAACAAGTCCCCGCTAGGATAGTAAAACAAGTCCCCACTAGGATAGTCCCCGCTAGGATAGTAAAACAAGTCCCCGCTAGGATAGCAAAACAAGTCCCCGCTAGGATAGCAAAACAAGTCCCCGCTAGGATAGTAAAACAAGTCCCCGCTGGGATAGTAAAACAAGTCCCCGCTGGGATAGTAAAACAAGTCCCCGCTGGGATAGTAAAACAAGTCCCCGCTAGGATAGTAAAACAAGTCCCCGCTAGGATAGTAAAACAAGTCCCCGCTAGGATAGTAAAACAAGTCCCCGCTAGGATAGTAAAACAAGTCCCCGCTAGGATAGTAAAACAAGTCCCCGCTAGGATAGTAAAACAAGTCCCCGCTAGGATAGTAAAACAAGTCCCCGCTAGGATAGTAAAACAAGTCCCCACTGGGATAGTCCCCACTAGGATAGTCCCCGCTAGGATAGTAAAACAAGTCCCCGCTAGGATAGTAAAACAAGTCCCCGCTAGGATAGTAAAACAAGTCCCCGCTAGGATAGTAAAACAAGTCCCCACTGGGATAGTAAAACAAGTCCCCGCTAGGATAGTAAAACAAGTCCCCGCTAGGATAGTAAAACAAGTCCCCGCTAGGATAGTAAAACAAGTCCCCGCTGGGATAGTAAAACAAGTCCCCACTGGGATAGTCCCCACTAGGATAGTAAAACAAGTCCCCGCTAGGATAGTAAAACAAGTCCCCGCTAGGATAGTAAAACAAGCCCACGCTAGGATAGTAAAACAAGCCCACGCTAGGATAGTAAAACAAGCCCACGCTAGGATAGTAAAACAAGCCCACGCTAGGATAGTAAAACAAGGCACATTATCCCTAGTGGGGACATTTCCCACATCCCCAGAAGGACAAACGCTATTTTAAGTTCAGGGGTTAGGTTTTGTGTTTTGGTTACAATTAGGGCTAAGTTCAGGAGTCAGGTTAAGGCTAGGTACCCACAAGGATAGTAGAACACATGGTGGTGGTGGTGTTTGTGTGTGTGTACATCCACAAGTTTAAAAACAAAACATATTCTGACCAAAAATCAGTTTGTAAACAACATGTTTACCCGTGACAATGCAATGACGACAACGTTTGTAGCTAAACAATAGCTGAGTGGCAAGTCAAATCACCATTCGAGCTATTGATCCGCAATGAAACAAGAGATAAGATAATTGGAAAGGGTGAACCAAATGATTGATACGACAACGGGACATGGATGTCAAAAAGGCGGATCCAAGTCATTGACAGACCGGACCAACAAAGGCAGAAGCAGGGATAGCCAACAGATCAGATGCTTGAACGAGGGAATGTTATCCCATTTCAACTTGAGATGCAAAACCTAGTTTGTTAGTTAGCTCAGTTGGTAGACAAAGCCGGAATAGTGCGTTCGATTCCCGGGACCACCATGCGTAAAAACGTAAGGATTTATGACTAAATAGCTTTGGATACATTACAATGACCCAAAAATAAATAGTTATGATTAACGTTAAGAGAAGATTTGGTTATAGCCTAAATTATGACCATTATTAGTTAGCTAGCTAGGTTGAGAGGAATAACTAGCTACTCTAACGTTAACGTTACCTGGCACATCTCTCCACCAGCAAGCAATCATATTAGCTAGCTAGCCTACTGTCCCTTATGTTAGCTAGCCAGCGGGTTCACAAAGGGAAATAGGAGATTGTCAACTGATTGGCAAGCTAATATGGTTAGTTATCTTGTGTAAACGAGAGGGAGGTTATTGTTAGGTAGTTTTACTTACAGCGGAGTCGATGCGCTCCTCCTGCCGAGACACACCACTCAGTGAGCGGGTGACAACCATCTACCACCCGCCGCTTCCGACCAAGTTCGTTGAGTTCGCTTGTTTACCAGCTAACAAAGGCAATTTGTCAACAAATCTCAATGTTTGATACAAAAAAAACAGTCAGAATGGCCAATCATTCGTGTTAGCTTTCTTCCTGTACAAAGTTACATTCCCCCAAATGTTTTTTTTAATGCTTCGCTCTCCGTGCAGACAGCAGAATAATATGTTGGAGGTGTGTTGAACATAAACAGAAACGTCTCGTTTTGAATTGTAGCGTACTCCGATCCGAGAAAATCCTGCCGCGTATGATGCGAAAGGGATTGTGGATATCGTAGTTGAGCTCTCGACCTAACAAGGCACCGCAGAGTATCTAAACCTGTCATAGAAGCCACCATGCAAGTACTTGTTTTGAAATGTGACGTGCAAGTTGTTTATATATTATGCATTCGTGTGGTAGCCTACAGCGAATGTAATGAAACTGAGTAAAACCACGCAGTCCGTCAAAGAAGACGAAAAAGCATGTACCCTCTTCGGCCTAACTCCCACCTATCTGAGATACCTACTGCAGCCCTCTAGTCCCCAAAGCACACACATCCCTGCGTTGCTCCTCTTTTCAGCTCTCTGCAGCTAGCGACTGGAACGAGCTGCCATAAACACTGGACAGTTGAATCTCTTCAATCATGGACACTCTTAGTGACAGTTGGACTGCTCTGCATGATGCATTGTTGTCTCTACCTTCTTGCCCTTTGTGCTGTTGTCTCTACCTTCTTGCCCTTTGTGCTGTTGTCTATGCCCAACCATGTTTGTACCATGTTTTGTCCCACTGCCATGTTGTTGTCATGTTGTGTTGCTACCATGCTGTGTTGTCATGTTGCGTTGCTACCATGCTGTGTTGTCATGTTGCGTTGCTACCATGCTGTGTTGTCATGTTGTGTTGCTACCATGTTGTTGTCATTTTGTGTTGCTACCATGCTGTTGTCATGTTGTGTTGCTACCATGTTGTTGTCGTGTTGTGTTGCTACCATGCTGTGTTGTCATGTTGTGTTGCTACCATGCTGTGTTGTCATGTTGTGTTGCTACCATGCTGTGTTGTCATGTGTTGCTACCATGCTGCGTTGTCATGTGTTGCTACCATGCTGTGTTGTCATGTTGTGTTGCTACCATGCGGTGTTGTCATGTTGTGTTGCTACCATGCTGTGTTGTCATGCTACCATGCTGTGTTGTCATGTTGTGTTGCTACCATGCTGTGTTGTCATGTTGTGTTGCTACCATGCTGTGTTGTCATGTTGTGTTTCTACCATGCTGTGTTGTCATGTTGCGTTGCTACCATGCTGTGTTGTCATGTTGCGTTGCTACCATGCTGTGTTGTCATGTTGCGTTGCTACCATGCTGTGTTTCTACCATGCTGCGTTGCTACCATGCTGTGTTTCTACCATGCTGTGTTGTCATGTTGTGTTGCTACCATGTTGTTGTCATTTTGTGTTGCTACCATGCTGTTGTCATGTTGTGTTGCTACCATGTTGTTGTCGTGTTGTGTTGCTACCATGCTGTGTTGTCATGTTGTGTTGCTACCATGCTGTGTTGTCATGTTGTGTTGCTACCATGCTGTGTTGTCTCTCTTGTTGTGTTGCTACCATGCTGTGTTGTCATGTGTTGTTGACATGCTATGTTGTTGTCTAAGGTCTCTCTTTATGCAGTGTTGTCTCTCTTGTTGTGATGTGTATTTTGTCCTATATTTGTATTTTATTTTTAACACCAACCCCGTCCCCACAGGAGGCCTTTTGTTAGGCCGTCGTTGTAAATAAGAATCTGTTCTTAACTGACTTGCCTAGTTAAGTAAAAGTTTTTTTTTAAAGCAGAAAAGGGCAATATAATATTGCTCATTCAGGTGAACCTAGTCATTTTACTGGTCTTATGTCAATCAAACCGTATGTGACAAGGCAGGAACCAAAGTTTTGGTCAGTGTTTCCCAAGGGACGCTACTTACTGGGGAGCATTTAAAATGGTATTAAACCACACCCCATGAACTTGTGCAGATGAACGTTTTTGTGATGTGTCGTCCATGCTGAATGGTTGCTATGTACATTTATGTTGTGGGGTGTGGTCCTGTGTTCTGAGATGGTATGTTTCTTTGTCAGTGCTTGTTCGTAGTGAGCCGTAGGCGCTTGAATATCAGGTCATGTTTCTGTGGATAGATCCCAGCTCTCAAACTCTAGGCAGAATTCTGCCTTCTCCCTACAGTTTTCAGCAGTTAACTTCGCCCATGACTGGCTCATGTGAACTACAATCCCGATGCTGTTGAGAAATGTCAATAATCATTGCTTGCGATACTGCTTTCGAAACACATGGCCCTTTCATCAGCGAGGAATAATCTTTCAAATAAAAATGATACTTACTGCAACAGTTTTGCACAGATCCACCCAGCTATGGGTGCCTCCAACCGCCAGAACTATTCTCCAGTTAACCTTTACACACAGGTGTTCGGAGCACACTAGATGGCAATTTTAGCACAGGTGGTCGCCTCAGTCCTCCGTCTGGTTTCCATAAACAAGCACTGTCACATGGAGATATGTGTGGAAGCTCTAACCCGCATCCTATGAGGGCGTGTATCAATTGAACCTTTTTGTTTTTTTAAAATAAATTCTCACTGATATAAAAGATAAGGCCCTTATGCAAGAGTATAAGGACTTTATGGGTTGACTGGCCCTCTGCTGTTGTGCCGGGCTGAACAACATCTACCTGTGACCATATTCATGATACAGAACTCCCTACCTTATTGCTGAGGTATAGATCTTGGGTTCGATAGATCCCAGCCCGTTATATAATCTCGCTCTACTCCAGACCTTCATGCCACACAGATGTATCATTGTATATGTGGCAAATTCCCTCAAATGTAGTATACTATATAGGGAATACTAGGCTGCTAACTTCATTTGGGACTCTCTCTCTCCCACAGAGGAGTTTGAGACAGGCTGTAACAAGCCACTGAAGTCTGGTTGCATGGGACTCACGGTCTACTGCCCTCACAGCCGATGGTGGACACTCATCGTGTGTGACAAATATGTCACCCGTGTGAACCTGTTCTATAGATGCCAGCACCCTAGATGTCATTGGAAGGGTGAAATTGAATGGAGTCATAACATAAGCCTACAGGCAGAGAGGACTTTCCTTCTCATTCCCTAGGAGGGTGTTTGTGCTTGTTTGTTTGTGTGTGTTTGAGAGAGAGAGTGTTTGTGTGTGTGTGTGTTTGAGAGAGAGAGAGTGAGAGTGTGTGTGTGTTTGAGAGTGAGAGTGTGTGCGTGTTTGAGAGTGAGATAGTGTGTGTGTGTGTGTTTGAGAGTGAGATAGTGTGTGTGTGTGTGTGTGTTTGAGAGAGAGAGTGAGATAGTGTGTGTGTGTGGTGTGTGTTTGTTTGAGAGAGAGAGTGAGAGTGTGTGTGTTTGAGTGAGAGTGTGTGTGTGTGTGTGTTTGTTTGAGAGAGAGTGAGATAGTGAGTGTGTGTGTGTTTGAGAGAGAGTGAAATTGTGTGTGTGTTTGAGAGTGAGATAGTGAGTGTGTGTGTGTTTGAGAGAGACTGAGATAGTGAGTGAGTGTGTGTGTTTGAGAGAGAGTGAGATAGTGAGTGTGTGTGTGTGTGTTTGAGAGAGATAGTGTGTGTGTCCATGCCAGCGTTTGTCTGTCTGTGTAGTGTTGGAGAGTAAATTCATTACATATAATCAGTTACATGTCATCTAATTACAACAACAAAAAACTGAGCGAGTCTGACCACAAGTCAGAGATCACTATGATGACATCAAATGTGTTGAGATGGATCCTTTTTCTCTTCTTCTAATGCCTCTTAAGGGGAAAGTAATCCAAAAGTAACTACAAGTAATCAGATTACGTTACTGAGTTTGGGTAATGCAAAATATATGTAACTGATTATAATTTGGATAGCTAACTAGTAGTAACTATAACTATAGAAAGTAACTTAGCCTGCGTACGTGCGTGCGTACGTGTCTCCTACACCAGTGGTTCCTAAACTGTGGGTCGGAGACCCACTTGTGGGTCGCGGGATGACATTGCCACCCCAAGAAATACATTTTCGGGATAGAAAAATGCTTTCAGTGTAAACATTAACTAAAACCAAATATGAAGTATGTAAAAAGATAATGGACCTATACATTTGACAATAATAGCCTATATTCTTTGAGAATTTAAAAACAAATCAACTTTAAAAATCCAAATGTTTCTCTCAGCTCAATGGAAAAGTGTATAGAATTTCAGGAAATTGGATTTAAAATTGCAACATTTCTTTCAGCGCCATGCCAGGATGTGTGGAATTGCAGGAGAATAGCTTAGAAACCAACATTTTCTCTAATATTTTTTACTTATTCTTTGGTCTGTGTATGTTTTTTAGGGGGTTTTCGGCTCAAAATACACCTCAATTCGTGGGTCACAAAGGAAGAAAACCTGGGGACCCTTGTTCTACACCTTACATGGAATCCAAGTTGATCCCCTGGATGAGGTCAGTGGGACAATTCAACTGGGGCCAAAGACAGATTAAATACTCATTAAACTAGGCCGTGGTCAAGGTCGTCAAAAACACACGCTTCCTCACCCCTCTCACTGTCAGAGGACTATAAAACACACAGCTACGGCCTGGGCTGTGGATTTGATTCTCACGGGGGATCAGTATGAAAATGTATGCACTCGCTAATGTATGTCTGATAAATGACTCAAATATATATTTTTATGTAAGCGTGTTCGGTAAGGGCTTAGAGAGAGAAAGAGCATGTATGTAGTCCCTGCTGTAGTCCCATGTCCCATCCTATTCCCTATGTAGTGCCCAGAGCTCTGGTCAACAGCTACGGCCCCCTATTCCCTATTTTAACCAGAGCTCTGGGCACTACATAGGGAATAGGATGGGACATGGGACTACAGCAGGGACTACACACATACTCTCTCTCTAAGCCTTTACCGAACACGCTTACATAAAAATATCTATTTTAGTCATGTATCAGACGCTCTGCAACTTACAGTAGTGAGTGCATACATTTTCATACTGGTCCCCTGCAACATACAGTAGTGAGTGCATACATTTTCATACTGGTCCCCTGCAACATACAGTAGTGAGTGCATACATTTTCATACTGGTCCCCTGCAACATACAGTAGTGAGTGCATACATTTTCATACTGGTCCCCTGCAACATACAGTAGTGAGTGCATACATTTTCATACTGGTCCCCTGCAACATACAGTAGTGAGTGCATACATTTTCATACTGGTCCCCTGCAACATACAGTAGTGAGTGCAAACATTTTCATACTGGTCCCCTGCAACATACAGTAGTGAGTGCATACATTTTCATACTGGTCCCCTGCAACATACAGTAGTGAGTGCAAACATTTTCATACTGGTCCCCTGCAACATACAGTAGTGAGTGCAAACATTTTCATACTGGTCCCCAGTGAGAATCAAATCCACAGCCCAGGCGTTGCAAGTGCCACGCTCTACCAACCGAGCCACACGGGAACATACAGTACATAGGCCCATGTTCTAATCTCTGTTGACAAACGACCCGCCACTCCTGTTTATGTTGCCATAGCTACAACACCATCACAGCCCCTCCCTTGAACACGTCCAACGTTGGGACAGAGCACCTCTAGAGTCAAGGCCTGGGTTCAAATACTTTTTGATATAATTGTAAATACTTTAGCTGGTCCTTGATTGAGCTTGCTTGGCGCAATCGACCAATAGAATAGTTGCAACATGCAAACTTCACCCATGTGGCACGTGGTCTCTACGCCAGGCAGGCGAGGGGAAAATGCTACAAGTATTTAAAAGGTTGCAAATGGTATTTGAACACAGCAGGTCTGACACAGGCTCTTTGACTCCACATGTAAAAGCACACAGGCTGCTTCAGGTCTGATGGATGTTTAGCAAATAGTTATCTTTCCAAAAGGCCACTGAAGTGAATACACCTCTGTATGAGGACTCGTGAAACATCAAATTGGAACTCAAGAGTTACATCCTTGAAGGGGCTCAATTCAAAGAGACCACTGTGTTCAGTTCTGCTCGTACCAGGAGTGCATTTCAGGGTGTTGTTGTTGTTTTCGGAGCTAAAGCGACAAAACATAGCAACAACAGGATTGCATTCAGCAGCGTAAAGGGCACCTAAAGAACGTGTGTGTGTGTGTGTGTGTGTGTGTGTGTGTGTGTGTGGAGGGAAGCCTGGTGGTGTCACAGGATTATCACAGGCTTTGGTGTTTAGGGGCCGGCTCGTGCACTGTTGTCAGGCTGCCATGGAGACAGTAACCAGGAACACGTTTTTAGAATGTTTAGCATAATGGCGGGAACTTACAAGGAGCATGCGGATGACTGGGCAGAGTCACGTACCTGATCTACCTGTATTTGTGTAACACAGTTTGGTGAGATATAGAGAGAAGCTATTAGTAGAAGTTCAAGTGTTGGTCGTCTGTAGGTCACATGACACCAAGGGATTCACACCAATAGTAAAAGCCCATGCTCTAAATAAGACATCCAATTTAAATAAAGTGTCCTTGATTTTTGAACCAGGACCAATACCGTCAGACATCAATAGAAACAACACCGATCAAAATATAGATTTGAATACGATCAAACCAGGTCAAAATGAGTTACAGAATAACCTTTTAAAGGCTCATTAGGCACCAAACAAAAGTAAACAAACAGACTGGGACTGCCTGAAATTGTCCAATAACAAACCCTCATTATCATTCTAAAAACATTTGACCTCTTTTTCATGAAAACCAATTGGTAGCTACAGTCTTGTCCCATTGCTGAAACTCCTGTAAGGACTGCTAGGCCAAACCCTCCCATAACCCGGATGACGCTGGGTCAATTGTGTGCCACCTCATGGATCTCCCGGTCGCAGCTGGATGCAACACAGCCCAGGATCGAACCCGGATCTGTAGTGACGCCTCCAGCACTGCAATGAGGTGCCTTAGACCACTGCGCCACTCGGAAAGAAACCCACAATTTTGTTTTCTGTTGCACATCATTTTGAAAATGTTTGCTACAGTAACCCCCATAAGAGCTCAATAAGGGCAGGCCTAACCCCAATAGAACTCAATAAGGGTAGGTCTAACCCCCCCATAGAGCTCAATAAGGGCAGGCCTAACCCCCATAGAGCACAATAAGGGTAGGTATAACCCCCAATAGAGCTCAATAAGGGCAGGCCTAACCCCCATAGAGCTCAATAAGGGTGGGTATAACCCCCCCAATAGAGCTCAATAAGGGCAGGCCTAATCCCCATAGAGCTCAATAAGGGCAGGCCTAATCCCCATAGAGCTCAATAAGGGCAGGCCTAATCCCCATAGAGCTCAATAAGGGCAGGCCTAATCCCCATAGAGCTCAATAAGGGCAGGCCTAACCCCAATAGAACTCAATAAGGGTAGGTCTAACCCCCCCATAGAGCTCAATAAGGGCAGGCCTAACCCCCATAGAGCACAATAAGGGTAGGTATAACCCCCAATAGAGCTCAATAAGGGCAGGCCTAACCCCCATAGAGCTCAATAAGGGTGGGTATAACCCCCCCAATAGAGCTCAATAAGGGCAGGCCTAATCCCCATAGAGCTCAATAAGGGCAGGCCTAATCCCCATAGAGCTCAATAAGGGCAGGCCTAATCCCCATAGAGCTCAATAAGGGCAGGCCTAACCCCCATAGAGCTCAATAAGGGCAGGCCCAATCTCCATAGAGCTCAATAAGGGCAGGCCTAACCCCCATAGAGCTCAATAAGGGCAGGCCAAATCCCCATAGAGCTCAATAAGGGCAGCCCTAACCCCCATAGAGCTCAATAAGGGCAGGCCTAATCTCCATAGAGCTCAATAAGGGCAGGCCTAACCCCCATAGAGCTCAATAAGGGCAGGCCTAATCCCCATAGAGCTCAATAAGGGCAGACCTAACCCCCATAGAGCTCAATAAGGGCAGGCCTAACCCCCATAGAGCTCAATAAGGGCAGGCCTAACCCCCATAGAGCTCAATAAGGGCAGGCCTAATCCCCATAGAGCTCAATAAGGGCAGGCCTAACCCCCATAGAGCTCAATTAGGGCAGGCCTAACCCCCATAGAGCTCAATAAGGGCAGGCCTAACCCCCATAGAGCTCAATAAGGGTGGGTATAACCCCCATAGAGCTCAATAAGGGCAGGCCTAATCTCCATAGAGCTCAATAAGGGCAGGCCTAACCCCCATAGAGCTCAATAAGGGTGGGTATAACCCCCATAGAGCTCAATAAGGGGCAGGCCTAACCCCCATAGACGCACGCATATATTTGCAGCCAGCAAGTATCTGTAGGGTGCCATAAAAGGGAGGAGAACACAATGACCCTCTCTCTGCAATAAGATCACACCTTCTCTTTTTCACTCCCTCTGTTACCCTCTTCCTCTCCATCCCTCTTTATTTCTCTCCTCCCTTGCCTCTCTCCCCATTTCACATAGAACCATGCATGTGACTACACCTGACTGAGAAACACCCCCAGGTATAAACCATGCAGGTGACTAAACCCTGACTGGGAAACGCCCCCAGGTATAAACCATGCAGGTGACTACACCTGACTGGGCAATGCCCCCAGGTATAAACCATGCAGGTGACTAAACCCTGACTGAGAAACGCCCCCAGGTATAAACCATGCAGGTGACTACACCCTGACAGAGAAATGCCCCCAAGAACAAACCATGCATGTGACTAAACCCTGACTGAGAAACGCCCCATGTATAAACCATGCAGGTGACTAAACCCTGACTGGGAAACGCCCCCAGGTATAAACCATGCAGGTGACTAAACACTGACTGAAAAACGCCCCCAGGTATAAACCATACATGTGACTACACCTGACTGAGAAACGCCCCCAGGTATAAACCATGCAGGTGACTAAACCCTGAGAAACGCCCCCAGGTATAAACCATGCAGGTGACTACACCCTGACTGAGAAACGCCCCCAGGTATAAACCATGCAGGTGACTAAACCCTGACTGAGAAACGCCCCCAGGTATAAACCATGCAGGTGACTAAACCCTGAATGAGAAACGCCCCCAGGTATAAACCATGCAGGTGACTACACCTTGACTGGGAAACGCCCCCAGGTATAAACTATGCAGGTGACTAAACCCTGACTGAGAAACGCCCCCAGGTATAAACCATGGAGGTGACTACACCCTGACAGAGAAACGCCCCCAGGTATAAACCATGCAGGTGACTACACCCTGACAGAGAAACGCCCCCAGGTATAAACCATGCAGGTGACTACACCCTGACAGAGAAACACCCCCAGGTATAAACCATGCAGGTGACTACACCTGACTGAGAATCGCCCCCAGGTATAAACCATGCAGGTGACTAAACCCTGACTGAGAAACACCCCCAGGTATAAACCATGCAGGTGACTAAACCCTGACTGAGAAACGCCCCCAGGTATAAACCATGCAGGTGACTACACCTTGACTGGGAAACGCCCCCAGGTATAAACCATGCAGGTGACTAAACCCTGACTGAGAAACACCCCCAGGTATAAACCATGCAGGTGACTAAACCCTGACTGAGAAACGCCCCCAGGTATAAACCATGCAGGTGACTACACCCTGACAGAGAAACACCCCCAGGTATAAACCATGCTGGTGACTACACCCTGACTGAGAAACGCCCCCAGGTATAAACCATGCTGGTGACTAAACCCTGAATGAGAAACGCCCCCAGGTATAAACCATGCAGGTGACTACACCCTGACTGAGAAACGCCCCCAGGTATAAACCATGCAGGTGACTACACCCTGACTGAGAAACGCCTCCAGGTATAAACCATGCAACATGAGTCAGTAGACCACCATCAGCAGGAAAAACAACCCAACCAAAGACACGTTACTCATGAAGGTTTTATTGTTTCAGAGACATGAAGAGTATTTCAGAGCACGTTTGCTGTCACAGCATATACATGACGTCACAGAGGAGTATGGATCAGACCTGGGTTCAAATACTACACTGAACCAGAATATAAATGCAACAGGCAACAATTTCAAAGATTTTACTGAGTCACAGTTCATATAAGGAAATCAGTCAATTGAAATATATTAATTAGGCCCTAATCTATGGATTTCACATGACTGGGAGTACAGATATGCACCTGTTGGTCACAGATACCTTTAAAAAACAAAGGTAAGGCGTGGATCATAAAACCAGTCAGCATCTGGTGTGACCATCGTTTGCCTCATGCAGCGCGACACATCTCCTTCACATAGAGTTGATCAGGTTGTTGATTGTGGCCAGAGGAATGTTGTCCCGCTCCTCTTCCATGGCTGGGGGAAGTTGATGAATATTGGCGGGAACTGGAACACGCCATCCCAAAGATGCTGAATGGGTGGTGAGATGTCTGGTGAGCATGCAGGTCATGGAAGAACTAGAACATTTTCAGCTTCTAGGAATTGTGTACAGATCCTTGTGACCTGGATTCAGCATTATCATGCTGAAACATGAGGTGATGGCGGCGGATGAATGGCACGACAATGGGCCTTAGGATCTCGTCACGGTATCTCTGTGCATTCAAATTACAATCAGTAAATGCAATTGTGTTTGTTGTCCGTAGCTTAGGCCTCACCATACCACAACACCACCAGCACCATGTGGCACTCTGTTCACAACATTGACAGCAAACTGCTCACCCACACGAAGCCATACACACTGTCTGCTATCTGCCCGGTATAGTTGAAACCAGGATACATCTGTGAAGAGGACACTTCTCCATTGTGCCAGTGGCCATCGGAGGTGAGCATTTGCCCACTGAAGTGGGTTACGACGCCAAACTGCAGTCAGGTCAGGACCCTGGTGAGGACGACGAGCATACTGATGATCTACCCTGAGGCGGTTTCTGACAGTTTGTGCACAAATGTTTTTTGTTTTTGTTGTGCAAACCCAGTTTCATCAGCTGTCCAGTTGGCTGGTCTCAGAAGATCCCACAGGTGAAGAAGCCGGATGTGGAGGTCCTGGGCTAACGTGGTTACACGTGGTCTGTGGTTGTGAGGCCGGTTGAACGGAATGCCAAATTCTCTAAAATGATGTTGGAGGCGGCTTATGGTAGAGAAATTAAAATTAAATTCTTTGACAACAGCTCTGGTGGAGATTCCTGCAGTCAGCATGCCAATTGCACGCTCCCTCAAAACTTGAGACATCTGTGGCAAAACTGAACATTTTAGAGTGGCCTTTTATTGTCCCCAGCACAAGGTGTACCTGTGTAATGATCATGCTGTTTAATCAGCTTCTTGATATGCCACACCTGTCAGGTGGATGGATTATCTTGACAAAAGAGAAATGCTCACTAACTGGGATGGGAAAAAAATTGTGAACAAAATTTGAGAGAAATAAGCTTTTTGTGCATATGGAACATTTCTGGGAACTTTTATTTCAGCTCATAAAACAGAGGACCAACACTTCTTGCACTTATTTTTGTTCAGTATATTCAAAATACAGTAACTTAAAATCCTTTAGCTGGGCTCGATCATGTTTACCTGGCACAATGGAACCAATAGAATAGTTGCAAAACTGCAAACCCCGCCCATCTCGCATTCCAGACAGGCTAAAAGCAAAGGATGAAATGATTTGAAAGATTCCAAATAGTATTTGAACCCAGGTCTGGTGAGGATACTTATATAAAAGGCCCTTTGGGGGGGGGAACATGGAGGAGGTAGAAGTATAGGGTCACAGACACCAGCAGAGCTGACACTACGGCTGTGTTCCAAATGCCACCCTATTGCCTTTATAGTGCACTACCTTTGACCAGTACCCATAGGCCTCTGGTAAAAACGAGTGCACTATGTAGAGAATAGAGTGCCATTTGGGACGCACCCTATACATTATGGCAGCTAACACGTTACCTGAACCCTATGCCCTGGCATAAGGCCTACATATCATTGACAAAACAAATGACATGAATAGTCTTAAAATGATCTATAAGCTAGTTGGCTAGTGGTAACTAGCTGACCTAGATAAGTTTGGTGTCATGACAGTGTTAAGTCAGTTGTCATAAGCTGACATAACAGGTTATATATATATATTATGTCTGTTATAACAGGGCTACAATCTAATGAAGGATTTGATGGATTTCCAACCCCAATTCCAGTTTGTGTTATGACAGTGTTAAGTCAGTCGTCATAAGATAAGTCACAAGTCATTTGCAGTCACACGTGTTTATAACACCTGTTATGTCATTTGTAAGACACATACATTCCAGATGAATGTGGATGTGTCCCTGAAGATGTGGGAAATAGCAGCACGAGCAAACACATAAAAGGCAACAGAACGTGAGCAATACAGGAAACACAATAAATATGGAGTTCCACATGAATTAACACCTAATGAACTCAAAGGTTCAGCCGTGATGGTCCTTGACCTCTTGACCCCAATGCGGTACATATAAATATTTATGTCACTTTCCTCAATTTAAACTTGATTTGTATAACACTCTCTCTCTCTATAATACAAACTTGACTTTTCTAAAATATGCCACGTTAAACAAGGACGTTTAAGAATGCACCCCAAATGACAACCCTTTTCCTTATATGTATATATATATAGTGCACTACTTTTGACCAGGGCCCATAGGGGTCTGGGTCAAAAATAGTGCACTATGTAGGGAATAGGGTGCCATTTGGGAAGCACAGTAAATGTAACTTCTGCAGTCACCTTGAAAAGTTGCCTTACGGTCTAAAATTCACAATTCTGCAGAAAACATCAATCAATTGTGATTCATACAGTAACACACATGCTGGTGTAGATGCTTTAGCTACATAACTTAACATGGTACCTTCTCTATTATCATATTTATAAACCACAAACCGAGTGACCGTGAGCTATTTACAGCCTGTTGTCGGTTCAAGTCATCAGCACTTTGTCGGTTCGATGCGTGTAAACATATTTCTCAGTCAGTAATAGTGGTCAATGGCACGACTTTGAAGGATGGACACTAGAAATACAAGATATGAAATCTCAGAACCCCCGGAATACCACGGGCTGCTGTCAATCGTCCCCAAACCCAATAGAAACTCTGAAATATATAGAGAGCTCCCATTGGATCAGAGAAGTGGATTGATCCCGGCTCAGGGAAGTTAAGAGACCTCAATATCTGTTGTTGGACACTTTGATTTCACATATGGAATAATACATTATAATACCAGCAGTAATAAAACACAATGAATGGACATACTGGAGAGATGTTATTAAAACAGAACTGACTGGATACTCTTTGCTGTGGTACATGTCCAAGGGCTTTACCCAGCAGCCACCACTCTGTCCAGCAGCAGGGGGGTGATGGGAAGACAAAAGTAATTAAAAGCTGATGACCTTCTCAGGTAACACACACACACACACACTTTATTGTTGTATATTCATGTATTTTAGATGTGTGTGACTGTCCTTGTCTATCAGTGTACCACTGTTTTGTTACTTGTCATGTTTTGTGTTTTTGGTGGACCCCAGGAAGAGGAGCTGCTGCTTCTGCAAAAGATAACAGGGATCCCAATAAACAAACACGATCACTGACAGAACAGTCAACCACGACGGGACAAGCCCCATGCAATCACCATCAGGACAATCAATCAAACTGCCCTTTTTATAAGAGGTATGCTGCAAGCACAGGCACACAACAGACTCCAGAAATACAGCATTCCACCAATAACCAGAAGCCAAGGCTACTTCAGCAGCAAGCCAATACTGTGAGGTTAGATCACCTGGTAACCAAGAGACAGGGTCACCACTTCCTGTCAAAACAGGCAACAGGAAGCAAAACAGAACAAAATACAGATAGAGACCAGAGCTCATATCCACAAATAACCTCAGAATTGGTAGGCTGGTCTAGGATCAGGTCCCCTCCTGTCCATGTAATCTTATTCATTATGATTTAAATGGCAAAACTGGTCCTAGATCAGCACTTCCACTCTGCTTTATGAATTCAGACTCAGAGGCCCCTGGAAATAGCGGAGGACAAAAATAAGTTTCGTTTTTTTTTGTCCGACATTGAGTTTAGCATTTCAGTTCATCAAAATACACTTCTATCCATACTGTAGTGCAGATGGCATAGCTCCTCCCCCGTAGGTTCTACAGTCCACCTTCTGCTCGTCGCTCATTGGTTGGTGGGCGTGCCATGATGAGGTTAGCCAGTTGTCTGGTTTTCCCACAGTTAGTTGGGAAGTTTGCTCGCATGCTAATCGCACGGACGTGGACATCGTTCTGTGGCTGAGCGCCTGGACAGAGCCGGGCCGAGCCCCTGGACAGAGCCGGACCGAACCCCTGGACAGAGCCGGGCCGAGCCCCTGGACAGAGCCGGGCCGAGCCCCTGGACAGAGCCGGACCGAGCCCCTGGACAGAGCCGGGCCGAGCCCCTGGACAGAGCCGGACCGAGCCCCTGGACAGAGCCGGACCGAGCCCCTGGACAGAGCCGGACCGAGCCCCTGGACAGAGCCGGGCCGAACCCCTGGACAGAGCCGGACCGAGCCCCTGGACAGAGCCGGACCGAACCCTGGACAGAGCCGGGCCGAGCCCTGGACAGAGCCGGGCCGAGCCCTGGACAGAGCCGGGCCGAGCCCCTGGACAGAGCCGGGCCGAACCCCTGGACAGAGCCGGACCGAGCCCCTGGACTGAGCCGGGCCGAACCCCTGGACAGAGCCGGACCGAGCCCCTGGACAGAGCCGGACCGAACCCCTGGACAGAGCCGGGCCGAGCCCCTGGACAGAGCCGGACCGAACCCCTGGACTGAGCCGGGCCGAACCCCTGGACAGAGCCGGGCCGAGCACCTGGACAGAGCCGGGCCGAGCCCCTGGACAGAGCCGGACCGAACCCCTGGACAGAGCCGGGCCGAGCCCCTGGACAGAGCCGGGCCGAGCCCTGGACAGAGCCGGACCGAACCCCTGGACAGAGCCGGGCCGAGCCCCTGGACAGAGCCGGGCCGAGCCCTGGACAGAGCCGGACCGAACCCTGGACAGAGCCGGGCCGAGCCCCTGGACAGAGCCGGACCGAACCCCTGGACAGAGCCGGGCCGAGCCCTGGACAGAGCCGGGCCGAGCCCTGGACAGAGCCGGGCCGAGCCCCTGGACAGAGCCGGACCGAACCCTGGACAGAGCCGGGCCGAGCCCCTGGACAGAGCCGGACCGAACCCCTGGACAGAGCCGGGCCGAGCCCCTGGACAGAGCCGGACCGAACCCCTGGACAGAGCCGGGCCGAGCCCCTGGACAGAGCCGGACCGAGCCCCTGGACAGAGCCGGGCCGAGCCCCTGGACAGAGCGCCTGGACAGAGCGCCTGGACAGAGCCGGACCGAACCCCTGGACAGAGCCGGGCCGAGCCCCTGGACAGAGCCGGACCGAGCCCCTGGACAGAGCCGGACCGAACCCTGGACAGAGCCGGGCCGAGCCCCTGGACAGAGCCGGACCGAGCCCCTGGACAGAGCCGGGCCGAGCCCTGGACAGAGCCGGGCCGAGCCCCTGGTCAGAGCCGGGCCGAGCCCCTGGACAGAGCCGGACCGAACCCCTGGACAGAGCCGGACCGAACCCCTGGACAGAGCCGGGCCGAGCCCCTGGACAGAGCCGGGCCGAGCCCCTGGACAGAGCCGGGCCGAACCCCTGGACAGAGCCGGACCGAACCCCTGGACAGAGCCGGGCCGAGCCCCTGGACAGAGCCGGGCCGAGCCCCTGGACAGAGCCGGGCCGAACCCCTGGACAGAGCCGGACCGAGCCCTGGACTGAGCCGGGCCGAACCCCTGGACAGAGCCGGGCCGAGCCCCTGGACAGAGCCGGGCCGTGCCCCTGGACAGAGCCGGGCCGAGCGCCTGGACAGAGCCGGGCCGAGCCCTGGACAGAGCCGGGCCGAGCCCCTGGACAGAGCCGGGCCGAGCGCCTGGACAGAGCCGGGCCGAGCCCCTGGACAGAGCCGGACCGAGCCCCTGGACAGAGCCGGGCCGAGCGCCTGGACAGAGCCGGGCCGAGCCCCTGGACAGAGCCGGACCGAGCCCCTGGACAGAGCCGGGCCGAGCGCCTGGACAGAGCCGGGCCGAGCCCCTGGACAGAGACGGACCGAGCCCCTGGACAGAGCCGGGCCGAGCCCCTGGACAGAGCCGGGCCGAGCCCCTGGACAGAGCCGGGCCGAGCACCTGGACAGAGCCGGACCGAGCCCCTGGACAGAGCCGGGCCGAGCCCTGGACAGAGCCGGGCCGAGCCCTGGACAGAGCCGGTGTCTCCACCGTAGTAGAACTTGTAGAAGAACATCTACTGAGCAGGAATTCCCATCACCAGAGAACATCCTTCATAAAAAGGCTGTGAAACAGGAGTCCATCTTGTCGTGGCCATTCTTTACCCACGCACCAGCAGCTAGGAAGACCTCTATCCAGTAACACCACAATACCAAAAACAGTTTTTTACACACAGTTCCCTCAAAAAATATGAAACATATAGTATAATATATCTCTCTATCATTTGTGTAAATACAGTCAACATATACTGTAGAAGAGGTTATTCATAAAACCGCAACAGCTACTCTATATATAAACCTCCAATCAATGCATTGTTATGTTGAGAACAGGTGGTACAAGTTAAACATGCCTAAGGCCTATAATAACCTGCACTGTGTACAGTGTGTTCTGGAGCAGATCATACATGACAGTGATAAGGAACCCTATTATCAAGCGTCTCAGAGTAAGGGTGTTGATCTAGGATCAGTTTAGCCGTTTGCATCATAATAAATCATTATGATGGACAGGGAGGACCTGACCCTAGATCAGCACTTCTACTCTACAGTGTTTCTCAACCTCAGTTCTCTGGGTCCACCAGCCGTTTGACTGATGTCTGATTCACACTATAGCAACGACCTGAACCGTTCTGGCTCTGATATTTTATCTTCACATGATCCTTTCCAACATGGTTTCAGCAGCTCTGGTGGACGCGTAACCAGGCCAGTCCAGTACAGCTTGGCCCGGCCCTGCAGTGTGAATCAGACAATACTCCCAGCAAGCACATAACGTTCTGAGAACCATATGTTACTTAGAACTTGGTGAGAGAGTGGTTGGCCTATGGTTATTTACCATACAACCTTCCCACAACTTCTTGGGAATGGTGCAGGACAGTTAATTGGCTTTGGAACATTCTCAGCACATTTAATGAACTTGACAACAAAAAAACGTATTTTGGTATTTCATTACGTTATGTATTTCAACGTTTCATTTCAGTTCAAATACAGCTACATTTAATTTCAATGTTGGTAATGTTCTCCAACTGGTTTGACATTGGGAATGTTCTCAGATAGTTCAGAGAAGTACGACGTGACAATTTATCTTGTTCCTGGAACTTCTCTTCTCAGAATGTTTGAAGAACGTTTCAGTTTTTCCGGTCAGGAAACTATGGCTTCCTTCCCACAACAACCAATGTGAAACCAAAAACATACGTTCCTACAACTTCAAAAGAACCAAATGTGCTAGCTGGGCTGTATGTAATAAAGTAGGCTGTAAAACAACCGGGTTGAGAAACAGATTCAGGCGGTTGAAACATTCAAAGCATTGCAGCATGAAGGACGACAACATAAAAGAGCAGCCACAACTCTCTAATGGAATAGCGAACGCTATCCTTTCTATGAAGTAGATTTCTACCTGCAAGATTTGGAATGAATCGCCCCACCTAGTAGTCCTTCACCCATAGACTCTGGTTCTCAGGGTCAGGTAGTTGGCAAGCAGGAGGAGGGAGGAGGGGGTGTGATTGTGCGTGTCGGTGTGGGTGAGGGTCTGTCTGCAAGATGAACTCTGGAATACCAGCACTTGATCCCTTAAAGCACAGTGTCCCCCGACACAGACATCCTGAGACTAGGAAGCCCCCCCCCCCCTGGGTAGACGTCTCAGGTCCTCAGCTTGAGGATGACGATGGCCAGGATGACGAAGAAAGTGTTCCAGCCCAGGGTGACAGCGAAGCCTCGCCACACCATCATCCTGGAGAGACCCCAGCCTGAGGGAGAGACGTCATCACATGATGTGTGTGTGTTGTGTCAGTTTGACATGGAAGCTCAGGTCCTACTGTGACGTGAAGATGAGACAGACAGACAGCCAGACAGACAGCCAGCCAGACAGCCAGACAGACAGACAGACAGACAGACAGACAGACAGACAGACAGACAGACAGACAGAGCAGGATATCTGTCCTCCACTAGAAGCCCATGACTAAGTCACGTGTGTCTGTCTGACTACTGGCACTGTGAATCATTTAGAACACTGTGTGACTACTGGCGTTGTGAATCATTTAGAACGCCGTGTGACTACTGGCATTGTGAATCATTTAGAACACTGTGTGACTACTGGCATTGTGAATCATTTAGAACACTGTGTGACTACTGGCATTGTGAATCATTTAGAACATTTCACTGCTGATTCTGGACGAATCAGGTGTCTAAAGTCTCAGATAACACGTGTGTGTGTGTGTGTGTGTGTGTGTGTGTGTGTGTGTGTGTGTGTGTGTGTGTGTGTGTGTGTGTGTGTGTGTGTGTGTGTGTATGTGTGTGTCTAGGGCTGACTCTGTGCAGACAGGATATAAGCTTCAATGTACTGTGTTGTGTAGCTAATTGCTAGTGGATAACGTGTGTATGTGTGTTACCTCTGTACATGATGCATCGTAGGGCTTCAGAAGCGTAGGTCTGGGGCAGGGCCAGACTGATGTAACGTAGTGGATAGGGGATGCACTCCACAGGCCAGATTATACCTGTAGGGAGAGGAGGAAAGAGACTGTCTTAGAGAAAGAGAGAGACTTAGAGAAACAGAGAGACTTAGAGAAACAGAGAGAGACTTAGAGAAACAGAGGGACTTAGAGAAACAGAGATAGACTTAGAGAAACAGAGAGACTTAGAGAAACAGAGAGACTTAGAGAAAGAGAGAGACTTAGAGAAACAGAGAGACTTAGAGAAACAGAGGGACTTAGAGAAACAGAGAGAGACTTAGAGAAACAGAGAGGGACTTAGAGAAACAGAGGGACTTAGAGAAACAGAGAGAGACTTAGAGAAACAGAGAGAGACTTAGAGAAACAGAGAGAGACTTAGAGAAACAGAGAGAGACTTAGAGAAACAGAGGGACTTAGAGAAACAGAGGGACTTAGAGAAACAGAGAGAGACTTAGAGAAACAGAGGGACTTAGAGAAACAGAGGGACTTAGAGAAACAGAGAGGGACTTAGAGAAACAGAGAGGGACTTAGAGAAACAGAGGGACTTAGAGAAACAGAGATAGACTTAGAGAAACAGAGAGAGACTTAGAGAAACAGAGAGAGACTTAGAGAAACAGAGAGAGACTTAGAGAAACAGAGGGACTTAGAGAAACAGAGGGACTTAGAGAAACAGAGAGAGACTTAGAGAAACAGAGGGACTTAGAGAAACAGAGGGACTTAGAGAAACAGAGAGAGACTTAGAGAAACAGAGAGGGACTTAGAGAAACAGAGGGACTTAGAGAAACAGAGGGACTTAGAGAAACAGAGATAGACTTAGAGAAACAGAGAGAGACTTAGAGAAACAGAGAGAGACTTAGAGAAACAGAGAGACTTAGAGAAACAGAGACTTAGAGAAACAGAGAGACTTAGAGAAACAGAGAGAGACTTAGAGAAACAGAGACTTAGAGAAACAGAGACTTAGAGAGACAGAGAAACAGAGAGACTTAGAGAAACAGAGAGACTTAGAGAAACAGAGAGACTTAGAGAAACAGAGAGACACTTAGAGAAACAGAGAGACTTAGAGAAACAGAGAGACTTAGAGAAACAGAGAGACTTAGAGAAACAGAGAGACTTAGAGAAACAGAGAGACTTAGAGAAACAGAGAGACTTAGAGAAACAGAGAGAGACTTAGAGAAACAGAGAGAGACTTAGAGAAACAGAGACTTAGAGAAACAGAGAGACAGAGAAACAGAGAGACTTAGAGAAACAGAGAGACTTAGAGAAACAGAGAGACTTAGAGAAACAGAGAGACTTAGAGAAACAGAGAGACTTAGAGAAAGAGTTGAAAGAACTGAACTAGAATTTAACTGAATTGTGTGTGTGTGTGTGTGTGTGTGTGTGTGTATCCCTGTGTGTGTGTGTGTGTGTGTGTGTCTGTGTCTGTGTCTGTGTGTGTGTGTAAGACCTGGGTTCAAATAATATTAAGGGTATGTGAATTACTTTCAAAGACATTTAGAATAATTGAGATATTTTGTATTTGATAAGACAATTAGCTGAAAATACTCAAACACTCCCATGCATTTAACCGAGGCATTTGAAAATAGTTTTTGAAAAAACTTGCAAATAGTAGGCTATTTATAGGAAATCATTTGAAAACACTTTCAAATACTTTCAACAGAAATGGATTCAGGCAACATGATTAAATACACAGAACATAAGTATTTAAATAACAAATACACATGTATTTGAACCCAGGTTTGATGTGCGTCCGTGTGTGAGTGTGTAACGTACCACTGACGATGAGGTTGGGGTAGAAGACACCAAGGGCAGCTTGGTTGGCGTTCTGTTCATCATCGATGGCAGATGAGATGACCAGACCAAAGGAGATGCCAGTCACACCCTGCAGCCCGATCAGAGCTATAACCAACACCAGGCTCCCCTCATTAGGAATCTGGAGGGAGGGAGAGAGGCAGAGGGAGGGGGGAGGGGACGAGGCAGGGGAGGGGAAGAGGCAGAGGAGGGGGGAGGGAGGGGGAGAGGCAAAGGAGAGAGGAGGGAGGGGAAGAGGAAGAGGAGGGGGAGAGTCAGAGGAGGGGGAGAGGCACAGGAGGGGGAGAGGCAAAGGAGAGAGGAGGGGAGGGGTAGAGGCAGAGGAGGGGGAGAGGCAGAGGAGGGGGAGAGGCAAAGGAGAGAGGAGGGAGGGGAAGAGGCAGAGGAGGGGGAGAGGCAGAGGAGGGGGAGAGGCAGAGGAGAGGGAGAGGCAAAGGAGAGAGGAGGGAGGGGAAGAGGCAGAGGAGGGGGAGAGGCAGAGGAGGGGGAGAGGCAGAGGAGAGGGAGAGGCAATGGAGAGAGGAGTGAGGGGAAGAGGCAGAGGAGGGGGAGAGGCAGAGGAGGGGGGAGAGGCAGAGGAGGGGGAGAGGCAGAGGAGGGGGAGAGGCAGAGGAGGGGGAGAGGCAGAGGAGGGGGAGAGGCAGAGGAGAGGGAGAGGCAGAGGAGAGGGAGAGGCAGAGGAGGGGGAGAGGCAGAGGAGGGGGAGAGGCAGAGGAGAGGGAGAGGCAATGGAGAGAGGAGTGAGGGGAAGAGGCAGAGGAGGGGGAGAGGCAGAGGAGGGGGAGAGGCAGAGGGGAGAGGGAGAGGCAATGGAGAGGGGAGTGAGGGGAAGAGGCAGAGGAGGGGGAGAGGCAGAGGAGGGGGAGAGGCAGAGGAGGGGGAGAGGCAGAGGAGGGGGGAGAGGCAGAGGAGAGGGAGAGGCAGAGGAGGGGGAGAGGCAGAGGAGGGGGAGAGGCAGAGGAGGGGGAGAGGCAGAGGAGAGGGAGAGGCAAAGGAGAGAGGAGGGAGGGGAAGAGGCAGAGGAGGGGGAGAGGCAGAGGAGGGGGAGAGGCAAAGGAGAGAGGAGGGAGGGGGAGAGGCAGAGGAGGGGGAGAGGCAGAGGAGGGGGGAGGGAGGGTGAGGGGGAGAGGCAGAGGAGGGGGAGGGAGGGTGGAGAGGTGGAGGTGTAGGGGAAAAGATGGGTGGGGTGGGGAGAGGTGGAAGGGGAGAGAGAGAGAGAGAGAGAAAATTAGAGTGAGAGAGAGAATATGTTGGATGGGAGGAGACAGTAAAAAGTAAGAGACAGAAAAGGAGGGATGGTAACAAGAGAGAGGAAGGTGAAGGAGCATGTCATGTTATTCAATGATATAGTGACTGTTACATTGTCACAATACAGAGACCTCTATGTGTGTGTGTGTGTGTGTGTGTGTGTGTGTGTGTGTGTGTGTGTGTGTGTGTGTGTGTGTGTGTGTGTGCGTGCGTGCGTGCGTGCGTGCGTGTGTGTGCGTGTGTGCGTGTGTGTCTATCTGTCTCCACTGACAAGGTGTAAAAATAGACTGAGGGAGAAAGCACATGGCTGCTCGGTTGCCACAGCAATCAAAGGCTGTTGTCGTGGTGATTCCTTAGATATGATGGACTCAGGTACTGGTAAGAATAGAAATATATACTCCAGACACCTCTTTGGACTATGTGGCGGCAGGGTAGCCTAGTTAGGGAGAGGCGGGACGCAAATGTCTCAACTGGCCAATTGCCAGGGGAAATGCAGAGCGCCAGATTCAAATAAAACACTATAAAATTCAAACTTTCATTAAATCTCACATGTAAGATACTCAATTACTCAATTAAAGCTACACTTGTTGTGAATCCAGCCAACTTGTCAGATTTTTAAAATGCTTTTCGGCAAAAGCATAAGAAGCTATTATCTGATAACCTGCATCATCTGCACCAGCAGTAAACAAAGAGGTTAGCATATTACAACCCTGCAGGCGCTACACAAAACGCTGAAATAAAATATAAAACATGCATTAGCTTTGACGAGCTTCTTTTGTTGGCACTCCAATATGTCCTATAAACATCACAATTGGTCCTTTTGTTCGATTAATTCCGTCCATATATATCTAAATGTCCATTTATAAAGCGCGTTTGATCCAGAAAAAAACAGCTTACAAAAAACGCAACGTCACTACAAAATATTTCAAAAGTTGCCTATAAACCTTGCCAAAATATTTCAAACTACTTTTGTAATACAACTTTAGGTATTTTATAAACGTTCAAATTGTAGACGGGGCGAATCTGTGTTCAATCTGTGTTCAATACAGGAATGAAAACAAACCAGCGCCACTTTTCACATCTTGCACAACTCTCAACAGTGGACCCAGTTCCTAGTTGGCCTACTTCTTCATTGCACAAAGGAATAACCTCAACCAAATTCCAAAGACTGGTGACATCCAGTGGAAGCGGTAGGAACTGAAAACAGGTTCCTAAGAAATATCCCTGGGCAATGACAACCCAGGGAACAGAGAGAGGAAAAAAACAATCTGAACAGTTAGTCCTCTGGGTTTTGCCTGCTACATAAGTTCTGTTATACTCACAGACATGATTCAAACAGTTTTAGAAACTTCAGAGTGTTTTCTATCCAAATCTATGAATAATATGCATATCTTATATTTTTGGCATGAGTAGCAGGAAGTTGAAATTGGGCACGCTATTTATCCAAAAGTGAAAATTCTGCCCTCTAGCCCCAAGAGGCTTTAGAGTGTTGGACTAGTAACCGCAAGGTTGCAAGTTCAAATCTCCGAGTTGACAAAGTACAAATCTGTCGTTCTGCCCCTGAACAGGCAGTTAACCCACTAGGCCGTCATTGAAAATAACAATTTGTTCTTAATAATATACTCTTAAGCAGGGGTGTCAAAGTCAAATGGACGGAGGGCCAAATAAAAAATTTAGCTACAAGCCGAGGGCCGGACTGTTCGAATGTTCATTGAAATTTTTTTAAATGACGCATATAGTCTAGTGAACCTAATTGAACCTACTGAAAACCTAACAAATATATTCCAATATGATCAGATAAATAAAGCAATATTTTCTTATGGCTCTGTCAGTAATCTTTAATTTTCAACAGACACAAAAGACAAATTTCCTTTATATAAAAATCCCCATAACATGAACATTAAATGAAAGAAACCGGTATTCAAGGCACCATCAGTAGCCTATATTTTCTATTTTAGCAAAAGTGGGCTAAATTTACTTCAAAGAAAAAAACAATAATAGCAATTTTCTATCATCCACTCAACTGAAATATTTTTAAAATATAATTGGATTGAAATTCTGCTCAGACTCACATTTAAAAAGAGTTGCCTTTTTTCTGGGCAAACTTCGTCACAAACTTTAATCATGCAGTTTTTGATGAAATCCCCCTCCGTAAATGGCCGGGCTGATTTAGCGATCTCTTCTGCCAAAATAAAACTGGCCTTGACAGCAGCCTGGCCTTGTGATTTGGCTTTTTGAACAGAGCCTGTCGAGATTTGAGGCCTCGTTTTAATTCCTCTGCCTTTTGTAGCCTTTGTTCCATGTCCATATTCTTGTTTTTGTCCGCGTGTTTCGTTTCATAATGTCGTCTCAGATTATACTCTTTCAGTACCGCCACACTTTCTCCACACAGAAGACACACAGGTTTTCCAGCTACCTCCGTGAACATATACTCCGACTCCCACCTTGTTTGAAACCCCGGTTCTCAGTGTCCACCTTCCGTTTTGCCATTTTTGATGGGTATCTGAAAGTTAATTTTACTGTGATGCTGACGACTGCTGTGCCAATAAATATTGAAATGAAGCAGCCTACTGCTCGGTGCGTCACCGTTGCATTGTGGGAAATGTAGTATTGGTGCGTGTAAAAGATCTGCGGGCTGCCGGCTTGCTGCGGTCTGCGGGCCGGTTCTAATAATAAATCAAGATCATCCCAGGGGCCGTAAAAAACCTTCTCGCGGGCCGGATGTGGCCCGCGGGCCTTGACTCTGACATATGTGCTCTTAAGGATCAATGTCACGCTTCTCCTTTATAACATGAGAGATACTTTATTTATTTTATATAACGTTGCAATAATTTATAGCTTTAAAATAGGCACATTCTTTTCTACTCTACCTTGGATTTTCTTTATTTTATCATAAACCTCAATATAATCTGGCAGCGTAATTACATTTAAAAACGTTTCTTCAACAGTGTGTTAGAAAAATGAAAGTAAAAGTATGTGAAAGATTTGAACCCAGGTCTGGATAGGTCAACCTGAGGTCAACGGATGAATAGAAACTTCAGACTCCATTGATTGTCGATAGGCACATTGATGGAACTGTTGTTGTGGGTGACATTTAGCATTAATTGTTTGGTGTGTGAGACATTTCTTTTTTAACTAGGCAAGTCAGTTATATTCTTCAAAAAGAAATGGTGTATCATTCATTTTTAAATAAAACACATGGATGTGGAAAAGAATGTCCCTTCAACATTTTACTAATTAAACTTGACCTGCTTCCCCTTTTTCTGAACCATTTCTCAATCTACAGTATCAGTGCAGTAATACCACCAAGCGGCCACTAGATGGAGGTGTAGGACCACTACATAAGGTAATGCAGGGTACCGTACCATGTAGTATTGAAGTAGTCAAGCCAGAACTCGGGTTCTGCAGCCACAGAGGAGCTTTTGAAGTCAACTCTGCATTACAAGTCAACATCTCTGCCTGACTATCACCCATATTCCCTAACACTCCACAATATACACAACTCCACAGTCACACCGTGCTGCTCAGTGTGTGTACAACACAATATACACATCTCCACAGTCACACCGTGCTGCTCAGTGTGTGTACAACACAATATACACATCTCCAGTCACACCGTGCTGCTCAGTGTGTGTACAACACCATATACACATCTCCACAGTCACACCGTGCTGCTCAGTGTGTGTACAACACCATATACACATCTCCACAGTCACACCGTGCTGCTCAGTGTGTGTACAACACAATATACACATCTCCACAGTCACACCGTGCTGCTCAGTGTGTGTACAACACAATATACACATCTCCAGTCACACCGTGCTGCTCAGTGTGTGTACAACACCATATACACATCTCCACAGTCACACCGTGCTGCTCAGTGTGTGTACAACACCATATACACATCTCCACAGTCACACCGTGCTGCTCAGTGTGTGTACAACACAATATACACATCTCCACAGTCACACCGTGCTGCTCAGTGTGTGTACAACACAATACATACATCTCCAGTCACACCGTGCTGCTCAGTGTGTGTACAACACAATATACACATCTCCAGTCACACCGTGCTGCTCAGTGTGTGTACAACACAATATACACATCTCCAGTCACACCGTGCTGCTCAGTGTGTGTACAACACAATACATACATCTCCACAGTCACACCGTGCTGCTCAGTGTGTGTACAACACAATACATACATCTCCACAGTCACACCGTGCTGCTCAGTGTGTGTACAACACCATATACACATCTCCACAGTCACACCGTGCTGCTCAGTGTGTGTACAACACAATACATACATCTCCAGTCACACCGTGCTGCTCAGTGTGTGTACAACACCATATACACATCTCCACAGTCACACCGTGCTGCTCAGTGTGTGTACAACACAATATACACATCTCCACCATCACACCGTGCTGCTCAGTGTGTGTACAACACAATATACACATCTCCACCATCACACCGTGCTGCTCAGTGTGTGTACAACACAATACATACATCTCCAGTCACACTGTGCTGCTCAGTGTGTGTACAACACAATACATACATCTCCAGTCACACTGTGCTGCTCAGTGTGTGTACAACACAATACATACATCTCCAGTCACACTGTGCTGCTCAGTGTGTGTACAACACAATACATACATCTCCAGTCACACTGTGCTGCTCAGTGTGTGTACAACACAATACATACATCTCCAGTCACACCGTGCTGCTCAGTGTGTGTACAACACAATATACACATCTCCAGTCACACCGTGCTGCTCAGTGTGTGTACAACACAATACATACATCTCCAGTCACACTGTGCTGCTCAGTGTGTGTACAACACAATACATACATCTCCAGTCACACCGTGCTGCTCAGTGTGTGTACAACACAATATACACATCTCCACAGTCACACCGTGCTGCTCAGTGTGTGTACAACACAATACATACATCTCCAGTCACACCGTGCTGCTCAGTGTGTGTACAACACCATATACACATCTCCACAGTCACACCGTGCTGCTCAGTGTGTGTACAACACAATACATACATCTCCAGTCACACCGTGCTGCTCAGTGTGTGTACAACACAATACATACATCTCCAGTCACACCGTGCTGCTCAGTGTGTGTACAACACAATACATACATCTCCAGTCACACCGTGCTGCTCAGTGTGTGTACAACACCATATACACATCTCCAGTCACACCGTGCTGCTCAGTGTGTGTACAACACAATATACACATCTCCAGTCACACCGTGCTGCTCAGTGTGTGTACAACACAATACATACATCTCCAGTCACACCGTGCTGCTCAGTGTGTGTACAACACAATACATACATCTCCAGTCACACTGTGCTGCTCAGTGTGTGTACAACACAATACATACATCTCCAGTCACACTGTGCTGCTCAGTGTGTGTACAACACAATACATACATCTCCAGTCACACTGTGCTGCTCAGTGTGTGTACAACACAATATACACATCTCCACAGTCACACCGTGCTGCTCAGTGTGTGTACAACACAATACATACATCTCCAGTCACACCGTGCTGCTCAGTGTGTGTACAACACCATACATACATCTCCAGTCACACCGTGCTGCTCAGTGTGTGTACAACACCATACATACATCTCCAGTCACACCGTGCTGCTCAGTGTGTGTACAACACCATACATACATCTCCAGTCACACTGTGCTGCTCAGTGTGTGTACAACACCATACATACATCTCCAGTCACACCGTGCTGCTCAGTGTGTGTACAACACCATATACACATCTCCAGTCACACCGTGCTGCTCAGTGTGTGTACAACACAATATATACATCTCCAGTCACACCGTGCTGCTCAGTGTGTGTACAACACAATACATACATCTCCAGTCACACCGTGCTGCTCAGTGTGTGTACAACACAATATACACATCTCCAGTCACACCGTGCTGCTCAGTGTGTGTACAACACCATACATACATCTCCAGTCACACTGTGCTGCTCAGTGTGTGTACAACACCATACATACATCTCCAGTCACACCGTGCTGCTCAGTGTGTGTACAACACCATATACACATCTCCACAGTCACACTGTGCTGCTCAGTGTGTGTACAACACAATACATACATCTCCAGTCACACTGTGCTGCTCAGTGTGTGTACAACACCATACATACATCTCCAGTCACACTGTGCTGCTCAGTGTGTACAACACCATATACACATCTCCAGTCACACTGTGCTGCTCAGTGTGTGTACAACACAATACATACATCTCCAGTCACACTGTGCCCGTCAGTGTGTGTACAACACAATACATACATCTCCAGTCACACCGTGCTGCTCAGTGTGTGTACAACACCATACATACATCTCCAGTCACACTGTGCTGCTCAGTGTGTACAACACAATACATACATCTCCAGTCACACTGTGCTGCTCAGTGTGTGTACAACACCATACATACATCTCCAGTCACACTGTGCTGCTCAGTGTGTGTACAACACAATACATACATCTCCAGTCACACTGTGCTGCTCAGTGTGTGTACAACACCATACATACATCTCCAGTCACACTGTGCTGCTCAGTGTGTGTACAACACAATACATACATCTCCAGTCACACTGTGCTGCTCAGTGTGTGTACAACACAATACATACATCTCCAGTCACACCGTGCTGCTCAGTGTGTGTACAACACCATACATACATCTCCAGTCACACTGTGCTGCTCAGTGTGTACAACACAATACATACATCTCCAGTCACACCGTGCTGCTCAGTGTGTGTACAACACCATACATACATCTCCACAGTCACACCGTGCTGCTCAGTGTGTGTACAACACCATACATACATCTCCACAGTCACACTGTGCTGCTCAGTGTGTACAACACCAGTGGCACAAGGATGTGAACATGAGACAGGGATGTTCAATCATTCAGGAGTCATGATAAGCCTTGCTGATGAAGACGGATGGAGGCTGCTGTGTATGTGTGTGTGTGTCTGTGTGCTTGTGTGTCTGTGTGTGTTTGTATGTGTGTATGGGTGTGCTCCTACGTGTGTGTGTGTGTGTGTGTTACCTTGAAGACGAGCAGCATTAAGAGCAGTAGTAGAATGACCTGGATGCTGATGACAAACAGCTGGGAGATGAGATGGGCCAGCACAGTCTCCAACGAACTAACACCTAGGGAGAGAGAGGAGACAGAGAGAGAGGAGACAGAGAGAGAGGAGACATAGAGAGAAGCAGAACGAAGGAGAGAGTGAAATAGAGGAGAGGAGAAAGGGAGGGAGAGAGAGAGAGGAGACCGGGAGAGAGAGAGAACGAAGGAGAGGGTGAAATAGAGGGAAAGAGAGAGAGAGAGAGAGAGAGAGAGAGAGAGGAGACAGCGAGAGAGAGAGAATGAAGGAGAGAGTGAAATAGAGGAGAGATGAGAAAGGGAGGGAGAGAGAGAGAGAGAGAGAGAGAGAGGAGACAGCGAGAGAGAGAGAACAAAGGAGAGAGTGAAATAGAGGATAGAGGAGAAAGGGAGGGAGAGAGAGAGAGAGGGGGATAATAGTGGGACAGGAGAAAAGGAAGAAGAAGGTGGGGAGAAGATAATTTAATGTTCTGACAAACTGGCCCATGGCGATTTAACCAGATCTTCTGGTTATTGGTCAGGATAATCCACCTCCCCCTAGTGGGCTGTACTGGTCACTACATAGATAATGACCACAAACTGTCAATGCATCTAAAAATGGAACCATATTCCCTATATCCAAGTCAGTTCCACTGTGTTCTGTCATTGTTCCCCTCTAATCAGGGACTGATTTAGACCTGGGACACCAGGTGGGTGATTCCCCTCTAATCAGGGACTGGTTTAGATCTGGGACACCAGGTGGGTGATTCCCCTCTAATCAGGGACTGGTTTAGACCTGGGACACCAGGTGGGTGATTCCCCTCTAATCAGGGACTGGTTTAGACCTGGGACACCAGGTGGGTGATTCCCCTCTAATCAGGGACTGGTTTAGACCTGGGACACCAGGTGGGTGATTCCCCTCTAATCAGGGACTGGTTTAGACCTGGGACACCAGGTGGGTGATATTAATGATCAGGTAGAACAGAAAACCAGCAGGGTAAGAGTTGAAAGAGTTGAATACCCCGGGGTAAGAGTTGAATACCCCGGGGCTATATGTGCACTAGTTTTGTCCGGTGCGCTATATAGATAACAGGGTGGCATTGGGGACACTTGGGCCCTTGTCAACAGTAGTGCACTAAATAGGGTATAGGGTGCCATTTGGAACACAGTCTGTTATCCACTTAATGAACCTCTTACCTGCAACCCAGCACCTGTCCATTAGTCCCTCCTTCCTCTCTATCACGAAGGACAGAGCCGTCAAGCCCACTGCCAGATAGAAAGTGATGCTGTGTAGAGAGAGAAGGGAGGGGAGAATGAGGGAGAAGGGAGGGGGAGAGAGAGAAGGTGTGCAGGAAAGAGAGACGAAGGGAAGGGAGAGAATGAGGGGAGAGAGAAGGAGGGAGGGGGGAGAGAGAAGGAGGGAGGGTGGAGAGAGAAGGGAGGGTGAGAGAGAGAAGGGAGTGTGAGAGAAAGAAGGGTGAGAGGGAGGAGGGGGGGAGAGAGCAGAAGGGAGGGGGAGAGAGAGAAGGAAGGGGGAGAGAGAGAAGGGAGGGGAGAGAGCGAAGGGAGGGGGGAGAGAGAGAGAAGGGGGGGGAGAGAGAGAAGGGAGGGGGAGAGAGAGAAGGGAGGGGGAGAGAGAGAAGGGAGGGGGAGAGAGAGAAGGGAGGGGGAGAGAGAGAAGGGAGGGGGAGAGAGAGAAGGGAGGGGGAGAGAGCGAAGGGAGGGGGACAGAGAGAAGGGAGGGGGAGAGAGAGAAGGGAGGGGGGAGAGAGCGAAGGGAGGGGGAGAGAGAAGAAGGGAGGGGGAGAGAGAGAAGGGAGGGGGAGAGAGAGAAGGGAGGGGGAGAGAGAGAAGGGAGGGGGGGAGAGAGAGAAGGAAGGGGGAGAGAGAGAAGGGAGGGGGAGAGAGAGCGAAGGGAGGGGGGAGAGAGAGAAGGGAGGGGGAGAGAGAGAAGGGAGGGGGGAGAGAGAGAAGGGAGGGGGAGAGAGCGAAGGGAGGGGGAGAGAGAGAAGGGAGGGGGAGAGAGAGAAGGGAGGGGGAGAGAGAGAAGGGAGGGGGAGAGAGAGAAGGGAGGGGGAGAGAGAGAAGGGAGGGGGAAATAGGAGAGACAAGGAAAGGAGGAAAAGAGAGGATAAAGAGAGAACTACAGCTTCGTCTCAGTAAAGCTGACGAGGTTCAGACGTGGACTGAATCTCTACCTCAGAACGGCTCCTGGCGTCACAAACGTGGTGAAGTCTGAGTTCATGCTGCCATAGATGGGCTCCTCAAACTGGAAAGAGAAACGGGACAAAGACAAATAGTCAGTTGAATATTTTCCTCCCAGTGTGCATCTGTGTATTGATCAGGGACCAGTGGAACGGACCACGGTTATACATTCAGTAACACAGGCTACATCACAGTCCTCCAGAAGGAATAGGTGCGACTCTCGCTCACATTTAAGAACTTCATCTAATTTGAGTTAAAATCATGTCGTTTCAACCATCAATGGCCCTCGTCAGAATCAATGGTCTTGGCAAGACAACAACATGTTGATATAGCATAAGGAAGCTAGGTTAGCATCAAGGCTAGTGGATGGGGATGGCAAAATACTATCATGTGATCCCCAAATAGCACCCTATTCCCTACATAGTGCACTACTTTTGACCAGAGCCTTATGGGAATAGGGTGCCTTTAAGGGTGCAGTGAGTGTTTTAAGGGGTTATTGTTGTCCTACCTTGACAGGAAGAGAGACCAGGTAAGACATGCTCCCCATCTTATACTGGACGAAGTCCTGAGGAGGGAACAGACTGTTTCACTTCACTACTGGATGTATCTTTATCAACAGCTGGGCTGCATCTCAACAGTCTGAACAAGCTACTTCAACAGCTGGGCTGCACCTCAACAGTCTGAACAAGCTACTTCAACAGCTGGGCTGCATCTCAACAGTCTGAACAAGCTACTTCAACAGCTGGGCTGCATCTCAACAGTCTGAACAAGCTACTTCAACAGCTGGGCTGCACCTCAACAGTCTGAACAAGCTACTTCAACAGCTGGGCTGCATCTCAACATTCTGAACAAGCTACTTCAACAGCTGGGCTGCATCTCAACAGGCTGAACAAGCTACTTCAACAGCTGGGCTGCATCTCAACAGTCTGAACAAGCTACTTCAACAGCTGGGCTGCATCTCAACAGTCTGAACAAGCTACTTCAACAGCTGGGCTGCATCTCAACAGTCTGAACAAGCTACTTCAACAGCTGGGCTGCATCTCAACAGTCTGAACAAGCTACTTCAACAGCTGGGCTGCACCTCAACAGTCTGAACAAGCTACTTCAACAGCTGGGCTGCATCTCAACAGTCTGAACAAGCTACTTCAACAGCTGGGCTGCACCTCAACAGTCTGAACAAGCTACTTCAACAGCTGGGCTGCACCTCAACAGTCTGAACAATCTACTTCAACAGCTGGGCTGCATCTCAACAGTCTGAACAAGCTACTTCAACAGCTGGGCTGCATCTCAACAGTCTGAACAAGCTACTTCAACAGCTGGTCTGCATCTCAACAGTCTGAACAAGCTACTTCAACAGCTGGGCTGCATCTCAACAGTCTGAACAAGCTACTTCAACAGCTGGGCTGCATCTCAACAGTCTGAACAAGCTACTTCAACAGCTGGGCTGCATCTCAACAGTCTGAACAAGCTACTTCAACAGCTGGGCTGCATCTCAACAGTCTGAACAAGCTACTTCAACAGCTGGGCTGCATCTCAACAGTCTGAACAAGCTACTTCAACAGCTGGGCTGCATCTCACAGTCTGAACAAGCTATTTCAACAGCTGGGCTGCATCTCAACAGTCTGAACAAGCTACTTCAACAGCTGGGCTGCATCTCAACAGTCTGAACAAGCTACTTCAACAGCTGGGCTGCATCTCAACAGTCTGAACAAGCTACTTCAACAGCTGGGCTGCATCTCAACAGTCTGAACAAGCTACTTCAACAGCTGGGCTGCACCTCAACAGTCTGAACAATCTACTTCAACAGCTGGGCTGCACCTCAACAGTCTGAACAAGCTACTTCAACAGCTGGGCTGCATCTCAAGTCTGAACAAGTGACTTCCTCACCTCGTCACGTTTCATTAATCTGCACTGATGACAGAAAGAACTGGACAGGTTGAAAGCGTTTCCAGTAGGCATTGATTTGCCATGTTACTTTCATCCATGGTGTTTTTAGATCGGTCCAGTTGAGGAGAAGAGACGTGGAGAGAAAGACCCTGCTGCCATGCAGTCAGTGTGTATTACACTAGATAAAGATATCATCTGTATGAATAAGGTTTTGAAAGCCAGACGGCGCCATTAAACAATAAGACTCTGTTCACATTGAAGAAAGAGCAGGTAGATCTGCAGGGAGGAAACAACAGGGAACTCTGGTTGTACCTCAAAGGCATCTGCTAGTTTCTTCTGAAGCATCATGGCGATCTGTTGATCTGGTGACAAAGCACACTACGAGGTGAAAACAATGGCATCATTATCAAGTCTATTATCGCTTGAAAAAACACTTTTCATTGATCAATTTAGTAAACATTGAAAAAACGTCTCAAGATTAATCCTCATTAAAATGCCTTTTCCAATCTCCATCATTTGGGAGAAAAACCATCATTCAGAAGACCCACACTGTTACACTACCACCTAGTGGTCCTTTTCACAGACAACGTATCTATTCCATTGTTTTGTATTGTATTGTATTGTATTGTATTGTATTGTATTGTATTGTATTCCATTGTATTGTATTGTATTGTATTGTATTCCATTGTATTGTATTGTATTGTATTGTATTCCATTGTATTGTATTGTATTGTATTCCATTGTATTGTATTCTATTCCATTGTATTGTATCGTATTGTATTGTATTGTATTCTATTCTATTATAATTCTACTCTAGTCTCTTTGAGGGTGAATTCTTTCACGCACTGTCACATGCCAACAGACTGCGGAGTGAAAGCTTACTAACAGTGTTCTATTCTATTCAGATCTATTATATGGCATTCTATTCTAACAGTGTTCTATTCTATTCAGATCTATTCTATCAGCATTATATTATATTCTAACAGTGTTCTATTCTATTCAGATCTATTCTATCGGCATTATATTATATTCTAACAGTGTTCTATTCTATTCAGATCTATTCTATTCTAGCAGTATTGTATTCTACATTCTGGAACACTGTCACATGCCAACAGACTGTGGAGTGAAAGCTTACTGGTCAGGTCCAACCAGACGTGCACCGACCCTCCATCCACCACCTCCTTAGAGACCTGCCTCTGGATCAACCTGTATAATACAACACACACCACAGAACAAACATGATACAGTAAGGATCCTGTATAATACAACACACACCACAGAGACATGATACAGTAAGGATCCTGTATAATACAACACACACCACAGAACAGACATGATACAGTGAGGATCCTGTATAGTACAACACACACCACAGAGACATGATACAGTAAGGATCCTGTATAATACAACACACACCACAGAACAGACATGATACTGTGAGGATCCTGTATAATACAACACACACCACAGAGACATGATACTGTGAGGATCCTGTATAATACAACACACACCACAGAACAGAGACATGATACAGTAAGGATCCTGTATAATACAACACACCACAGAGACATGATACAGTAAGGATCCTGTATAATACAACACACACCACAGAGACATGATACAGTAAGGATCCTGTATAGTACAACACACACCACAGAGCAGACATGATACAGTAAGGATCCTATATAATACAACACACACCACAGAACAGACATGATACAGTGAGGATCCTGTATAATACAACACACACCACAGAGACATGATACAGTGAGGATCCTGTATAATACAACACACACCACAGAGCAGACATGATACAGTAAGGATCCTATATAATACAACACACACCACAGAGCAGACATGATACAGTAAGGATCCTGTATAATACAACACACACCACAGAACAGACATGATACAGTGAGGATCCTGTATAATACAACACACACCACAGAGACATGATACAGTGAGGATCCTGTATAATACAACACACACCACAGAACAGACATGATACAGTAAGGATCCTGTATAATACAACACACACCACAGAACAGACATGATACAGTGAGGATCCTGTATAATACAACACACACCACAGAACAGACATGATACAGTAAGGATCCTGTATAATAGACATGAGTACTTAATGGCTTGGCAACAGTACAGTGCATTTGGAAAGTATTCAGACCCCTTCTCTTTTTCTACATTTTGTTACGTTACAGCCTTATTGTAAAATGGATTAAATCGTTTTCCCCCCACAATACCCCATAATGACAAAGCAAAAACACACGTTTGCAAATGGCTGTGTGCTTAGGGTCGTTGTTCTGTTGGAAGGTGAACCGTCGCCACAGTCCGATGTCCTGAGCGCTCTGGAGCAGGTTTTCATCAAGGATTTCTCTGTACTTTGCACTGTTCATCTTTCCCTCGATCCTGACTAGTCTCCCAGTCCCTGCTGCTGAAAAACATCCCCACAGCATGATGCTGCCACCACCATGCTTCACCGTAGGGATGGTGCCAGGTTTCCTCCAGACGTGACGCTTGGCATTCAGGCCAAAGAGTTCAATCTTGGTTTCATCAGACCAGAGAGTCTTGTTTCTCATGGTCTGAGAGTCCTTTAGGTGCCTTTTGGCAAACTCCAAGCGGGCTGTCGTGTGCCTTTTACTGAAGAGTGGCTTCCATCTGGCCACTCTACCATAAAGGCCTGACTGGGGGAGTGATGCAGAGATGATTATCCTTCTGGAAAGTTCTCCCATCTCCAAAGAGGAACTCTGGAGCTCTGTCAGAGTGACCATCAGGTTCTTGCTCACCTCCCTGACCAAGGCCCTTCTCCCCCAATTGCTCAGTTTGGCCAGGCGGCCAGCTCTAGTAAGAGTCTTGGTGACTCTTCTTCCATTTAAGGATGATGGAGGCCACTGTGTTCTTGGGGAACTTCAATACTGCAGAAATGTTTTGGTATCCTTCCCCAGATCTGTGCCTCGACACAATCCTGTGTCGTGGCTTGGTTTTTGCTCTGACATGCACTGTCAACTGTGGGACCTTATATAGACAGGTGCGTGCCTTTCCAAATCATGTCCAATCAATTTAATTTACCACAGGTAGACTCCAATCAAGTTGTGGAAACATCAAGGATGATCAATGGTAACAGGATGCACCTGAGCTCAATTTCAAGTCTCAAAGCAAAGAGTCTGAATACTTCCGTAAATACGCTATCTGTTTTTTAAAAAATTATACATTTGCAAACATTTCTAAAAACCTGTTTTTGCTTTGACATTATGGGTTATTATGTGTAGATTGATGAGGGAATTGTTTTATTTAATACATTTTCGTAGTAGTAGTCTAATAAACTGCATGGTTTCCTGAGTCGTAGTGGGACGACCACACAACATGTCATCGCGTGACTTCAAGTTGACTTCGATATGATGGTTATTATATCAATATTTGTGCATTTTACAGACACAAAAAGGTCCCACCATATCGAATGAACAAATGATCTGTCTGCTAACTGTTTACATCACAACTGTCATGATAAAAAAATTCAAAAATGTATACGGTTTGACTGTGGAAGGAAACCTGGTTATTGACAGTGTTTTAGAGTGAATGGGAGAAGAGAACAGAAGAGAAGAGAGGAGAACAGAAGAACAAGGGAAGAAGATGAGACTAGACTAGACACAGGTCCAGAGGTAGGTCTCACCTCTTGGTCAGGTAGCTGGTAAAATTCTTTCCAAACCCGATGACGGCCCAGTACTCTCCGTTATAGGCCCCTGCAAAAGCCCCAGCATGGGACAGGTTCACCTAGAGCAGGGAGGGACAGGGGACACCATCAGTGACTATAGCTAGGTCTTAAATTATACCCTACTCCTCCATCTAGTGGACTAAGTCTGACCAGCAGGACAGTGTTACACCCTATTCCTCCATCTAGTGGACTAAGTCTGACCAGGAGGACAGTGTTACACCCTATTCCTCCATCTAGTGGACTAAGTCTGACCAGCAGGACAGTGTTACGCCCTATTCCTCCATCTAGTGGACTACGTCTGACCAGGAGGACAGTGTTACACCCTATTCCTCCATCTAGTGGACTAAGTCTGACCAGCAGGACAGTGTTACACCCTATTCCTCCATCTAGTGGACTAAGTCTGACCAGCAGGACAGTGTTACACCCTACTCCTCCATCTAGTGGACTAAGTCTGACCAGGAGGACAGTGTTACACCCTATTCCTCCATCTAGTGGACTAAGTCTGACCAGGAGGACAGTGTTACACCCTATTCCTCCATCTAGTGGACTAAGTCTGACCAGCAGGACAGTGTTACACCCTATTCCTCCATCTAGTGGACTAAGTCTGACCAGGAGGACAGTGTTACACCCTATTCCTCCATCTAGTGGACTAAGTCTGACCAGCAGGACAGTGTTACACCCTATTCCTCCATCTAGTGGACTAAGTCTGACCAGCAGGACAGTGTTACACCCTATTCCTCCATCTAGTGGACTAAGTCTGACCAGCAGGACAGTGTTACACCCTATTCCTCCATCTAGTGGACTAAGTCTGACCAGGAGGACAGTGTTACACCCTATTCCTCCATCTAGTGGACTAAGTCTGACCAGCAGGACAGTGTTACACCCTATTCCTCCATCTAGTGGACTAAGTCTGACCAGCAGGACAGTGTTACACCCTATTCCTCCATCTAGTGGACTAAGTCTGACCAGCAGGACAGTGTTACACCCTACTCCTCCATCTAGTGGACTAAGTCTGACCAGGAGGACAGTGTTACACCCTATTCCTCCATCTAGTGGACTAAGTCTGACCAGCAGGACAGTGTTACACCCTATTCCTCCATCTAGTGGACTAAGTCTGACCAGCAGGACAGTGTTACACCCTATTCCTCCATCTAGTGGACTAAGTCTGACCAGCAGGACAGTGTTACACCCTATTCCTCCATCTAGTGGACTAAGTCTGACCAGGAGGACAGTGTTACACCCTATTCCTCCATCTAGTGGACTAAGTCTGACCAGCAGGACAGTGTTACACCCTATTCCTCCATCTAGTGGACTACTTCCCAGTGAGTACGGTCCAATGCCTTTGTCCATTGATGTTGAAATGACGTTGAAATTTGGTCCGTCTGCCCTGGCTTTGATTTCAACACAGACAACGTTTTCTGGTCACCTCTGTACACGCCTTAATTTCAACGTCCAAACACATCCGGTCCAGCCTCAATTTGGTCCCAAAAAAGTGTACTGTACAGCACTGCACTGTACTCTACTGTACTGTCCACACTTGTGAAACAGACATTCTGATTGGTTAAGATTTGGTCCGGTTCAGACCAATCAAATGTGGTCTTTATTTGGGGGCGGAGCTCATTAGAATAATGTTTATTTTCAGATTTCCATTTTGGTAATTCAGCAGATGCTCTTATCCAGAGAGACTTTCAGTCAGAGCATTTGACTAAGGTAGATAAACAATCACATATCACAGTCAAAGCAAGAAAAAATGCACCTTGTTTAAATAAAGGTGACATTTATTTATTTTTTTGTCCTAAAGAGATTTACAAGGTTATCAAAACGTCACCCCAGGGTAAGAATACATGAAACACAGCCCTTATTTAAAGTGTTTCTAAAATCCACTATGGGAAAAATGAATGGTGGAAAAATGATTGGAACCATTTCCCTGTTTGACCGCTAGGTTTTATGGGTATTATGACTCATAATGTGGTACTCTATACATCTTTTAGACGTAATTTTGCTCACTGGATTTTGACCAGGAGGACAGTGTGGTAGATACTCAAACTGTTTCGCCGTTCTGTAATAACAAAACACATAATTCCTTTTAAAGGTGAATTATGGAGTTCGCTCTGAAAGTGCTTTTGCTTGGCTTGTTTCTGTACAGACACACAGCACATGAACGTGTTCTTGGAATGATAAAGAGCAGAGCAGAAGTGAAACCAGCTACCTAGAGGTAAACAAGGACTGAGAGTAGAGTGTAACTCTTCTTACTTCCTCTTTTAGGTCGTGCCCCTCCTCCACAACAAACTCTGCCTGACCCCTCAATACCGAACAAACGGACATTTAGTTTGCCTCCAGACTGAAACAGGGAGGGACTACCTGAACTTGTCCAATAAGAAACGCTTGTTTTTCCTTTTCCGTGCTTTGCTACGCTTTGCTACGGTATGCAATAATGAATGCCACCCAGTTGATTGGTCCAGTACCTGTTGCACGCTGGAGTTGTCCAGGAAGGAGAGCAGGGATTGGCTATAGGAGCTGGAGGAGGTCTCATTGTTGACCACAGCCACCTGTATTCCTTTGGGGTCTCCTCCGATACACAGACACATCAGAGAGATCTGGATGACTGGCAGAAGGAACTGGAAACACAGGGACCTGGACAGATACCAGACACTGGGTCAAATACTATTGGAAATCTTTCATTCTCATTCTACTACTACTCCTCTTCGTCATCATCCTCTGCCTCCTCCTCATCACCACCACCACCACCATCATTATAATCGTTATCATCCTCATAAACACCATCACCCTTCATCATCACCACTACCATTAGCACTACCACCATTCATCACCCCCCCCACACCACCATCACCACCCTTCATCATCCCCACCACCACCAAAATCCCTATCACCATCACTACCACCACCATCATCATCCTCACCCAGGCATTCTCTTCATCCGCACCGTGGTCTTGATAATCAGAGCTGCGATGTTCCTCCACTTTGGCATCACATGCCTGACTCGTACCTTCCAGTCCGCTACACACACACACACGCGCGCACACACACACACACACACACACACACACACACACACACACACACACACACACACACACACACACACACACACACACACACACACACACACACACACACACACACACACACACACACACACACACACACACACACACACACACACACAGTTTAAGCAGCAATGTTCGTCTACAGTGTAGTGTCCATACAACCCTACATTTACCTGAGTATATACAGTGTAGTGTCCATACAACCCTACATTTACCTGAGTATATACAGTGTAGTGTCCATACAACCCTACATTTACCTGAGTATATACAGTGTAGTGTCCATACAACCCTACATTTACCTGAGTATATACAGTATAGTGTCCATACAACCCTACATTTACCTGAGTATATACAGTGTAGTGTCCATACAACCCTACATTTACCTGAGTATATACAGTGTAGTGTCCATACAACCCTACATTTACCTGAGTATTTGGGCAGCTCTTCTACTGGTCCCGATCCGGCTCCCAGGATTGGTAGACTCTCGTCCCGGCCGCTCTCGAATGATTGGCTGCTCTCTAGGACTCCGCCCAGAGGGGAGGTGCTGTGTTTGGAGCCCACCTGGTCTGAGGTCTCACACAGCTGCAGGAAGGCTTTCTCCAGGGTCTGCAGTGGGTGGATGGGGCAGTAGAGGAGATAGACAACACAGTCAAGGGTTTATATGATCAGTGGTCAACACAGAAAGCAGTCAACACAATCAGACGTCTCACATAGCTGTAGGAAGGCTTTCTCCAGGGTCTGCAGTGGGTGGATGGGGCAGTAGAGGAGAAAGGGTTACTGTCAGCAGGACTGTTGTCTAGTGGTGATAAAGGGTTACTGTTGTCTAGTGGTGATAAAGGGTTACTGTCAGCAGGACTGTTGTCTAGTGGTGATAAAGGGTTACTGTTGTCTAGTGGTGATAAAGGGTTACTGTTAGCAGGACTGTTGTCTAGTGGTGATAAAGGGTTACTGTTGTCTAGTGGTGATAAAGGGTTACTGTCAGCAGGACTGTTGTCTAGTGGTGATAAAGGGTTACTGTTAGCAGGACTGTTGTCTAGTGGTGATAAAGGGTTACTGTTAGCAGGACTGTTGTCTAGTGGTGATAAAGGGTTACTGTTAACAGGACTGTTGTCTAGTGGTGATAAAGGGTTACTGTTGTCTAGTGGTGATAAAGGGTTACTGTCAGCAGGACTGTTGTCTAGTGGTGATAAAGGGTTACTGTTGTCTAGTGGTGATAAAGGGTTACTGTCAGCAGGACTGTTGTCTAGTGGTGATAAAGGGTTACTGTTAGCAGGACTGTTGTCTAGTGGTGATAAAGGGTTACTGTTGTCTAGTGGTGATAAAGGGTTACTGTCAGCAGGACTGTTGTCTAGTGGTGATAAAGGGTTACTGTTAGCAGGACTGTTGTCTAGTGGTGATAAAGGGTTACTGTTGTCTAGTGGTGATAAAGGGTTACTGTTGTCTAGTGGTGATAAAGGGTTACTGTCAGCAGGACTGTTGTCTAGTGGTGATAAAGGGTTACTGTTGTCTAGTGGTGATAAAGGGTTACTGTTAGCAGGACTGTTGTCTAGTGGTGATAAAGGGTTACTGTCAGCAGGACTGTTGTCTAGTGGTGATAAAGGGTTACTGTTGTCTAGTGGTGATAAAGGGTTACTGTTAGCAGGACTGTTGTCTAGTGGTGATAAAGGGTTACTGTTGTCTAGTGGTGATAAAGGGTTACTGTTGTCTAGTGGTGATAAAGGGTTACTGTTGTCTAGTGGTGATAAAGGGTTACTGTTAGCAGGACTGTTGTCTAGTGGTGATAAAGGGTTACTGTTAGCAGGACTGTTGTCTAGTGGTGATAAAGGGTTACTGTTGTCTAGTGGTGATAAAGGGTTACTGTTGTCTAGTGGTGATAAAGGGTTACTGTTAGCAGGACTGTTGTCTAGTGGTGATAAAGGGTTACTGTTGTCTAGTGGTGATAAAGGGTTACTGTTGTCTAGTGGTGATAAAGGGTTACTGTTAGCAGGACTGTTGTCTAGTGGTGATAAAGGGTTACTGTTGGCAGGACTATTGTCTAGTGGTGATAAAGGGTTACTGTTGTCTAGTGGTGATAAAGGGTTACTGTTGTCTAGTGGTGATAAAGGGTTACTGTTAGCAGGACTGTTGTCTAGTGGTGATAAAGGGTTACTGTTAGCAGGACTGTTGTCTAGTGGTGATAAAGGGTTACTGTTGTCTAGTGGTGATAAAGGGTTACTGTTGTCTAGTGGTGATAAAGGGTTACTGTTAGCAGGACTGTTGTCTAGTGGTGATAAAGGGTTACTGTTGGCAGGACTATTGTCTAGTGGTGATAAAGGGTTACTGTTGTCTAGTGGTGATAAAGGGTTACTGTTGTCTAGTGGTGATAAAGGGTTACTGTTAGCAGGACTGTTGTCTAGTGGTGATAAAGGGTTACTGTTAGCAGGACTGTTGTCTAGTGGTGATAAAGGGTTACTGTTAGCAGGACTGTTGTCTAGTGGTGATAAAGGGTTACTGTTGTCTAGTGGTGATAAAGGGTTACTGTTGTCTAGTGGTGATAAAGGATTACTGTTAGCAGGACTGTTGTCTAGTGGTGATAAAGGGTTACTGTTGTCTAGTGGTGATAAAGGATTACTGTTAGCAGGACTGTTGTCTAGTGGTGATAAAGGGTTACTGTTGTCTAGTGGTGATAAAGGGTTACTGTTGTCTAGTGGTGATAAAGGGTTACTGTTGTCTAGTGGTGATAAAGGGTTACTGTTGTCTAGTGGTGATAAAGGGTTACTGTTGTCTAGTGGTGATAAAGGGTTACTGTTGTCTAGTGGTGATAAAGGGTTACTGTTGTCTAGTGGTGATAAAGGGTTACTGTTGTCTAGTGGTGATAAAGGGTTACTGTCAGCAGGACTGTTGTCTAGTGGTGATAAAGGGTTACTGTTGTCTAGTGGTGATAAAGGGTTACTGTTGTCTAGTGGTGATAAAGGGTTACTGTCAGCAGGACTGTTGTCTAGTGGTGATAAAGGGTTACTGTTGTCTAGTGGTGATAAAGGGTTACTGTTGGCAGGACTGTTGTCTAGTGGTGATAAAGGGTTACTGTTAACAGGACTGTTGTCTAGTGGTGATAAAGGGTTACTGTTAGCAGGACTGTTGTCTAGTGGTGATAAAGGGTTACTGTTAGCAGGACTGTTGTCTAGTGGTGATAAAGGGTTACTGTTAACAGGACTGTTGTCTAGTGGTGATAAAGGGTTACTGTTGTCTAGTGGTGATAAAGGGTTACTGTCAGCAGGACTGTTGTCTAGTGGTGATAAAGGGTTACTGTTGTCTAGTGGTGATAAAGGGTTACTGTCAGCAGGACTGTTGTCTAGTGGTGATAAAGGGTTACTGTTAGCAGGACTGTTGTCTAGTGGTGATAAAGGGTTACTGTTGTCTAGTGGTGATAAAGGGTTACTGTTGTCTAGTGGTGATAAAGGGTTACTGTTAGCAGGACTGTTGTCTAGTGGTGATAAAGGGTTACTGTTAGCAGGACTGTTGTCTAGTGGTGATAAAGGGTTACTGTTGTCTAGTGGTGATAAAGGGTTACTGTTAGCAGGACTGTTGTCTAGTGGTGATAAAGGGTTACTGTTGGCAGGACTATTGTCTAGTGGTGATAAAGGGTTACTGTTGTCTAGTGGTGATAAAGGGTTACTGTTGTCTAGTGGTGATAAAGGGTTACTGTTAGCAGGACTGTTGTCTAGTGGTGATAAAGGGTTACTGTTAGCAGGACTGTTGTCTAGTGGTGATAAAGGGTTACTGTTGTCTAGTGGTGATAAAGGGTTACTGTCAGCCGGACTGTTGTCTAGTGGTGATAAAGGGTTACTGTTGTCTAGTGGTGATAAAGGGTTACTGTTAGCAGGACTGTTGTCTAGTGGTGATAAAGGGTTACTGTTAGCAGGACTGTTGTCTAGTGGTGATAAAGGGTTACTGTTAGCAGGACTGTTGTCTAGTGGTGATAAAGGGTTACTGTTGTCTAGTGGTGATAAAGGGTTACTGTTAGCAGGACTGTTGTCTAGTGGTGATAAAGGGTTACTGTTGTCTAGTGGTGATAAAGGGTTACTGTTGTCTAGTGGTGATAAAGGATTACTGTTAGCAGGACTGTTGTCTAGTGGTGATAAAGGGTTACTGTTGTCTAGTGGTGATAAAGGATTACTGTTAGCAGGACTGTTGTCTAGTGGTGATAAAGGGTTACTGTTGTCTAGTGGTGATAAAGGGTTACTGTTGTCTAGTGGTGATAAAGGGTTACTGTTGTCTAGTGGTGATAAAGGGTTACTGTCAGCAGGACTGTTGTCTAGTGGTGATAAAGGGTTACTGTTGTCTAGTGGTGATAAAGGGTTACTGTTAGCAGGACTGTTGTCTAGTGGTGATAAAGGGTTACTGTTAGCAGGACTGTTGTCTAGTGGTGATAAAGGGTTACTGTTAACAGGACTGTTGTCTAGTGGTGATAAAGGGTTACTGTTAGCAGGACTGTTGTCTAGTGGTGATAAAGGGTTACTGTTGTCTAGTGGTGATAAAGGGTTACTGTTAGCAGGACTGTTGTCTAGTGGTGATAAAGGGTTACTGTTGTCTAGTGGTGATAAAGGGTTACTGTTGTCTAGTGGTGATAAAGGATTACTGTTAGCAGGACTGTTGTCTAGTGGTGATAAAGGGTTACTGTTGTCTAGTGGTGATAAAGGATTACTGTTAGCAGGACTGTTGTCTAGTGGTGATAAAGGGTTACTGTTGTCTAGTGGTGATAAAGGGTTACTGTTGTCTAGTGGTGATAAAGGGTTACTGTTGTCTAGTGGTGATAAAGGGTTACTGTTGTCTAGTGGTGATAAAGGGTTACTGTTGTCTAGTGGTGATAAAGGGTTACTGTTGTCTAGTGGTGATAAAGGGTTACTGTTGTCTAGTGGTGATAAAGGGTTACTGTTGTCTAGTGGTGATAAAGGATTACTGTTAGCAGGACTGTTGTCTAGTGGTGATAAAGGGTTACTGTTAGCAGGACTGTTGTCTAGTGGTGATAAAGGGTTACTGTTAGCAGGACTGTTGTCTAGTGGTGATAAAGGGTTACTGTTAACAGGACTGTTGTCTAGTGGTGATAAAGGGTTACTGTTGTCTAGTGGTGATAAAGGGTTACTGTCAGCAGGACTGTTGTCTAGTGGTGATAAAGGGTTACTGTTAGCAGGACTGTTGTCTAGTGGTGATAAAGGGTTACTGTTGTCTAGTGGTGATAAAGGGTTACTGTCAGCAGGACTGTTGTCTAGTGGTGATAAAGGGTTACTGTTAGCAGGACTGTTGTCTAGTGGTGATAAAGGGTTACTGTTGTCTAGTGGTGATAAAGGGTTACTGTCAGCAGGACTGTTGTCTAGTGGTGATAAAGGGTTACTGTTAGCAGGACTGTTGTCTAGTGGTGATAAAGGGTTACTGTTGTCTAGTGGTGATAAAGGGTTACTGTTGTCTAGTGGTGATAAAGGGTTACTGTCAGCAGGACTGTTGTCTAGTGGTGATAAAGGGTTACTGTTGTCTAGTGGTGATAAAGGGTTACTGTTAGCAGGACTGTTGTCTAGTGGTGATAAAGGGTTACTGTCAGCAGGACTGTTGTCTAGTGGTGATAAAGGGTTACTGTTGTCTAGTGGTGATAAAGGGTTACTGTTGGCAGGACTGTTGTCTAGTGGTGATAAAGGGTTACTGTTAACAGGACTGTTGTCTAGTGGTGATAAAGGGTTACTGTTAGCAGGACTGTTGTCTAGTGGTGATAAAGGGTTACTGTTAGCAGGACTGTTGTCTAGTGGTGATAAAGGGTTACTGTTAACAGGACTGTTGTCTAGTGGTGATAAAGGGTTACTGTTGTCTAGTGGTGATAAAGGGTTACTGTCAGCAGGACTGTTGTCTAGTGGTGATAAAGGGTTACTGTTGTCTAGTGGTGATAAAGGGTTACTGTTGTCTAGTGGTGATAAAGGGTTACTGTTAGCAGGACTGTTGTCTAGTGGTGATAAAGGGTTACTGTTAGCAGGACTGTTGTCTAGTGGTGATAAAGGGTTACTGTTGTCTAGTGGTGATAAAGGATTACTGTTAGCAGGACTGTTGTCTAGTGGTGATAAAGGGTTACTGTTGTCTAGTGGTGATAAAGGATTACTGTTAGCAGGACTGTTGTCTAGTGGTGATAAAGGGTTACTGTTGTCTAGTGGTGATAAAGGGTTACTGTTGTCTAGTGGTGATAAAGGGTTACTGTTGTCTAGTGGTGATAAAGGGTTACTGTTGTCTAGTGGTGATAAAGGGTTACTGTTGTCTAGTGGTGATAAAGGGTTACTGTTGTCTAGTGGTGATAAAGGGTTACTGTTGTCTAGTGGTGATAAAGGATTACTGTTAGCAGGACTGTTGTCTAGTGGTGATAAAGGGTTACTGTTAGCAGGACTGTTGTCTAGTGGTGATAAAGGGTTACTGTTAGCAGGACTGTTGTCTAGTGGTGATAAAGGGTTACTGTTAGCAGACAGAAAAAAATAACTGGACACAAAGACAAAAGTCAAGGGTTAAAATGGTAAGTCGACAACACTGTTTGGGGTCAACACTGTTAGTCGTTAACATTTCACAAAGCTAACAACACTATTAGCCAACAAAAATGCTAGACCTCAACACTGATAGATGTAAATTCTATTAGCAGTCCACTCCGTCTGCAGTCCACTCCGTCTGCAGTCTATTCTGTCAGCAGTCTACTTTGTCAGCAGTCCAGTCTGTCAGCAGTCTACTCCGTCAGCAGTCCACTCCGCCAGCAGTCCACTCTGTCAGCAGTCCACTCTGTCAGCAGTCCACTCCGTCAGCAGTACACTCCGTCAGCAGTCTACTCCGTCAGCAGTCTACTCCGTCAGCAGTCCACTCCGTCAGCAGTCTCCTCCGTCAACAGTCTACTCCGTCAACAGTCGACTCCGTCAACAGTCCACTCCGTCAACAGTCCACTCCGTCAGCAGTCTACTCCGTCAGCAGTCTACTCGGTCAGCAGTCCACTCCGTCAGCAGTCCACCCCGTCAGCAGTCTACTCCGTCAGCAGTCCACTCCGTCAGCAGTCCACTCCGTCAACAGTCTACTCCGTCAGCAGTCCACTCCGTCAGCAGTCCACTCCGTCAACAGTCCACTCCGTCAACAGTCCACTCCGTCAGCAGTCCACTCCGTCAGCAGTCCACTCCGTCAGCAGTCTACTCCGTCAGCAGTCCACTCCGTCAGCAGTCCACTCCGTCAGCAGTCCACTCCGTCAGCAGTCTACTCCGTCAGCAGTCCACTCCGTCAGCAGTCCACCCCGTCAGCAGTCCACCCCGTCAGCAGTCCACTCCGTCAGCAGTCCACTCCGTCAGCAGTCTACTCCGTCAGCAGTCCACTCCGTCAGCAGTCTACTCCGTCAGCAGTCTACTCCGTCAGCAGTCTACTCCGTCAGCAGTCCACCCCGTCAGCAGTCTACCCCGTCAGCAGTCCACTCCGTCAGCAGTCCACTCCGTCAGCAGTCCACTCCGTCAGCAGTCCACTCCGTCAGCAGTCTACCCCGTCAGCAGTCCACTCCGTCAGCAGTCCACTCCGTCAGCAGTCCACTCCGTCAGCAGTCTACTCCGTCAACAGTCTACTCCGTCAACAGTCCACTCCGTCAGCAGTATACTCCGTCAGCAGTCCACTCCGTCAGCAGTCTACTCCGTCAGCAGTCTACCCCGTCAGCAGTCCACTCCGTCAGCAGTCCACTCCGTCAACAGTCCACTCCGTCAGCAGTCTACTCCGTCAGCAGTCCACTCCGTCAGCAGTCCACTCCGTCAGCAGTCTACTCCGTCAGCAGTCTACTCCGTCAGCAGTCCACCCCGTCAGCAGTCTACCTCGTCAGCAGTCCACTCCGTCAGCAGTCCACTCCGTCAGCAGTCCACTCCGTCAACAGTCTACTACGTCAACAGTCTACTCCGTCAGCAGTCCACTCCGTCAGCAGTCCACTCCGTCAGCAGTCCACTCCGTCAGCAGTCCACTCCGTAAGCAGTCCACTCCGTCAGCAGTCCACTCCGTCAGCAGTCCACTCCGTCAGCAGTCTACTCCGTCAGCAGTCCACTCCGTCAGCAGTCTACCCCGTCAGCAGTCCACTCCGTCAGCAGTCCACTCCGTCAACAGTCCACTCCGTCAGCAGTCCACTCCGTCAGCAGTCTACTCCGTCAGCAGTCCACTCCGTCAGCAGTCTACTCCGTCAGCAGTCTACTCCGTCAGCAGTCCACTCCGTCAGCAGTCCACTCCGTCAACAGTCCACTCCGTCAACAGTCCACTCCGTCAGCAGTCCACTCCGTCAGCAGTCCACTCCGTCAGCAGTCCACTCCGTCAGCAGTCTACCCCGTCAGCAGTCCACTCCGTCAGCAGTCTACTCCGTCAGCAGTCTACTCCGTCAGCAGTCCACTCCGTCAGCAGTCCACTCCGTCAACAGTCTACTCCGTCAACAGTCCACTCCGTCAGCAGTCCACTCCGTCAGCAGTCCACTCCGTCAGCAGTCCACTCCGTCAGCAGTCTACCCCGTCAGCAGTCCACTCCGTCAGCAGTCCACTCCGGCCAACAGTCCACTCCGTCAGCAGTCTACTCCGTCAGCAGTCTACTCCGTCAGCAGTCCACTCCGTCAGCAGTCTACCCCGTCAGCAGTCCACTCCGTCAGCAGTCCACTCCGTCAGCAGTCTACTCCGTCAGCAGTCCACTCCTTCAGCAGTCCACTCCGTCAGCAGTCCACTCCGTCAGCAGTCCACTCCGTCAGCAGTCCACTCCGTCAGCAGTCTACCCCGTCAGCAGTCCACCCGTCAGCAGTCCACTCCGTCAACAGTCCACTCCGTCAGCAGTCCACTCCGTCAGCAGTCCACTCCGTCAGCAGTCCACTCCGTCAGCAGTCCACTCCGTCAGCAGTCTACTCCGTCAGCAGTCCACTCCGTCAGCAGTCCACTCCGTCAGCAGTCCACCCCGTCAGCAGTCCACCCCGTCAACAGTCCACTCCGTCAACAGTCGACTCCGTCAGCAGTCCACTCCGTCAGCAGTCCACTCCGTCAGCAGTCTACTCCGTCAACAGTCGACTCCGTCAACAGTCCACTCCGGCCAGCAGTCCACTCCGTCAACAGTCCACTCCGTCAACAGTCTACTCCGTCAGCAGTCCCTCCGTCAGCAGTCCACTCCGTCAGCAGTCCACTCCGTCAGCAGTCCACCCCGTCAGCAGTCCACCCCGTCAGCAGTCTACCCCGTCAGCAGTCCACTCCGTCAGCAGTCCACTCCGTCAACAGTCTACTCCGTCAACAGTCTACTCCGTCAGCAGTCCACTCCGTCAGCAGTCCACTCCGTCATCAGTCCACTCCCAGCAGTCCACTCCGTCAACAGTCCACTCCGTCATCAGTCTACTCCGTAAGCAGTCTACTCCGTCAGCAGTCCACTCCGTCAGCAGTCCACTCCGTCAGCAGTCTACTCCGTCAGCAGTCCACTCCGTCAGCAGTCCACTCCGTCAGCAGTCTACTCCGTCAGCAGTCCACTCCGTCAGCAGTCCACCCCGTCAGCAGTCTACTCCGTCAGCAGTCCACTCCGTCAGCAGTCCACTCCGTCAGAAGTCTACTCCGTCAGCAGTCCACTCCGTAAGCAGTCTACTCCGTCCAGCAGTCCACTCCGTCAATAGTCCACTCCGTCAGCAGTCCACTCCGTCAGCAGTCTACTCCGTCAGCAGTCTACCCCGTCAGCAGTCCACTCCGTCAGCAGTCCACTCCGTCAGCAGTCTACTCCGTCAGCAGTCTACTCCGTCAGCAGTCTACTCCGTCAGCAGTCCACCCCGTCAGCAGTCTACCTCGTCAGCAGTCCACTCCGTCAGCAGTCCACTCCGTCAGCAGTCCACTCCGTCAACAGTCTACTACGTCAACAGTCTACTCCGTCAGCAGTCCACTCCGTCAGCAGTCCACTCCGTCAGCAGTCCACTCCGTCAGCAGTCCACTCCGTAAGCAGTCCACTCCGTCAGCAGTCCACTCCGTCAGCAGTCCACTCCGTCAGCAGTCTACTCCGTCAGCAGTCCACTCCGTCAGCAGTCTACCCCGTCAGCAGTCCACTCCGTCAGCAGTCCACTCCGTCAACAGTCCACTCCGTCAGCAGTCCACTCCGTCAGCAGTCCACTCCGTCAGCAGTCCACTCCGTCAGCAGTCTACTCCGTCAGCAGTCTACTCCGTCAGCAGTCCACTCCGTCAGCAGTCCACTCCGTCAACAGTCCACTCCGTCAACAGTCCACTCCGTCAGCAGTCCACTCCGTCAGCAGTCCACTCCGTCAGCAGTCCACTCCGTCAGCAGTCTACCCCGTCAGCAGTCCACTCCGTCAGCAGTCTACTCCGTCAGCAGTCTACTCCGTCAGCAGTCCACTCCGCCAGCAGTCCACTCCGTCAACAGTCTACTCCGTCAACAGTCCACTCCGTCAGCAGTCCACTCCGTCAGCAGTCCACTCCGTCAGCAGTCCACTCCGTCAGCAGTCTACCCCGTCAGCAGTCCACTCCGTCAGCAGTCCACTCCGTCAACAGTCCACTCCGTCAGCAGTCTACTCCGTCAGCAGTCTACTCCGTCAGCAGTCCACTCCGTCAGCAGTCCACTCCGTCAGCAGTCCACTCCGTCAGCAGTCCACCCCGTCAGCAGTCCACCCCGTCAGCAGTCCACCCGTCAGCAGTCCACTCCGTCAGCAGTCCACTCCGTCCAACAGTCTACTCCGTCAACAGTCTACTCCGTCAGCAGTCCACTCCGTCAGCAGTCCACTCCGTCATCAGTCCACTCCGTCAGCAGTCCACTCCGTCAACAGTCCACTCCGTCATCAGTCTACTCCGTAAGCAGTCTACTCCGTCAGCAGTCCACTCCGTCAGCAGTCCACTCCGTCAGCAGTCTACTCCGTCAGCAGTCCACTCCGTCAGCAGTCCACTCCGTCAGCAGTCTACTCCGTCAGCAGTCCACTCCGCCAGCAGTCCACCCCGTCAGCAGTCTACTCCGTCAGCAGTCCACTCCGTCAGCAGTCCACTCCGTCAGAAGTCTACTCCGTCAGCAGTCCACTCCGTAAGCAGTCTACTCCGTCAGCAGTCCACTCCGTCAATAGTCCACTCCGTCAGCAGTCCACTCCGTCAGCAGTCTACTCCGTCAGCAGTCTACCCCGTCAGCAGTCCACTCCGTCAGCAGTCCACTCCGTCAGCAGTCTACTCCGTCAGCAGTCTACTCCGTCAGCAGTCTACTCCGTCAGCAGTCCACCCCGTCAGCAGTCTACTCCGTCAGCAGTCCACTCCGTCAGCAGTCTACTCCGTCAACAGTCTACTCCGTCAGCAGTCTACTCCGTCAACAGTCCACTCCGTCAGCAGTCCACTCCGTAAGCAGTCCACCCCGTCAGCAGTCCACTCCGTCAATAGTCTACTCCGTCAGCAGTCCACTCCGTCAGCAGTCCACTCCGTCAGCAGTCCACTCCGTCAACAGTCTACTCCGTCAACAGTCTACTCCGTCAGCAGTCCACTCCGTCAGCAGTCCACTCCGTCATCAGTCCACTCCGTCAGCAGTCCACTCCGTCAACAGTCCACTCCGTCATCAGTCTACTCCGTCAGCAGTCTACTCCGTCAGCAGTCCACCCCGTCAGCAGTCTACCTCGTCAGCAGTCCACTCCGTCAGCAGTCCACTCCGTCAGCAGTCCACTCCGTCAACAGTCTACTACGTCAACAGTCTACTCCGTCAGCAGTCCACTCCGTCAGCAGTCCACTCCGTCAGCAGTCCACTCCGTCAGCAGTCCACTCCGTAAGCAGTCCACTCCGTCAGCAGTCCACTCCGTCAGCAGTCCACTCCGTCAGCAGTCTACTCCGTCAGCAGTCCACTCCGTCAGCAGTCCACTCCGTCAGCAGTCCACTCCGTCAACAGTCCACTCCGTCAGCAGTCCACTCCGTCAGCAGTCCACTCCGTCAGCAGTCCACTCCGTCAGCAGTCTACTCCGTCAGCAGTCTACTCCGTCAGCAGTCCACTCCGTCAGCAGTCCACTCCGTCAACAGTCCACTCCGTCAACAGTCCACTCCGTCAGCAGTCCACTCCGTCAGCAGTCCACTCCGTCAGCAGTCCACTCCGTCAGCAGTCTACCCCGTCAGCAGTCCACTCCGTCAGCAGTCTACTCCGTCAGCAGTCTACTCCGTCAGCAGTCCACTCCGTCAGCAGTCCACTCCGTCAACAGTCTACTCCGTCAACAGTCCACTCCGTCAGCAGTCCACTCCGTCAGCAGTCCACTCCGTCAGCAGTCCACTCCGTCAGCAGTCTACCCCGTCAGCAGTCCACTCCGTCAGCAGTCCACTCCGTCAACAGTCCACTCCGTCAGCAGTCTACTCCGTCAGCAGTCTACTCCGTCAGCAGTCCACTCCGTCAGCAGTCTACCCCGTCAGCAGTCCACTCCGTCAGCAGTCCACTCCGTCAGCAGTCTACTCCGTCAGCAGTCCACTCCTTCAGCAGTCCACTCCGTCAGCAGTCCACTCCGTCAGCAGTCCACTCCGTCAGCAGTCCACTCCGTCAGCAGTCTACCCCGTCAGCAGTCCACTCCGTCAGCAGTCCACTCCGTCAACAGTCCACTCCGTCAGCAGTCCACTCCGTCAGCAGTCCACTCCGTCAGCAGTCCACTCCGTCAGCAGTCCACTCCGTCAGCAGTTTACTCCGTCAGCAGTCCACTCCGTCAGCAGTCCACTCCGTCAGCAGTCCACCCCGTCAGCAGTCCACCCCGTCAACAGTCCACTCCGTCAACAGTCGACTCCGTCAGCAGTCCACTCCGTCAGCAGTCCACTCCGTCAGCAGTCCACTCCGTCAGCAGTCCACTCCGTCAGCAGTCCACCCCGTCAGCAGTCCACCCCGTCAGCAGTCTACCCCGTCAGCAGTCCACTCCGTCAGCAGTCCACTCCGTCAACAGTCTACTCCGTCAACAGTCTACTCCGTCAGCAGTCCACTCCGTCAGCAGTCCACTCCGTCATCAGTCCACTCCGTCAGCAGTCCACTCCGTCAACAGTCCACTCCGTCATCAGTCTACTCCGTAAGCAGTCTACTCCGTCAGCAGTCCACTCCGTCAGCAGTCCACTCCGTCAGCAGTCTACTCCGTCAGCAGTCCACTCCGTCAGCAGTCCACTCCGTCAGCAGTCTACTCCGTCAGCAGTCCACTCCGTCAGCAGTCCACCCCGTCAGCAGTCTACTCCGTCAGCAGTCCACTCCGTCAGCAGTCCACTCCGTCAGAAGTCTACTCCGTCAGCAGTCCACTCCGTAAGCAGTCTACTCCGTCAGCAGTCCACTCCGTCAATAGTCCACTCCGTCAGCAGTCCACTCCGTCAGCAGTCTACTCCGTCAGCAGTCTACCCGTCAGCAGTCCACTCCGTCAGCAGTCCACTCCGTCAGCAGTCTACTCCGTCAGCAGTCTACTCCGTCAGCAGTCTACTCCGTCAGCAGTCCACCCCGTCAGCAGTCTACTCCGTCAGCAGTCCACTCCGTCAGCAGTCTACTCCGTCAACAGTCTACTCCGTCAGCAGTCTACTCCGTCAACAGTCCACTCCGTCAGCAGTCCACTCCGTAAGCAGTCCACCCCGTCAGCAGTCCACTCCGTCAATAGTCCACTCCGTCAGCAGTCCACTCCGTCAGCAGTCCACTCCGTCAACAGTCCACTCCGTCAACAGTCCACTCCGTCAACAGTCTACTCCGTCAGCAGTCCACTCCGTCAGCAGTCTACTCCGTCAGCAGTCTACTCCGTAAGCAGTCTACTCCGTCAGCAGTCTACTCCGTCAGCAGTCCACTCCGTCAGCAGTCCACTCCGTCAGCAGTCCACTCCGTCAACAGTCTACTCCGTCAGCAGTCCACTCCGTCAGCAGTCCACTCCGTCAGCAGTCCACTCCGTCATCAGTCCACTCCGTCAGCAGTCCACTCCGTCAACAGTCCACTCCGTCATCAGTCTACTCCGTAAGCAGTCTACTCCGTCAGCAGTCCACTCCGTCAGCAGTCCACTCCGTCAGCAGTCTACTCCGTCAGCAGTCCACTCCGTCAGCAGTCCACTCCGTCAGCAGTCTACTCCGTCAGCAGTCTACTCCGTCAGCAGTCTACCCCGTCAGCAGTCCACTCCGTCAGCAGTCCACTCCGTCAGCAGTCTACTCCGTCAGCAGTCTACTCCGTCAGCAGTCTACTCCGTCAGCAGTCCACCCCGTCAGCAGTCTACCCTCGTCAGCAGTCCACTCCGTCAGCAGTCCACTCCGTCAGCAGTCCACTCCGTCAACAGTCTACTACGTCAACAGTCTACTCCGTCAGCAGTCCACTCCGTCAGCAGTCCACTCCGTCAGCAGTCCACTCCGTCAGCAGTCCACTCCGTAAGCAGTCCACTCCGTCAGCAGTCCACTCCGTCAGCAGTCCACTCCGTCAGCAGTCTACTCCGTCAGCAGTCCACTCCGTCAGCAGTCTACCCCGTCAGCAGTCCACTCCGTCAGCAGTCCACTCCGTCAACAGTCCACTCCGTCAGCAGTCCACTCCGTCAGCAGTCCACTCCGTCAGCAGTCCACTCCGTCAACAGTCTACTACGTCAACAGTCTACTCCGTCAGCAGTCCACTCCGTCAGCAGTCCACTCCGTCAGCAGTCCACTCCGTCAGCAGTCCACTCCGTAAGCAGTCCACTCCGTCAGCAGTCCACTCCGTCAGCAGTCCACTCCGTCAGCAGTCTACTCCGTCAGCAGTCCACTCCGTCAGCAGTCTACCCCGTCAGCAGTCCACTCCGTCAGCAGTCCACTCCGTCAACAGTCCACTCCGTCAGCAGTCCACTCCGTCAGCAGTCCACTCCGTCAGCAGTCTACTCCGTCAGCAGTCTACTCCGTCAGCAGTCCACTCCGTCAGCAGTCCACTCCGTCAACAGTCCACTCCGTCAGCAGTCCACTCCGTCAGCAGTCCACTCCGTCAGCAGTCCACTCCGTCAGCAGTCCACTCCGTCAGCAGTCTACCCCGTCAGCAGTCCACTCCGTCAGCAGTCTACTCCGTCAGCAGTCTACTCCGTCAGCAGTCCACTCCGTCAGCAGTCCACTCCGTCAACAGTCTACTCCGTCAACAGTCCACTCCGTCAGCAGTCCACTCCGTCAGCAGTCCACTCCGTCAGCAGTCCACTCCGTCAGCAGTCTACCCCGTCAGCAGTCCACTCCGTCCAGCAGTCCACTCCGTCAACAGTCCACTCCGTCAGCAGTCTACTCCGTCAGCAGTCTACTCCGTCAGCAGTCCACTCCGTCAGCAGTCTACCCCGTCAGCAGTCCACTCCGTCAGCAGTCCACTCCGTCAGCAGTCCACTCCGTCAGCAGTCCACTCCTTCAGCAGTCCACTCCGTCAGCAGTCCACTCCGTCAGCAGTCCACTCCGTCAGCAGTCCACTCCGTCAGCAGTCTACCCCGTCAGCAGTCCACTCCGTCAGCAGTCCACTCCGTCAACAGTCCACTCCGTCAGCAGTCCACTCCGTCAGCAGTCCACTCCGTCAGCAGTCCACTCCGTCAGCAGTCCACTCCGTCAGCAGTTTACTCCGTCAGCAGTCCACTCCGTCAGCAGTCCACTCCGTCAGCAGTCCACCCGTCAGCAGTCCACCCCGTCAACAGTCCACTCCGTCAACAGTCGACTCCCAGCAGTCCACTCCGTCAGCAGTCCACTCCGTCAGCAGTCTACTCCGTCAACAGTCGACTCCGTCAACAGTCCACTCCGTCAGCAGTCCACTCCGTCAACAGTCCACTCCGTCAACAGTCTACTCCGTCAGCAGTCCACTCCGTCCAGCAGTCCACTCCGTCAGCAGTCCACTCCGTCAGCAGTCCACCCCGTCAGCAGTCCACCCCGTCAGCAGTCTACCCCGTCCAGCAGTCCACTCCGTCAGCAGTCCACTCCGTCAACAGTCTACTCCGTCAACAGTCTACTCCGTCAGCAGTCCACTCCGTCAGCAGTCCACTCCGTCATCAGTCCACTCCGTCAGCAGTCCACTCCGTCAACAGTCCACTCCGTCATCAGTCTACTCCGTAAGCAGTCCACTCCGTCAGCAGTCCACTCCGTCAGCAGTCCACTCCGTCAGCAGTCTACTCCGTCAGCAGTCCACTCCGTCAGCAGTCCACTCCGTCAGCAGTCTACTCCGTCAGCAGTCCACTCCGTCAGCAGTCCACCCCGTCAGCAGTCTACTCCGTCAGCAGTCCACTCCGTCAGCAGTCCACTCCGTCAGAAGTCTACTCCGTCAGCAGTCCACTCCGTAAGCAGTCTACTCCGTCAGCAGTCCACTCCGTCAATAGTCCACTCCGTCAGCAGTCCACTCCGTCAGCAGTCTACTCCGTCAGCAGTCTACCCCGTCAGCAGTCCACTCCGTCAGCAGTCCACTCCGTCAGCAGTCTACTCCGTCAGCAGTCTACTCCGTCAGCAGTCTACTCCGTCAGCAGTCCACCCGTCAGCAGTCTACTCCGTCAGCAGTCCACTCCGTCAGCAGTCTACTCCGTCAACAGTCTACTCCGTCAGCAGTCTACTCCGTCAACAGTCCACTCCGTCAGCAGTCCACTCCGTAAGCAGTCCACCCCGTCAGCAGTCCACTCCGTCAATAGTCCACTCCGTCAGCAGTCCACTCCGTCAGCAGTCCACTCCGTCAACAGTCCACTCCGTCAACAGTCCACTCCGTCAACAGTCTACTCCGTCAGCAGTCCACTCCGTCAGCAGTCTACTCCGTCAGCAGTCTACTCCGTAAGCAGTCTACTCCGTCAGCAGTCTACTCCGTCAGCAGTCTACTCCGTAAGCAGTCCACTCCGTCAGCAGTCCACTCCGTCAGCAGTCCACTCCGTCAGCAGTCCACTCCGTCAACAGTCTACTACGTCAACAGTCTACTCCGTCAGCAGTCCACTCCGTCAGCAGTCCACTCCGTCAGCAGTCCACTCCGTCAGCAGTCCACTCCGTAAGCAGTCCACTCCGTCAGCAGTCCACTCCGTCAGCAGTCCACTCCGTCAGCAGTCTACTCCGTCAGCAGTCCACTCCGTCAGCAGTCTACTCCGTCAGCAGTCCACTCCGTCAGCAGTCCACTCCGTCAACAGTCCACTCCGTCAGCAGTCCACTCCGTCAGCAGTCCACTCCGTCAGCAGTCTACTCCGTCAGCAGTCTACTCCGTCAGCAGTCCACTCCGTCAGCAGTCCACTCCGTCAACAGTCCACTCCGTCAGCAGTCCACTCCGTCAGCAGTCCACTCCGTCAGCAGTCCACTCCGTCAGCAGTCCACTCCGTCAGCAGTCTACCCGTCAGCAGTCCACTCCGTCAGCAGTCTACTCCGTCAGCAGTCTACTCCGTCAGCAGTCCACTCCGTCAGCAGTCCACTCCGTCAACAGTCTACTCCGTCAACAGTCCACTCCGTCAGCAGTCCACTCCGTCAGCAGTCCACTCCGTCAGCAGTCCACTCCGTCAGCAGTCTACCCCGTCAGCAGTCCACTCCGTCAGCAGTCCACTCCGTCAACAGTCCACTCCGTCAGCAGTCTACTCCGTCAGCAGTCTACTCCGTCAGCAGTCCACTCCGTCAGCAGTCTACCCGTCCAGCAGTCCACTCCGTCAGCAGTCCACTCCGTCAGCAGTCTACTCCGTCAGCAGTCCACTCCTTCAGCAGTCCACTCCGTCAGCAGTCCACTCCGTCAGCAGTCCACTCCGTCAGCAGTCTACCCCGTCAGCAGTCCACTCCGTCAGCAGTCCACTCCGTCAACAGTCCACTCCGTCAGCAGTCCACTCCGTCAGCAGTCCACTCCGTCAGCAGTCCACTCCGTCAGCAGTCCACTCCGTCAGCAGTTTACTCCGTCAGCAGTCCACTCCGTCAGCAGTCCACTCCGTCAGCAGTCCACCCCGTCAGCAGTCCACCCCGTCAACAGTCCACTCCGTCAACAGTCGACTCCGTCAGCAGTCCACTCCGTCAGCAGTCCACTCCGTCAGCAGTCTACTCCGTCAACAGTCGACTCCGTCAACAGTCCACTCCGTCAGCAGTCCACTCCGTCAACAGTCCACTCCGTCAACAGTCTACTCCGTCAGCAGTCCACTCCGTCAGCAGTCCACTCCGTCAGCAGTCCACTCCGTCAGCAGTCCACCCCGTCAGCAGTCCACCCCGTCAGCAGTCTACCCCGTCAGCAGTCCACTCCGTCAGCAGTCCACTCCGTCAACAGTCTACTCCGTCAACAGTCTACTCCGTCAGCAGTCCACTCCGTCAGCAGTCCACTCCGTCATCAGTCCACTCCGTCAGCAGTCCACTCCGTCAACAGTCCACTCCGTCATCAGTCTACTCCGTAAGCAGTCCACTCCGTCAGCAGTCCACTCCGTCAGCAGTCCACTCCGTCAGCAGTCTACTCCGTCAGCAGTCCCTCCGTCAGCAGTCCACTCCGTCAGCAGTCTACTCCGTCAGCAGTCCACTCCGTCAGCAGTCCACCCGTCAGCAGTCTACTCCGTCAGCAGTCCACTCCGTCAGCAGTCCACTCCGTCAGAAGTCTACTCCGTCAGCAGTCCACTCCGTAAGCAGTCTACTCCGTCAGCAGTCCACTCCGTCAATAGTCCACTCCGTCAGCAGTCCACTCCGTCAGCAGTCTACTCCGTCAGCAGTCTACCCCGTCAGCAGTCCACTCCGTCAGCAGTCCACTCCGTCAGCAGTCTACTCCGTCAGCAGTCTACTCCGTCAGCAGTCTACTCCGTCAGCAGTCCACCCCGTCCAGCAGTCTACTCCGTCAGCAGTCCACTCCGTCAGCAGTCTACTCCGTCAACAGTCTACTCCGTCAGCAGTCTACTCCGTCAACAGTCCACTCCGTCAGCAGTCCACTCCGTAAGCAGTCCACCCCGTCAGCAGTCCACTCCGTCAATAGTCCACTCCGTCAGCAGTCCACTCCGTCAGCAGTCCACTCCGTCAACAGTCCACTCCGTCAACAGTCCACTCCGTCAACAGTCTACTCCGTCAGCAGTCCACTCCGTCAGCAGTCTACTCCGTCAGCAGTCTACTCCGTAAGCAGTCTACTCCGTCAGCAGTCTACTCCGTCAGCAGTCCACTCCGTCAGCAGTCCACTCCGTCAGCAGTCCACTCCGTCAGCAGTCCACCCCGTCAGCAGTCTACCCCGTCAGCAGTCCACTCCGTCAGCAGTCCACTCCGTCAACAGTCTACTCCGTCAACAGTCTACTCCGTCAGCAGTCCACTCCGTCAGCAGTCCACTCCGTCATCAGTCCACTCCGTCAGCAGTCCACTCCGTCAGCAGTCCACTCCGTCAGCAGTCCACTCCGTCAGCAGTCTACTCCGTCAACAGTCCACTCCGTCAGCAGTCCACTCCGTCAGCAGTCCACCCCGTCAGCAGTCTACCCCGTAAGCAGTCCACTCCGTCAGCAGTCCACTCCGTCAGCAGTCCACTCCGTCATCAGTCCACTCCGTCAGCAGTCCACTCCGTCAGCAGTCCACTCCGTCAGCAGTCTACTCCGTCAGCAGTCTACTCCGTCAGCAGTCTACTCCGTCAGCAGTCCACTCCGTCAACAGTCCACTCCGTCAACAGTCCACTCCGTCAGCAGTCTACTCCGTCAGCAGTCCACTCCGTCAGCAGTCCACTCCGTCAGCAGGCCACCCCGTCAGCAGTCCACTCCGTCAGCAGGCCACCCCGTCAGCAGTCCACTCCGTCAGCAGTCCACCCCGTCAGCAGTCCACTCCTTCAGCAGTCCACCCCGTCAGCAGTCTACTCCGTCAGCAGTCCACTCCGTAAGCAGTCCACCCCGTCAGCAGTCCACTCCGTCAATAGTCCACTCCGTCAGCAGTCCACTCCGTCAGCAGTCCACTCCGTCAACAGTCCACTCCGTCAACAGTCCACTCCGTCAGCAGTCTACTCCGTCAGCAGTCCACTCCGTCAGCAGTCCACTCCGTCAGCAGTCCACTCCGTCAGCAGTCTACTCCGTCAGCAGTCTACTCCGTCAGCAGTCCACTCCGTCAACAGTCCACTCCGTCAACAGTCCACTCCGTCAGCAGTCTACTCCGTCAGCAGTCCACTCCGTCAGCAGTCCACTCCGTCAGCAGGCCACCCCGTCAGCAGTCCACTCCGTCAGCAGGCCACCCCGTCAGCAGTCCACTCCGTCAGCAGTCCACCCCGTCAGCAGTCCACTCCTTCAGCAGTCCACCCCGTCAGCAGTCTACTCCGTCAGCAGTCCACTCCGTAAGCAGTCCACCCCGTCAGCAGTCCACTCCGTCAATAGTCCACTCCGTCAGCAGTCCACTCCGTCAGCAGTCCACTCCGTCAACAGTCCACTCCGTCAACAGTCCACTCCGTCAGCAGTCTACTCCGTCAGCAGTCCACTCCGTCAGCAGTCCACCCCGTCAGCAGTCCACCCCGTCAGCAGTCCACTCCGTCAGCAGTCCACCCCGTCAGCAGTCCACTCCGTCAGCAGTCCACTCTGTCAGCAGTCCACTCTGTCAGCAGTCCACTCCGTCAGCAGTCCACTCCGTCAGCAGTCCACCCCGTCAGCAGTCCACTCCGTCAACAGTCCACTCTGTCAGCAGTCTACTCCGTCAGCAGTCTACTCCGTCAGCAGTCTACTCCGTCAGCAGTCCACTCTGTTGTACGGTACTCACTGGTGCATTGTGCTGTTTCATCATGGTTTCTGGATGTCCCTCGGCCAACAGTCGGCCATTCCTCATCAGACCCACCTGGAGAGATAGAAAACAGCAGGGTTATTTACAATGGAGTTGAGGAAGGAGGAGAGAGGATGTGAGGAATCAAGGAAATATTAAGAAAGAGCCTTAGTCATGAATGTTCCTGTAGGACAGGTCTTAGTGTGACAGGAGAGATATCTGCTCATGGTATAATTATATCACTAACGTCAGGTGGTGAAGGCTCAGGCCCAGTCATCATGTCACCTATGTCCTTGTTGGTTTTCTCTCTGTGAACACTGGAGCCTTGTATTTACTGAGAAAGGGGCCTGATTCAGTAGTTGGAATCATATCAAACATTGTGAAAAATTCACCAAATTGGGTGATACATAACTTGCTCACTGTAAACTGAATAAAGACATGATTAAAATAGTGGCTAGAGAGTAGCTATCCTCTATCAATCTTCCATCACCTTCCAGTTGTATATCTCCCTTAAATGTGTCTTTCCTGTGAAACTGTCCGTTTTTCCAAATCACCTTTCACCTCATTTATGAAGAAGTTGTCTGTTGATTGTCTTAGCTGGAGATGACCTTGTAGCTGGAGATGACCTTGTAGCTGGAGATGACCTTGTTTCTCAGCTCTCTGAACAGATTTCTGTCCACATGTTTTTAGTGATTTCTTCCTTTCTATTAGACCCTGATTTTACCACAGGCTGTCATTTAACCAAGGTAGGTTATTTCTCTCACATGTTATTGTCTTCTTATAGTTTTCATTTTAAGTTAGTGAGCGTTGTTGTTACCTCACAAGTATTTAAATTGAAACTCTGTTTTGTAAGCGTTCTTGCAATTACAGTTAAATTACGATCTGATCTCAGTTATCAATAGTTAGATTATTCTCTCCGGGTTAGTAGAAAGTATTAGGTCGAATTAGGTATTTGTTGATGTTGTTATCTGCATTGGGCCATTGACAAACTGATGACCAACAAGATGTTTATAATGAAGCCATGAGTTCTTATGGATGAATATAACACAGAGGTAGAACTGTAGACTAGAACACAGAGGTAGTACTGTAGACTAGAACACAGAGGTAGAACTGTAGAGTAGAACACAGAGGTAGAACTGTAGAGTAGAACACAGAGGTAGTACTGTAGACTAGAACACAGAGGTAGAACTGTAGACTAGAACACAGAGGTAGAACTGTAGAGTAGAACACAGAGGTAGAACTGTAGACTAGAACACAGAGGTAGAACTGTAGAGTAGAACACAGAGGTAGAACTGTAGACTAGAACACAGAGGTAGAACTGTGGACCATAACACAGAGGTAGAACTGTAGACTAGAACACAGAGGTAGAACTGTAGACTAGAACACAGAGGTAGACCTGTAGACTAGAACACACTTTGTGGTGATAGAATGTGCCCTAAATACAGTCTGAATTCATTACACAGGTGGTACAAGGAACCCCCTGTGTCCCAAATGAAACCATATTCCCTATTTCGTGCACTACTTTTAACCTGAGCCCTATGGGTCCTAGTAGAAAGAAGTGCACTATAATAATAATAATAATATGGTGCCATTTGGAACATAGAGAGTCTTATCAGTGTGTTTCCATCAGATCTGTGTTGAGTGTGAGAAGCTAAATGCAGAATACAGTACTATGCACTTCACACTACTTTCACTTCTGCCTTAGTGGTTCAGCAGGACAATGGAACTGGCTACAATAGAGAAGTGAGAACTGTTCCATCTCTCTGGATAACAACATCTGCTAAATTACTCAGATGTAAATGTCTGTCTCGTGGTAATAGGTCAGAGGGAATACAGTAGGCAGAAGTTGTCTAAATGTCTGTCTCGTGGTAATAGGTAAGAGGGAGTACAGTAGGCAGAAGTTGTCTAAATGTCTTTCTCGTAGTAATAGGTCAGAGGGAATACAGTAGGCAGAAGTTGTCTAAATGTCTGTCTCGTGGTAATAGGTCAGAGGGAATACAGTAGGCAGAAGTTGTCTAAATGTCTGTCTCGTGGTAATAGGTCAGAGGGAGTACAGTAGGCAGAAGTTGTCTAAATGTCTGTCTCGTGGTAATAGGTCAGAGGGAATACAGTAGGCAGAAGTTGTCTAAATGTCTGTCTCGTGGTAATAGGTCAGAGGGAATACAGTAGGTAGAAGTTGTCTAAATGTCTGTCTCGTGGTAATAGGTCAGAGGGAATACAGTAGGCAGAAGTTGTCTAAATGTCTGTCTCGTGATAATAGGTCAGAGGGGATGTAGTACAGTAGGCAGAAGTTGTCTAAATGTCTGTCTCGTGGTAATAGGTCAGAGGGAATACAGTAGGTAGAAGTTGTCTAAATGTCTGTCTCGTGGTAATAGGTCAGAGGGGATGGAGTACAGTAGGCAGAAGTTGTCTAAATGTCTGTCTCGTGGTAATAGGTCAGAGGGGATGTAGTACAGTAGGCAGAAGTTGTCTAAATGTCTGCCTCGTGGTAATAGGTCAGAGGGGATGTAGTACAGTAGGTAGAAGTTGTCTAAATGTCTGTCTCGTGGTAATAGGTCAGAGGGGATGTAGTACAGTAGGTAGAAGTTGTCTAAATGTCTGTCTCGTGGTAATAGGTCAGAGGGGATGGAATACAGTAGGCAGAAGTTGTCTAAATGTCTGTCTCGTGGTAATAGGTCAGAGGGGATGTAGTAGGCAGAAGATGTCTAAATGTCTGTCTCGTGGTAATAGGTCAGAGGGAATACAGCAGGCAGAAGTTGTCTAAATGTCTGTCTCGTGGTAATAGGACAGAGGGGATGGAGTTCAGTAGGCAGAAGTTGTCTAAATGTCTGTCTCGTGGTAATAGGTCAGAGGGAATACAGTAGGTAGAAGTTGTCTAAATGTCTGTATCGTGGTAATAGGTCAGAGGGAATACAGTAGGCAGAAGTTGTCTAAATGTCTGTCTCGTGGTAATAGGTAAGAGGGAGTACAGTAGGCAGAAGTTGTCTAAATGTCTTTCTCGTAGTAATAGGTCAGAGGGAATACAGTAGGCAGAAGTTGTCTAAATGTCTGTCTCGTGGTAATAGGTCAGAGGGAATACAGTAGGCAGAAGTTGTCTAAATGTCTGTCTCGTGGTAATAGGTCAGAGGGAATACAGTAGGTAGAAGTTGTCTAAATGTCTGTCTCGTGGTAATAGGTCAGAGGGAATACAGTAGGCAGAAGTTGTCTAAATGTCTGTCTCGTGGTAATAGGTCAGAGGGAATACAGTAGGCAGAAGTTGTCTAAATGTCTGTCTCGTGATAATAGGTCAGAGGGGATGTAGTACAGTAGGCAGAAGTTGTCTAAATGTCTGTCTCGTGGTAATAGGTCAGAGGGAATACAGTAGGTAGAAGTTGTCTAAATGTCTGTCTCGTGGTAATAGGTCAGAGGGAATACAGTAGGCAGAAGTTGTCTAAATGTCTGTCTCGTGGTAATAGGTCAGAGGGGATGTAGTACAGTAGGCAGAAGTTGTCTAAATGTCTGCCTCGTGGTAATAGGTCAGAGGGGATGTAGTACAGTAGGTAGAAGTTGTCTAAATGTCTGTCTCGTGGTAATAGGTCAGAGGGGATGTAGTACAGTAGGTAGAAGTTGTCTAAATGTCTGTCTCGTGGTAATAGGTCAGAGGGGATGGAATACAGTAGGCAGAAGTTGTCTAAATGTCTGTCTCGTGGTAATAGGTCAGAGGGGATGTAGTAGGCAGAAGATGTCTAAATGTCTGTCTCGTGGTAATAGGTCAGAGGGAATACAGCAGGCAGAAGTTGTCTAAATGTCTGTCTCGTGGTAATAGGACAGAGGGGATGGAGTTCAGTAGGCAGAAGTTGTCTAAATGTCTGTCTCGTGGTAATAGGTCAGAGGAATACAGTAGGTAGAAGTTGTCTAAATGTCTGTATCGTGGTAATAGGTCAGAGGGAATACAGTAGGCAGAAGTTGTCTAAATGTCTGTCTCGTGGTAATAGGTAAGAGGGAGTACAGTAGGCAGAAGTTGTCTAAATGTCTTTCTCGTAGTAATAGGTCAGAGGGAATACAGTAGGCAGAAGTTGTCTAAATGTCTGTCTCGTGGTAATAGGTCAGAGGGAATACAGTAGGCAGAAGTTGTCTAAATGTCTGTCTCGTGGTAATAGGTCAGAGGGAATACAGTAGGTAGAAGTTGTCTAAATGTCTGTCTCGTGGTAATAGGTCAGAGGGAGTACAGTAGGTAGAAGTTGTCTAAATGTCTGTCTCGTGGTAATAGGTCAGAGGGAATACAGTAGGCAGAAGTTGTCTAAATGTCTGTCTCGTGGTAATAGGTAAGAGGGAGTACAGTAGGCAGAAGTTGTCTAAATGTCTTTCTCGTAGTAATAGGTCAGAGGGAATACAGTAGGCAGAAGTTGTCTAAATGTCTGTCTCGTGGTAATAGGTCAGAGGGAATACAGTAGGCAGAAGTTGTCTAAATGTCTGTCTCGTGGTAATAGGTCAGAGGGAATACAGTAGGTAGAAGTTGTCTAAATGTCTGTCTCGTGGTAATAGGTCAGAGGGGATGTAGTACAGTAGGTAGAAGTTGTCTAAATGTCTGTCTTGTGGTAATAGGTCAGAGGGGATGTAGTACAGTAGGTAGAAGTTGTCTAAATGTCTGTCTCGTGGTAATAGGTCAGAGGGAATACAGTAGGCAGAAGTTGTCTAAATGTCTGTCTCGTGGTAATAGGTCAGAGGGAATACAGTAGGTAGAAGTTGTCTAAATGTCTGTCTCGTGGTAATAGGTCAGAGGGAATACAGTAGGCAGAAGTTGTCTAAATGTCTGTCTCGTGGTAATAGGTCAGAGGGAATACAGTAGGCAGAAGTTGTCTAAATGTCTGTCTCGTGGTAATAGGTCAGAGGGGATGTAGTACAGTAGGTAGAAGTTGTCTAAATGTCTGCCTCGTGTTTTTTTCCACCTGCTCATGAATCTGCTCATGAATCTGCTCATGAAATGTGTTCACGAAATCTGTTCATGAATCTGCTCATGAATTTGTTCATGAATCTGTTAAGAATACAATATGAGCAAGCATATGGATCTTAAACAACCAGTTTGCTCAAATGAAGCTCTAAGCAGATATGAACAAATAAGGCATGTAAATACTGTAGTATTCAGTACTGTAGTTCATAGTTCATGTGGTACAGGACCGAAACATCCCTCAGTACAGTAGTTCATGTGGTACAGGACCAAAACATCCCCTCAGTACAGTAGTCCATGTGGTACAGGACGAAAACATCCCTCAGTACTGTAGTTCATGTGGTACAGAACCAAAACATCCCTCAGTACTGTAGTTCATAGTTCATGTGTTACAGGACGAAAACATCCCTCAGTACTGTAGTTCATGTGGTACAGGACCAAAACATCCCTCAGTACTGTAGTTAATGTGGTACAGGACCAAAACATCCCTCAGTACTGTAGTTCTTGTGGTACAGGACCAAAACATCCCTCAGTACTGTAGTTCATGTGGTACAGGACCAAAACATCCCTCAGGACAGTAGTTCATGTGGTACAGGACCAAAACATCCCTCAGTACTGTAGTTCATGTGGTACAGGACGAAAACATCCCTCAGTACTGTAGTTCATGTGGTACAAGGACCAAAACATCCCTCAGTGCTGTAGTTCATGTGGTACAGGACCAAAACATCCCTCAGGACAGTAGTTCATAGTTCATGTGGTACAGGACCAAAACATCCCTCAGTACTGTAGTTCATAGTTCATGTGGTACAGAACCAAAACATCCCTCAGTACTGTAGTTCATAGTCCATGTGGTACAGGACCAAAACATCCCTCAGTACTGTAGTTCATGTGGTACAGGACGAAAACATCCCTCAGTACTGTAGTTCATGTGGTACAAGGACCAAAACATCCCTCAGTGCTGTAGTTCATGTGGTACAGGACCAAAACATCCCTCAGGACAGTAGTTCATAGTTCATGTGGTACAGGACCAAAACATCCCTCAGTACTGTAGTCCATGTGGTACAGGACCAAAACATCCCTCAGTACTGTAGTTCATAGTTCATGTGGTACAGAACCAAAACATCCCTCAGTACTGTAGTTCATAGTTCATGTGGTACAGGACCAAAACATCCCCTCAGTACTGTAGTTCATGTGGTACAGAACCAAAACATCCCTCAGTACTGTAGTTCATAGTTCATGGGGTACAGGACCAAAACATCCCTCAGTACTGTAGTTCATGTGGTACAGGACCAAAACATCCCTCAGTACTGTAGTTCATGTGGTACAGAACCAAAACATCCCTCAGTACTGTAGTTCATGTGGTACAGGACCAAAACATCCCTCAGGACAGTAGTTCATGTCCCCTTCACCACTCTATCACATTTCATTTCCTCACTGAGGAAAAAGGCTGCTCAGAAACAAACATCATCTCAGAGGAAAACCAGGAAAAAGGTTTTACAGTAACCTAATCTGTAGATTTACAGAGCAGTAGCTCCTAGGCATTAGACTTTGAACCAGTCAGGATAGGGAATGAACACTACTAGTCTGATGGAGAACATGGTGAGGGCCATACAGCTGGAATAGTGTATACAGCTGGAATAGTGTATACAACTGGAATAGTGTATACAACTGGAATAGTGTATACAACTGGAATAGTGTATACAACTGGAATAGTGTATACAACTGGAATAGTGTATACAACTGGAATAGTGTATATAACTGGAATAGCGTATATAACTGGAATGGTGTATACAACTGGAATAGTGTATATAACTGGAATGGTGTATACAACTGGAATAGTGTATATAACTGGAATAGCGTATATAACTGGAATGGTGTATACAACTGGAATAGTGTATATAACTGGAATGGCGTATACAACTGGAATAGTGTATATAACTGAAATAAAACTGGAATAGTGTATATAACTGGAATAGTGTATATAACTGGAATAGTGTATACAACTGGAATAGTGTATATAACTGGAATAGTGTGTATAACTGGAATGGTGTATATAACTGGAATGGTGTATACAACTGGAATAGTGTATACAACTGGAATAGTGTATACAACTGGAATAGTGTATATAACTGGAATAAAACTGGAATAGTGTATATAACTGGAACAGTGTATATAACTGGAATAAAACTGGAATAGTGTATATAACTGGAATAGTGTATACAACTGGAATAGTGTGTTCTGATTGAAGACAACCAGACCATTGATGCTGTGACACACACGCAGACCCATAGTGCACCTCTCCCCCCTTTCTAAAACGGTAAAACACAGAAGAACGACAGGAACTACCAAAGGACCCATTGTTTCTCAGCAGAGGGGACCTGATAATTGCCTGCTCATAAAGTATTTGAGGAGGGACGGTCAGTTAAGCTGTGTCTGTTTCCCATTTCCTCTTATGACAACAGATAAACAAGGCACAGCGTTCACAGAGGAGCATTTGACAAAAGGACTGTGTGTGACAGAGTGAGTGTCTTACCACATTGGCTTGCCTGGCCTCCTCTATGTAGTGTCTATCAGTAGGTAGTTATCATGTATATAGACTGTATCTTACCACGTTGGCTTGCCTGGCCTCCTCTATGTAGTGTCTATCAGTAGGTAGTTATCATGTATATAGACTGTATCTTACCACGTTGGCTTGCCTGGCCTCCTCTATGTAGTGTCTATCAGTAGGTAGTTATCATGTATATAGACTGTATCTTACCACGTTGGCTTGCCTGGCCTCCTCTATGTAGTGTCTATCAGTAGGTAGTTATCATGTATATAGACTGTATCTTACCACGTTGGCTTGCCTGGCCTCCTCTATGTAGTGTCTATCAGTAGGTAGTTATCATGTATATAGACTGTATCTTACCACGTTGGCTTGCCTGGCCTCCTCTATGTAGTGTCTATCAGTAGGTAGTTATCATGTATATAGACTGTATCTTACCACGTTGGCTTGCCTGGCCTCCTCTATGTAGTGTCTATCAGTAGGTAGTTATCATGTATATAGACTGTATCTTACCACGTTGGCTTGCCTGGCCTCCTCTATGTAGTGTCTATCAGTAGGTAGTTATCATGTATATAGACTGTATCTTACCACGTTGGCTTGCCTGGCCTCCTCTATGTAGTGTGTATCAGTAGGTAGTTATCATGTATATAGACTGTATCTTACCACGTTGTCTTGCCTGGCCTCCTCTATGTAGTGTCTATCAGTAGGTAGTTATCATGTATATAGACTGTATCTTACCACGTTGGCTTGCCTGGCCTCCTCTATGTAGTGTCTATCAGTAGGTAGTTATCATGTATATAGACTGTATCTTACCACGTTGGCTTGCCTGGCCTCCTCTATGTAGTGTCTATCAGTAGGTAGTTATCATGTATATAGACTGTATCTTACCACGTTGGCTTGCCTGGCCTCCTCTATGTAGTGTCTATCAGTAGGTAGTTATCATGTATATAGACTGTATCTTACCACGTTGGCTTGCCTGGCCTCCTCTATGTAGTGTCTATCAGTAGGTAGTTATCATGTATATAGACTGTATCTTACCACGTTGGCTTGCCTGGCCTCCTCTATGTAGTGTCTATCAGTAGGTAGTTATCATGTATATAGACTGTATCTTACCACGTTGGCTTGCCTGGCCTCCTCTATGTAGTGTCTATCAGTAGGTAGTTATCATGTATATAGACTGTATCTTACCACGTTGGCTTGCCTGGCCTCCTCTATGTAGTGTCTATCAGTAGGTAGTTATCATGCATACAGACTGTATCTTACCACGTTGGCTTGCCTGGCCTCCTCTATGTAGTGTCTATCAGTAGGTAGTTATCATGTATATAGACTGTATCTTACCACGTTGGCTTGCCTGGCCTCCTCTATGTAGTGTCTATCAGTAGGTAGTTATCATGTATATAGACTGTATCTTACCACGTTGGCTTGCCTGGCCTCCTCTATGTAGTGAGTGGTGATGACGACTGATACTTTTCCAGTTTTCACAATCTCTACTAGATGCTGCCAGATCCTACAGGGACACATGACACAACTCAGTTTAGGGGCAACATCCTACGGTCCCAAATGGCACCCTATTCTCTATAAAGGGCACTACTTACCAGAGCTCTATGAGCCCTGGTAGTGCACTATAAAGGGAATAGGGTGCCATTTGACACACAGCCTTAGCCTAATGACCTGCCTGGGATTACCCTGACTGGACTGATTTGGCTGGGCTTTGTAACAGAGCACTGGTACCATTACACAATCAGATTATACACCCAGATACTTCCAACAGTCATTCTGAATGAGAGCCAAAATGGATTCTGTAATGAGGGGCAGAGAGTGTGTTTGACAGGTTCAGACTGTTGGAGACAGAGTGTTGTTCATAAACTACTCTGTTATCTTCAGACTGTATGTGACATGCATTATATTGGATGTAAAAGGGGGAAATGTGAAGCAGGTGAATTGTTGTAGAAGGTTTTGTATGTGTGTGTGTGTGTGTGTGTGTGTGTGTGTGTGTGTGTTCAGTTCATACTTGGCTCTCAGCACAGGGTCCACCCCGACTGTGGGTTCATCCAGAATCAATAACTGGGGGTTTTGAAGTAAGGCTGCTCCTAGAGACACCCTCCGTTTCTGCCCTCCGCTGTAAAACACACACACACACACACACACACACACACACACACACACACACACACACACACACACACACACACACACACACACACACACACACACACACACACACACACACACACACACTGTTACATAAAACATCTGATATATCTGATCCATCCAGCTGCATTTGTTTGACATGGGTCACACTCACAGGTTTCTCAGTGTAGTAGGTGTGTTAGCAGGGCTGGTATGGCAGCAGAGAAACCCTGCAACATTAACCTTATGAAGTACAAGAGGGATGTTTATTGTACTACAGGGCAGTACTGGGTCCTTGTGAGGTATAAGGGGGATGTTTATTGTACTACAGGGCAGTACTAGGTCCTTGTGAGGTATAAGGGGGATGTTTATTGTACTACAGGGCAGTACTAGGTCCTTGTGAGGTATAAGGGGGATGTTTATTGTACTACAGGGCAGTACTAGGTCCTTGTGAGGTATAAGGGGATGTTTATTGTACTACAGGGCAGTACTGGGTCCTTGTGAGGTATAAGGGGATGTTTATTGTACTACAGGGCAGTACTGGGTCATTGTGAGGTATAAGGGGGATGTTTATTGTACTACAGGGCAGTACTAGGTCCTTGTGAGGTAGGGGGGATGCCGAGAGCTGGGGGCCACACCAGTACTCTCACAGGTTCAAAGGGAAATTACACTACTATGACATAATTGGTGAGTTAGTTAAGATACATTTATCTGGAGGCCTTGCTTCTGTACAGTCAGGATACTGGGATAGAGAGCTGTTGGTTCTGTACAGTCAGGATACTGGGACAGAGAGCTGTTGGTTCTGTACAGTCAGAATACTGGGACAGAGAGCTGTTGGTTCTGTACAGTCAGGATACTGGGACAGAGAGCTGTTGGTTCTGTACAGTCAGGATACTGGGACAGAGAGCTGTTGGTTCTGTACAGTCAGAATACTGGGACAGAGAGCTGTTGGTTCTGTACAGTCAGGATACTGGGACAGAGAGCTGTTGGTTCTGTACAGCCAGGATACTGGGACAGAGAGCTGTTGGTTCTGTACAGTCAGAATACTGGGACAGAGAGCTGTTGGTTCTGTACAGTCAGAATACTGGGACTGAGAGCTGTTGGTTCTGTACAGTCAGGATACTGGGACAGAGAGCTGTTGGTTCTGTACAGTCAGGATACTGGGACAGAGAGCTGTTGGTTCTGTACAGTCAGGATACTGGGACAGAGAGCTGTTGGTTCTGTACAGTCAGGATACTGGGACAGAGAGCTGTTGGTTCTGTACAGTCAGGATACTGGGACAGAGAGCTGTTGTTTCTGTACAGTCAGGATACTGGGATAGAGAGTTGTTGGTTCTGTACAGTCAGGATACTGGGACAGAGAGCTGTTGGTTCTGTACAGTCAGGATACTGGGACAGAGAGCTGTTGGTTCTGTACAGTCAGGATACTGGGACAGAGAGCTGTTGGTTCTGTACAGTCAGGATACTGGGACAGAGAGCTGTTGGTTCTGTACAGTCAGGATACTGGGACAGAGAGCTGTTGGTTCTGTACAGTCAGGATACTGGGACTGAGAGCTGTTGGTTCTGTACAGTCAGGATACTGGGATAGAGAGCTGTTGGTTCTGTACAGTCAGAATACTGGGACAGAGAGCTGTTGGTTCTGTACAGTCAGAATACTGGGACTGAGAGCTGTTGGTTCTGTACAGTCAGAATACTGGGACAGAGAGCTGTTGGTTCTGTACAGTCAGAATACTGGGACAGAGAGCTGTTGGTTCTGTACAGTCAGGATACTGGGACAGAGAGCTGTTGGTTCTGTACAGTCAGGATACTGGGACAGAGAGCTGTTGGTTCTGTACAGTCAGAATACTGGGACAGAGAGCTGTTGGTTCTGTACAGTCAGAATACTGGGACAGAGAGCTGTTGGTTCTGTACAGTCAGGATACTGGGACAGAGAGCTGTTGGTTCTGTACAGTCAGGATACTGGGATAGAGAGCTGTTGGTTCTGTACAGTCAGAATACTGGGACTGAGAGCATTTGGTTCTGTACAGTCAGAATACTGGGACAGAGAGCTGTTGGTTCTGTACAGTCAGGATACTGGGACAGAGAGCTGTTGGTTCTGTACAGTCAGGATACTGGGACAGAGAGCTGTCGGTTCTGTACAGTCAGAATACTGGGACAGAGAGCTGTTGGTTCTGTACAGTCAGGATACTGGGACAGAGAGCTGTTGGTTCTGTACAGTCAGGATACTGGGACAGAGAGCTGTTGGTTCTGTACAGCCAGGATACTGGGACAGAGAGCTGTTGGTTCTGTACAGTCAGGATACTGGGACAGAGAGCTGTTGGTTCTGTACAGTCAGAATACTGGGACAGAGAGCTGTTGGTTCTGTACAGCCAGGATACTGGGACAGAGAGCTGTTGGTTCTGTACAGTCAGAATACTGGGACTGAGAGCTGTTGGTTCTGTACAGTCAGAATACTGGGACAGAGAGCTGTTGGTTCTGTACAGTCAGAATACTGGGACTGAGAGCTGTTGGTTCTGTACAGTCAGAATACTGGGACAGAGAGCTGTTGGTTCTGTACAGTTAGGATACTGGGACAGAGAGCTGTTGGTTCTGTACAGCCATGATACTGGGACAGAGAGCTGTTGGTTCTGTACAGTCAGGATACTGGGACAGAGAGCTGTTGGTTCTGTACAGTCAGGATACTGGGACAGAGAGCTGTTGGTTCTGTACAGTCAGAATACTGGGACAGAGAGCTGTTGGTTCTGTACAGTCAGGATACTGGGACAGAGAGCTGTTGGTTCTGTACAGTCAGGATACTGGGACAGAGAGCTGTTGGTTCTGTACAGTCAGGATACTGGGACAGAGAGCTGTTGGTTCTGTACAGTCAGGATACTGGGACAGAGAGCTGTTGGTTCTGTACAGTCAGGATACTGGGACAGAGAGCTGTTGGTTCTGTACAGTCAGTGAGGGAGCCTTCTTTTGGCATTGACATCTTGACAGATGTCTGTTGCAAAAACACAGCATTTTTACAGAAGCCGTGACACACAAACAGAAACTCACTCAGGAGGAAACTGTTTCCTTCTATTTCTAGACATCTGAGCCTTGGCTGTAGCCTACTTTGTCCCCAGATCAAAATGGGATATACTAGTGCACTACTAGTGACCAGGGCACTGTGTATAGTGAATAGGGTGCAATTGGGGACTCAGCCATAGTCTCTAGGCACAGGTCACATGGTTTTGTGGACATGATGTAATCATGGACCTATGCCGGTTAGAAGAGAGGGAGGAGATTGAGACCCACTAACCCATTAACCCTTCAATCCACTAACCCTTCAACCCACTAACCCTTCAATCCACTAACCCTTCAACCCACTAACCCTTCAACCCACTAACCCTTCAACCCACTAACCCTTCAGCCCACTAACCCTTCAACCCACTAACCCACTAACCCTTCAACCCACTAACCCACTAACCCACTAACCCTTCAACCCACTAACCCTTCAACCCACTAACCCACTAACCCACTAACCCTTCAACCCACTAACCCTTCAACCCACTAACCCTTCAACCCACTAACCCACTAACCCTTCAACCCACTAACCCTTCAACCCACTAACCCTTCAACCCACTAACCCTTCAACCCACTAACCCTTCAACCCACTAACCCACTAACCCTTCAACCCACTAACCCTTCAATCCACTAACCCTTTTACCCAGAAAGGTGTGTGTTCTGGGGACTGATAACTCCATTCCATCTCCATAATGTGGACATGGGTCACTGCCTCTGTATTTGGCCCCTCCTCATCATGGGCAACAGGAAACTATCCCAGGCCAAATGAACATCATGGGCAACAGGAAACTATCCCAGGCCAAATGAACATCATGGGCAACAGGAAACTATCCCAGGCCAAATGAACATCATGGGCAACAGGAAACTATCCCAGGCCAAATGAACGTCATGGGCAACAGGAAACTATCCCAGGCCAAATGAACATCATGGGCAACAGGAAACTATCCCAGGCCAAATGAACGTCATGGGCAACAGGAAACTATCCCAGGCCAAATGAACATCATGGGCAACAGGAAACTATCCCAGGCCAAATGAACATCATGGGCAACAGGAAACTATCCCAGGCCAAATGAACGTCATGGGCAACAGGAAACTATCCCAGGCCAAATGAACGTCATGGGCAACAGGAAACTATCCCAGGCCAAATGAACATCATGGGCAACAGGAAACTATCCCAGGCCAAATGAACATCATGGGCAACAGGAAACTATCCCAGGCCAAATGAACATCATGGGCAACAGGAAACTATCCCAGGCCAAATGAACATCATGGGCAACAGGAAACTATCCCAGGCCAAATGAACATCATGGGCAACAGGAAACTATCCCAGGCCAAATGAACGTCATGGGCAACAGGAAACTATCCCAGGCCAAATGAACATCATGGGCAACAGGAAACTATCCCAGGCCAAATGAACGTCATGGGCAACAGGAAACTATCCCACGCCAAATGAACGTGGACCATAACATCTTGCAGGTCCCATACGCTCTTCACAAAGGTCCGGAGTGACGCATTTAAAATGTGTCATATTTCCTTAACGTCAACATTTAAAAAATATATAGTCCTTTTTACATCGCTTTTGGAGTGTTTTATGCACCTGACTGTATAACGTCTGTTTAGATTCACTCAGTTGGACAGAGTGAAGAGACTATAGATGACTGGTATCAAGATGAACAGAGTGAAGAGACTATAGATGACTGTTATCAAGCTGGACAGAGTGTAGAGACTATAGATGACTGGTATCAAGCTGGACAGAGTGTAGAGACTATAGATGACTGGTATCAAGCTGGACAGAGTGTAGAGACTATAGATGACTGGTATCAAGCTGGACAGAGTGTAGAGACTATAGATGACTGGTATCAAGCTGGACAGAGTTTAGAGACTATAGATGACTGGTATCAAGCTGGACAGAGTGTAGAGAATATAGATGACTGGTATCAAGCGGGACAGAGTGTAGAGACTATAGATGACTGGTATCAAGCTGGGCAGAGTGTAGAGACTATAGATGACTGGTATCAAGCTGGACAGAGTGTAGAGACTATAGATGACTGGTATCAAGCGGGACAGAGTGTAGAGACTATAGATGACTGTTATCAAGCTGGACAGAGTGTAGAGACTATAGATGACTGTTATCAAGCTGGACAGAGTGTAGAGACTATAGATGACTGTTATCAAGCTGGACAGAGTGAAGAGACTATAGATGACTGTTATCAAGCTGGACAGAGTGAAGAGACTATAGGTGACTGTTATCAAGCTGGACAGAGTGAAGAGACTATAGATGACTGTTATCAAGCTGGACAGAGTGAAGAGACTATAGATGACTGTTATCAAGCTGGACAGAGTGTAGAGACTATAGATGACTGTTATCAAGCTGGACAGAGTGAAGAGACTATAGATGACTGTTATCAAGCTGGACAGAGTGAAGAGACTATAGGTGACTGTTATCAAGCTGGACAGAGTGAAGAGACTATAGATGACTGTTATCAAGCTGGACAGAGTGAAGAGACTATAGATGACTGTTATCCAGCTGGACAGTGTGTAGAGACTATAGATGACTGTTATCAAGCTGGACAGAGTGTAGAGACTATAGATGACTGTTATCAAGCTGGACAGAGTGAAGAGACTATAGATGACTGTTATCAAGCTGGACAGAGTGAAGAGACTATAGATGACTGTTATCAAGCTGGACAGAGTGTAGAGACTATAGATGACTGTTATCTAGAGACTATAGATGACTGTTATCAAGCTGGACAGAGTGAAGAGACTATAGATGACTGTTATCAAGCTGGACAGAGTGTAGAGACTATAGATGACTGTTATCAAGCTGGACAGAGTGAAGAGACTATAGATGACTGTTATCAAGCTGGACAGAGTGTAGAGACTATAGATGACTGTTATCAAGCTGGACAGAGTGAAGAGACTATAGATGACTGTTATCAAGCTGGACAGAGTGTAGAGACCATAGATGACTGTTATCTCGAGACTATAGATGACTGTTATCCAGCTGGACATAGTGAAGAGGCTATAGATGACTGTTATCAAGCTGGACAGAGTGTAGAGATTATAGATGACTGTTATCAAGCTGGACAGAGTGTAGAGACTATAGATGACTGTTATCAAGCTGGACAGAGTGTAGAGGCTATAGATGACTGTTATCAAGCTGGACAGAGTGTAGAGACTATAGATGACTGTTATCAAGCTGGACAGAGTGAAGAGACTATAGATGACTGTTATCAAGCTGGACAGAGTGAAGAGACTATAGGTGACTGTTATCAAGCTGGACAGAGTGTAGAGACTATAGATGACTGTTATCAAGCTGGACAGAGTGTAGAGACTATAGATGACTGTTATCAAGCTGGACAGAGTGTAGAGACTATAGATGACTGTTATCTAGAGACTATAGATGACTGTTATCTAGAGACTATAGATGACTGTTATCAAGCTGGACAGAGTGAAGAGACTATAGATGACTGTTATCAAGCTGGACAGAGTGTAGAGACTATAGATGACTGTTATCTCGAGACTATAGATGACTGTTATCCAGCTGGACATAGTGAAGAGGCTATAGATGACTGTTATCAAGCTGGACAGAGTGTAGAGACTATAGATGACTGTTATCAAGCTGGACAGAGTGTAGAGACTATAGATGACTGTTATCAAGCTGGACAGAGTGTAGAGACTATATATGACTGTTATCAAGCTGGACAGAGTGAAGAGACTATAGATGACTGTTATCAAGCTGAACAGAGTGAAGAGACTATAGATGTAGGTACATTATCATTTACACATAGTTTCCATTTGGGTTTTGTTATTTGAATGTGTAGTGAGATTGTTTTCCCCCTAATTAAAACAAATAAATGAACAATGATATAAATCCAACCCATCCGTGGGCCATATTTAATGGCCCCTATGTTTGACACCACTGTGTTGACACGGTTGTGTTACCTGAGATTTCGGACTAGTTTGCTCTTCTGAGGTAGGTCCAGGAAGTCCACCAGGAAGTCCATGCGTGCCTGGGTGTCCGTAGATGACAGGCCGTGGATCCTTCCGAAGAACGTCAGGGTGTCACTGATGGTAAACTCATTGTACAACGCCAGGTCCTAAAGGAGAAACACAATGTTATGTCATGGTATGTGTTGTGTTGATAACAAATCAAACTTTATTTATACAGCACATTTATTACAAAGGTGAGAAAGGTAAAAACACTAAACGTTTTCTATACAAATTTTAAATGAAGATAGACAAGAACTAAATGACGAGACAAATTAAAATGGTGTGTTTTGCTACAGTATGTTATGTTGACATATCAGGTTGTCATGGTATTTATAGTCATATGTCAATACACTTCCATAGTGTCTAAAAGGTTAGGAGTCCATTTGGAACTGAGGTTTATGCATCTGTCAAATCAAATCAAATCTTATTTGTCACATGCTTCGTAAACAACAGGTGTAGACTAACAGTGAAATGCTCACTTATGGGGCCCTTCCCAACAATGCAGAGAGAAAAATAGAACAATTATAACACGAGGAATAAATACAATGAGTAACGATAATTTAGCTATATACACGGGGTTACCAATATCGGGTCGATGGGTAATTGAGGTAGATATGTACATATAGGTAGGGGTAAAGGGACTAGGCAACAGGATAGATAATAAACAGTAGCAGCAGCGTACATGATGAGTCAAAATAGTTAGTGAAAAAAGGGTCAATGCAGATTGTCCGGGTAGCAATTGGTAAACTATTTAACTAGTTAACTACTAACTAACTAGCAGTCTTATGGCTTTGGGGTAGCAGCTGTTCAGGGTCCTGTTGGTTCTAGACTTGGTGCATCGGCACCGCTTGCCTTGCGGTAGCAGAGAGAACAGTCTATGGCATGGGTGGCTGGAGTCTTTTACAATATTTAGGGTCTTCTTCTGACACCGCCTGGTATAGAGGTCCTGGATGGCAGGGAGCTCTGCCCCGGTGAAGTACTGGGACCGTCTGCACTACCCTCTGTAGTGCCTTGAGGTCGGATGCCAAGCAGTTGCCATACCAAGCAGTGATGCAACAAGTCAAGATGCTCTCAATGTTGCAGCTGTAGAACTTTTTGAGGATCTGAGGGCCCATGCTAAATATTATTAGCCTCCTGAGGGGAGAGAGGAGTTGTCGTGCCTTTTTCATGACTGTGTTGGTGTGTGTGGACCATAATTATTACTTAGTGACGCGGACACCAAGGAAATTGAAGCTCAGCACTCTATTTCCTGTAGTCCATTATCAGCTAATTTGTCTTGTTGACGTCGTCGTCGGTGATCAGGCCAACCACCGTTGTGTCGTCAGCAAACTTAATGATGGTGTTGGAGTCGTGCGCGGCCACGCAGGTGTGGGTGAACTGGAAGTACAGGAGGGGACTAAGCACGTACCCCTGAGGGACCCCCGTGTTGAGGATCAGTGTGGAGGATCAATGTGTTGTTACCTACCCTCACCACCTGGGGGCAGCCCATCAGGAAGTCCAGGATCCAGTTGCAGAGGGAGGTGTTCAGTCCCAGGGTCCTGAGCTTAGTGATGAACTTGGAGGGCTCTATGGTGTTGAACGCTGAGCTGTAGTCTATGAACAGCATTCTCACATAGGTGTTCCTCTTGTCCAGGTGGGAAAGTGCAGTGTGGAGTGCGATAGAGATTGCGTCATCTGTGAATCTATTTACCTGTGGTATGCTGTGTACCTATAAGTTAACAGTTTACCTGTGGCATGTACCCCACCATCCTCCCAGGGACCTGGTGACCAGGAAATGCGGGCGGCTTCCCCAACACGCTGATGTGCCCTCGGGAGATCTTCAGTGTTCCCACAATGCATTTCAACAGTGTGGTTTTCCCACACCCACTCGGACCCAGCAGGCCGTAGCTGTAAGATAACAGGAAGAACATTTGCACTAAATCATACATATTACTACAGTATGATAGTATAGTATGATAGTATGATACGATAGTATAGTGTGATAGTATAGTATGATAGTATAGTTTGATATGATAGTATAGTATGATAGTATATCATAGTATTATAGTATAGTATGATATGAAAGTAAAGTATGGCAGCATAGTAAGATATGATAGTATAGTATAGTATGATAGTATAGTATGATAGTATAGTATGATAGTATAGTATGATATGATAGTATAGTATGATAGTATAGTATGATATGATAGTATAGTATGATAGTATGATATGATAGTACAGTATGATAGTATAGTATGATATGATAGTATAGTACGATAGTATGATATGATAGTACAGTATGATAGTATAGTATGATATGATAGTATAGTATGATATGATAGTATGCTAGTATAGTATGATATGATAGTATAGTATGATAGTATAGTACGATAGTATGATAGTATAGTATGATATGATAGTATAGTATGATAGTATAGTATGATATGACAGTATAGTATGATATGATAGTATGATAGTATAGTATGATATGATAGTATAGTATGATAGTATAGTACGATAGTACGATATGATAGTATGATATGATAGTACAGTATGATAGTATAGTATGATACGATAGTATAGTACGATAGTATGATATGATAGTACAGTATGATAGTATAGTATGATATGATAGTATAGTATGATATGCTAGTATGATAGTATAGTATGATATGATAGTATAGTATGATAGTATAGTACGATAGTATGATATGATAGTACAGTATGATAGTATAGTATGATATGGTAGTATAGTATGATAGTATAGTACGATAGTATAGTATGATATGATAGTACAGTATGACAGTATAGTATGATATGATAGTACAGTATGATAGTATAGTATGATATGATAGTATAGTATGATATGATAGTACAGTATGACAGTATAGTACGATGGTATGATATGATAGTACAGTATGATAGTATAGTATGATATGATAGTATAGTATGATATGATAGTACAGTATGATAGTATAGTACGATAGTATGATATGATAGTATGATAGTATAGTATGATATGATAGTACAGTATGATAGTATAGTATGATATGATAGTACAGTATGATAGTATAGTATGATAGTATAGTATGATATGATAGTATAGTATGATAGTATAGTACGATAGTATGATATGATAGTATAGTATGCTATGATAGTACAGTATGATAGTATAGTATGATGTGATAGTATGATAGTATAGTATGATATGATAGTACATTATGATATGATAGTACAGTATGATAGTATTGTATGATATGATAGTATAGTATGATAGTATAGTATGATATGATAGTATGATATGTATAGAGTATGATAGTATAGTATGATATGATAGTACAGTATGATAGTATCGTATGATATGATAGTATTGACCGCTGGCTACGTCCCTTCCGTCTTCAAGAGAGCGAGAGTTGCACCCCTTCTGAAAAAACCTACACTCGATCCCTCCGATGTCAACAACTACAGACCAGTATCCCTTCTTTCTTTTCTCTCCAAAACTCTTGAACGTGCCGTCCTTGGCCAGCTCTCCCGCTATCTCTCTCAGAATGACCTTCTTGATCCAAATCAGTCAGGTTTCAAGACTAGTCATTCAACTGAGACTGCTCTTCTCTGTATCACGGAGGCGCTCCGCACTGCTAAAGCTAACTCTCTCTCCTCTGCTCTCATCCTTCTAGACCTATCGGCTGCCTTCGATACTGTGAACCATCAGATCCTCCTCTCCACCCTCTCCGAGTTGGGCATCTCCGGCGCGGCCCACGCTTGGATTGCGTCCTACCTGACAGGTCGCTCCTACCAGGTGGCGTGGCGAGAATCTGTCTCCTCACCACGCGCTCTCACCACTGGTGTCCCCCAGGGCTCTGTTCTAGGCCCTCTCCTATTCTCGCTATACACCAAGTCACTTGGCTCTGTCATAACCTCACATGGTCTCTCCTATCATTGCTATGCAGACGACACACAATTAATCTTCTCCTTTCCCCCTTCTGATGACCAGGTGGCGAATCGCATCTCTGCATGTCTGGCAGACATATCAGTGTGGATGACGGATCACCACCTCAAGCTGAACCTCGGCAAGACGGAGCTGCTCTTCCTCCCGGGGAAGGACTGCCCGTTCCATGATCTCGCCATCACGGTTGACAACTCCATTGTGTCCTCCTCCCAGAGCGCTAAGAACCTTGGCATGATCCTGGACAACACCCTGTCGTTCTCAACCAACATCATGGCGGTGGCCCGTTCCTGTAGGTTCATGCTCTACAACATCCGCAGAGTACGACCCTGCCTCACACAGGAAGCGGCGCAGGTCCTAATCCAGGCACTTGTCATCTCCCGTCTGGATTACTGCAACTCGCTGTTGGCTGGGCTCCCTGCCTGTGCCATTAAACCCCTACAACTCATCCAGAACGCCGCAGCCCGTCTGGTGTTCAACCTTCCCAAGTTCTCTCACGTCACCCCGCTCCTCCGCTCTCTCCACTGGCTTCCAGTTGAAGCTCACATCCGCTACAAGACTATGGTGCTTGCCTACGGAGCTGTGAGGGGAACGGCACCGCAGTACCTCCAGGCTCTGATCAGGCCCTACACCCAAACAAGGGCACTGCGTTCATCCACCTCTGGCCTGCTCGCCTCCCTACCACTGAGGAAGTACAGTTCCCGCTCAGCCCAGTCAAAACTGTTCGCTGCTCTGGCCCCCCAATGGTGGAACAAACTCCCTCACGACGCCAGGACAGCGGAGTCAATCACCACCTTCCGGAGACACCTGAAACCCCACCTCTTCAAGGAATACCTAGGATAGGATAAGTAATCCTTCTCACCCCCCCTTAAATGATTTAGATGCACTATTGTAAAGTGGCTGTTCCACTGGATGTCAGAAGGTGAATTCACCAATTTGTAAGTCGCTCTGGATAAGAGCGTCTGCTAAATGACTTAAATGTAAATCTAAATGTATATGATAGTATAGTATGATAGTATCGTATGATATGATAGTACAGTATGATATGATAGTATGATATGATAGTACAGTATGATAGTATCGCATGATATGATAGTATTGTATGATATGATAGTATAGTATGATAGTATCGTATGATATGATAGTATGATATGATAGTACAGTATGATATGATAGTATGATATGATAGTACAGTATGATAGTATCGTATGATATGATGGTACAGTATGATAGTATTGTATGATATGATAGTATAGTATGATAGTATCGTATGATATGATAGTATAGTATGGTAGTATATCATGGTTATCATGGTTATCATATTATGATATGCCAGTATAGTATGATATGATAGTATGATATAATAGTATGATAGTATAGTATGATAGTATAGTATGATATGATAGTATAGTATGATAGTATATCATGGTATATCATATTATGATAGTATGATATGCCAGTATAGTATGACAGTATAGTATGATAATATCGTATGATATGATACTATGGTAGTATATCATGGTATATCATATTATGATAGTATGATATGCCAGTATAGTATGATATGACAGTATGATAGTTCAGTATGTAATCTGTATATCTCAGTATGGTCTGACTCTTAAGCATAACTCACATAAAACTTCCAATGACATTGATGCATGATTCACGTGGGAATCCATGTTAAATGTAATTTATATATGCAAGAACCCAATTACATTGTCTACTTTATGTAAGGTTTAGATCAGGGGTATTCAACTCTGACCCTACGAGGTCCGGGAGCCTGCTGGTTTTCTGTTCTCCCTGATCATTAATTGCAAGGACCTGGTGTCCCAGGTCTAAATCAGTCTCTGATTAAAGTTCAGTTTGAAGGTAGAGTATCATTAGGTTTTAAGCAGAGTGCAAATGATACTGTGGAGAAATACAACACAGAATAACAGTACCGCACTGTAAAAAGAAACATATGTTGATTCAATATACTTTTGTAACGCTGCAAGAGGATTGTGAGTTTGTTCAACATGTTTGGCATATTGGCTGACCCTACAGAAATTCTCAAGTTGAATTGTATTTTCACTCAACTGTACATTTTAGGTTCAGTAAAAACATACAATTAAATCTGCGAATGTATTTGCATATTTCCCAGTGTGCCTTGCCTTTTCCAGTGAATTGTAGTTACCACCCATGACTGTATTTGTTAATGACAGAGACATGGTTGTTGAATGGCTTTCATTCCTGTACCCTTCACCAAGTGAATGTTATCTTTATAATTCTATTCTTTATGACCATAAATCATAATGCCTTCCAAGTTAAGTTACACCCTAACACAGTTGTTTGAAACTCCTGTTTTACACACCACATCAAGCCTGTAAGTAATATTATGCTGGCTTGAAAAGTGATGTGTAATTCCTATTAGAATCCAGCCAGAGTAAGGATATTCAACAACTGGAACTTTGAATTAATGCGCAACCTGCATTGAGGATGACTGCAGGGGTAGGGAAGATTATTGAGACCACCTAAATCATCTTACCTGGAACAGCCATCTCATTAACAGGTGCAACTACGAACAGATTGGATTGGTTTAGAAACATCTGTTATGTAATGTATGTTTGTGTAGCATAAAACTAATCCACCAACAACTGTGTGTGCTACATTAACAAAACAGGTATTGAAACAAACTATTCTGAAAATCAACCTGCAAGAGCATGGTGGGCAATATTGTAATGATGTGTGTGGTTTTGAGCAAACATGAATTAGTAATTTTACGAAACAAGCTTGTTCAAATGCAGCTCACTTCGAGCAGAGTGCAGTAAAACAAACTTTAACTCATTTGCTCAAATTCTTGTGCTTTTGAAGTCCACTCAACTCACAGAATAATGCAGATTAAGCAGTTGGCTGTGTGTGTGTGTGTGTGTGTGTGTGTGTGTGTGTGTGTGTGTGTGTGTGTGTGTGTGTGTGTGTGTGTGTGTGTGTGTGTGTGTGTGTGTGTGTGTGTGAGAGAGGGGGGGAACAGAGAGAAAGAAAAGGAAGGGAGAAAGAGAAACAAAAACAGACAAAGACAGAAAGACTAAGAGAGCGAGAGAAAGAGAGGAAAGAGAAAGATAGTTTCAACATCAACAAGAGGCTCTTCATTAAATACTGTAAATGTTATTTTACTGGGTTTTCTTAATCTATTTCTTATATTATTTTCTTTCTACAGTCCACCTTGTCACCCTACTCCTCCTTCTCTGAGTGTTTACCACCCTACTCCTCCTTCTCTGAGTGTTCACCACCCTACTCCTCCTCCTTCTCTGAGTGTTTACCACCCTACTCCTCCTTCTCTGAGTGTTCACCACCCTACTCCTCCTCATTCTCTGAGTGTTTACCACCCTACTCCTCCTCCTTCTCTGGGTGTTTACCACCTTGTCACCCTACTCCTCCTTCTCTGAGTGTTTACCACCCTACTCCTCCTTCTCTGAGTGTTTACCACCCTGTCACCCTACTCCTCCTCCTCTGAGTGTTTACCACCCTACTCCTCCTCTGAGTGTTTACCATCCTGTCACCCTACTCCTCCTCCTTCTCTGAGTGTTTACCACCCTACTCCTCCCCTGAGTGTTTACCACCCTGTCACCCTACTCCCCATCCTTCTCTGAGTGTTTACCACCCTACTCCTCCTCATTCTCTGAGTGTTTACCACCCTACTCCTCCTCCTTCTCTGGGTGTTTACCACCTTGTCACCCTACTCCTCCTCCTCTGAGTGTTTACCACCCTTCTCCTCCTTCTCTGAGTGTTTACCACCCTGTCACCCTACTCCTCCTTCTCTGAGTGTTTACCACCCTAATCCTCCTCCTTCTCTGAGTGTTTACCACCCTACTCCTCCTTCTCTGAGTGTTTACCACCCTACTCCTCCTTCTCTGAGTGTTTACCACCCTACTCCTCCTTCTCTGAGTGTTTACCACCCTACTCCTCCTCCTCTGAGTGTTTACCACCCTACTCCTCCTCATTCTCTGAGTGTTTACCACCCTACTCCTCCTCCTTCTCTGGGTGTTTACCACCTTGTCACCCTACTCCTCCTCCTCTGAGTGTTTACCACCCTTCTCCTCCTTCTCTGAGTGTTTACCACCCTGTCACCCTACTCCTCCTTCTCTGAGTGTTCACCTCCCTACTCCTCCTCCTCTGAGTGTTTACCACCCTACTCCTCCTCCTCTGAGTGTTCACCACCCTACTCCTCCTTCTCTGAGTGTTTACCACCCTGTCACCCTACTCCTCCTTCTCTGAGTGTTTACCACCCTGTCACCCTACTCCTCCTCCTCTGAGTGTTTACCACCCTACTCCTCCTTCTCTGAGTGTTTACCACCCTTCTCCTCCTTCTCTGAGTGTTTACCACCCTACTCTTCCTCCTTCTCTGAGTGTTTACCACCCTACTCCTCCTTCTCTGAGTGTTTACCACCCTACTCTTCCTTCTCTGAGTGTTTACCACCCTACTCCTCCTCCTTCTCTGAGTGTTTACCACCCTACTCCGCCTTCTCTGAGTGTTTACCACCCTACTCCCCCTCCTCTGAGTGTTCACCTCCCTACTCCTCCTCCTCTGAGTGTTTACCACCCTACTCCTCCTCCTCTGAGTGTTCACCACCCTACTCCTCCTTCTCTGAGTGTTTACCACCCTGTCACCCTACTCCTCCTTCTCTGAGTGTTTACCACCCTGTCACCCTACTCCTCCTCCTCTGAGTGTTTACCACCCTACTCCTCCTCCTTCTCTGACTGCTTACCACCCTACTCCTCCTTCTCTGAGTGTTTACCACCCTACTCCTCCTTCTCTGAGTGTTTACCTCCCTACTCCTCCTCCTCTGAGTGTTTACCACCCTACTCCTTCTCCTCTGAGTGTTCACCACCCTACTCCTCCTTCTCTGAGTGTTTACCACCCTGTCACCCTACTCCTCCTTCTCTGAGTGTTTACCACCCTACTCCCCCTTCTCTGAGTGTTCACCACCCTGTCGCCCTACTCTGGCTTTTCATTAGGTTCAGACCCAGGGCCCTTTGTAATGGAATCTGAGGCTCTGTGTAAATCAAATCTAATAGAGCTGTGTGTCAGTGGAGCTCACGTCACCTGCCACTAAGGGAGAGAGATGTTGAAACAACAATACTTTATAAGAAAGAGAATTGTGCTGAAGAGAAAGTATTCAGCTGTTACAACTGTCAAAGGACAATATTCAGCCACTACTGTTGAGGCAACAAACATTTCAGCTGTTAGGCTATCATCAGTGTGTGGACAAAAACACCATTACATATTAATAACATGTAAGATCATTACATATTAATAACATAAAAGACCATTACATATTAATAACATGTAAGACCAGCACATATTATTAACATGTAAGAACATTACATATTAATAACATGTAAGAACATTACATATTAATAACATGTAAGAACATTACATATTAATAACATGTAAGTCCATTACATATTAATACCATGTAAGTCCATTACTTATTAGCGATAGTAACATGCTCTGTCTTACTGCGGGGTGAAGTGGTGTTTTGACTTATCCTGGACACTCAGGACAACCTTTTCTGATTGAATACCCCACAGGGCAGTACGCACTACTGAGGTTAGTGTCATGGTGTAAGGTTAGGGTTAGGACTGGGTAAAGTTGTAGTGTCAATATGGTTTACTCACATCTGTCCCTGTGGCACGGTCAAGTTGAGATTACTCAGGACTTTGAGTTCCCCGTACGACCGACACACTTCCCGACACCGGATCGCCGAACCCCCCAGCCCTGGGGAGGGGGGAGGAGCTTCCTCGTCTGCCTTCATCCTTCCCTCCGCCAACTGGAAGAAGAAAAACAAGTTAAAAAAATCAATCACCCCTCTTCACAGCATTATGGCCCAGTGTTGTGATTAGGGTTTCTTTCCCAAAATTCCCATGTTTTCCAGAAACCCCAGTTAGAAGATTCATGGAATCAGGAAGGAATAGGCAGGAAATCCAGGAATCCTCCAACCAGGGTTTCATGAAAACCTGGGAATTTGGGGAAAGTTACCCGAATGTTGCAGCCCAAGTAGCAATTGAGGGAGAACAGCCGGGGCAGGACGTGAACCGGCGACTATGGTTACAGGGCAAGTGTTACTATTACCTATGCCATTAAGGGACTCGTTGCTGAAACAGACGCAGTAGCACATACAGGGAAAACACACCAGGCTGCGTTACAAAGGGCACAACCATATTCCAGACGTAGTGCACTACATTTGACCAGAGCCCATATAGGACCCTGGTCAAAAGTAGTGCACTATCTTTGGCCAGAGCCCATATAGGACCCTGGTCAAAAGTAGTGCATTATCTTTGGCCAGAGCTGGCCAGAGCCCATATAGGACCCTGGTCAAAAGTAGTGCACTATATGGAAAATTGGTTGTCATTTGGGATGCAGACCAACTAAGGACTTGCTCATTACGGACAACAGAATGTGAACTAAATGACATCTTCTCAGCAAGTCGCTGCCATGAATCTGTCTGTGTCATGTAGCAGACCTGTGTTGAAATATTATTTGAAAATCATTTGAAATGCTTTCTCTGTGCTTGATTTATCTTGCCTGGTTTAATGGGACCAATATAATAGTCCCACAACTGTAAACCCTGCCCATCTGGCACTCCAGGTAGGCTAAAGCAAACGATCAAAGTATTTGAGAGAGATCAAAACAGAATATGAACCCAGGTCTGGTGGTGGCGTGCCTGTAACTTGGCCTGCATTGAATCTAGGTCGTAGAGCAACCCACACTGGCACCCTATTCCCTACGTAGTGCACTACTTTTCACCAAGGCCCATAGGGATATAGTGGTCTATATAGGGAATAGGGTACCATTTGGGACGCACCCTGGGTCAAAATCATCTTTAATCCCTGCCTCCTGTCTCCTGTTTCATTCTCCCTTTCTCTGTGTTGGCGTCCCTTGTTTGTCTCCCTTTCTCTGTGCTGGCTTCCCCTGTTTCATTCTCCCTTTCTCTAGGTTGGCTTCCCCTGTTTCATTCTCCATTTCTCTGTGTTGGCTTCCCTTGTTTGTCTCCCTTTCTCTGTGTTGGCTTCCCCTGTTTCATTCTCCCTTTCTCTGTGTTGGCTTCCCCTGTTTCATTCTCCCTTTCTCTGTGCTGGCTTCCCTGTTTCATTCTCCCTTTCTCTGTGTTGGCTTCCCCTGTTTCATTCTCCCTTTCTCTGTGTTGGCTTCCCTTGTTTGTCTCCCTTTCTCTGTGTTGGCTTCCCGTTCTCCCTCACATAATCCAGCATCTTTCATTCCACCGTTGGGAGATTAGAGGGAAACCACTCCGTAATCTGACTCATTCGATCAAGGTCACCTTCTTTGACACAATGCCACATGGCAGCATATGTACAGACCTGTACTATCGTTATAATAGTAATAGCCAGGACACTGTTGTGCTGTAATAACGTTGTAATATAGGATATTGATAAGTGACACATTATAAAGCACATCTACACAGACAGACGTATTCATTCACTGTAAGGGAATTTGTCCATGGTTCTTTTCTTTCTGCTTGAAGTTCAACGTTTTTATTAATCAAATTGCAGACCGCAAATGATCTGAAATACTTGATATTAACAGATTAAAGACTCCAGTTCAAGTTTAAAGCTCCATAAAAATAAGATTTTTTTTTTTAAAGTATCATTTGAGCCATCCAACAAGATGTTGAAGTAAACTACTGTGTTCACCTGATTACTTTAAATTAAGAAAATAAATTGAAGCCAGGTAGGCTACATTTGATGCTAACGACGAGTGTCACACCGATTTGTCGTTATTATATCAGATACCCACTGATACTGTACTATACGTTTAACCTACCTAATCTTTGAAAGAGGGACAATCACAAACTATATAAAAACACGAAAACTCAAGCTGAATGCTTAATTTAGCCAACTAGGAATAACAGCTTGTCCAACATTGTGACAGAGACTCACCTGAAATAGTCCTTCTCCCCAAGGAGACGTTTAGTAGCCTACTGGGGATGAAGAGCAACAATGTAGCCACCTGCACTGTAGTCTGTGTGTGTCTGCCTAGCCAACGGTGTAGGTAGGTTATATTGCAACGTGGTAGAGCAGGTTGGGTTTCGAGAAGGGAGAAGTCTCTCTCTGGAACACATGCACCTCTTATTCTACTACTAAATTACATTAACAGAGAATTAGCGAGACAAATGATAAACTAGAAAAACAAACCACGACACTCCTACCACGACACCTTCCTATGATTTTCTTCAGTTTAGGTGGCCTATATACGGCAGCGGGACTCCCATCGTAAGAAACGGAGCAGCCATATATTCTGTTGGAACTGGAACAGCAAATTCATTTATAGGCGCAATAACATTCCAACTGGTGCCGGTTCGCTCTTTCGTGAATCAACAGTGCATTTATCCAAAGCTAATTTAGCCCATCTGCTATCATCACAATCCGATACAGAATATAGAACAAGCGTTCGCTCTCCAATCATCTTGTAGACAAAAAACTACCTTACAGAGAGCCTGACAACTTCCGCTTCACTGCACCTCCAAAACGGAGCGTTTCGGACTCTGTCGGTTCGCCCAACTAGCGCATTTATCCTACAATTGACCATGAATTCGGCAGCGAAAGCGTCATGCATGCATGACCTGTGATGCGTGTTGGTGCCTGGCTATTTTTATACATCGGTTGGCTCCATGCCGGTATAGACAGCTGCTAGGTTTTCACGTCATTTCAAATCAATGCTTCTTTTATAAACGCCGCAGTGCACTTCCACTCTGCACCAGACATTCCATTTTATGCCCACAGGAACGGAATTCAAACACGCGTCTCCTTTTATTCCATCACTATATTTTCCCACATCCTAAGGATGTCCCTGTTTACTGGGCCTATGGTGCTTTTTTCTGGAATGCTAATTGTCTATGGAGTTATTTCAGCATATACATATCAGCGTTAGCCGTATTGCATTGTCAGATCTTCCATAAAACACCTCACTAAATAATGCCCCCATGTATCCAGCTTTGCCGGTTTACAAACGTTGCATACCTGCTCCTCCATCTCGGTGCATTCGGGCGGTCCTCCTGTCGTCGCAGCATCACCCGCGGCTGCTGCCTCAGAGGCCATGGTCGTCGGTTGGCGGGAGATGCATCCAGCCTCAGCTCCCCAGCAGATGGCCTCACTAAAATCAATAGGCTACTATCTCCATCTACTGGTGAAGGAAAGGAACTATAGGAAAGTTGTCTGAAAACAGACCAATACTTTGTTTTATTAGCAAGCATCAAATGCAAACAATACAGGCAATCATACAAACATGTAAAACATGTTCAGTAACATCTGACCACACAAAACAGAGACAATTAATTTACATAATATCAACAGAAAAGTGCCTTAGGCCAAATTAATTAAGATTATGTGTCCGAAAATTTCAGATGAGACAATACTTTTTCCAATGGGAGTAACAAAATAAAAAGGTGTGCATCAACTATATCGTTTTTGGTCATGCCTGTCTAAACCGCCCCTCTGTGTGACGGGGACTTCCCGTGAGGGTTGGTGGGATGTCTCTCAACCGGAGGTGTGTCTTCAGTAGGGAGGGAAGAGGAAGCTGCTGCACCACATCGGTCTGCAGCAGAACCACTGAACCCAACTCTTCCCTGACCCGCACAGCCTGCAGAGATGAGAGAGGCTACACACTCTAGATAGAGACAGAGAGAGAGGACACACACACACACACACACTTTGGAATTCAAATATGTCACACTAAATAGCATCTGCTGAATGACAAAAATGTAATGTGTAAATGTTATTGTGTGTTACCTAGCCTTCACAGGGCTACCCCTGCCCCTCCAACCTAACCTTCACAGGGCTACCCCTGCCCCTCCAACCTAACCTTCACAGGGCTACCCCTGCCCCTCCAACCTAACCTTCACAGGGCTACCCCTGCCCCTCCAACCTAACCTTCACAGGGCTACCCCTGCCCCTCTAACCTAACCTTCACAGGGCTACCCCAGCCCCTCCGACCTAGCCTTCACAGGGCTACCCCTGCACCTCCATCCTAGCCTTCACAGGGCTACAGCTGCCCTTCCAATTACCCTTCACAGGGCTACCCCTGCTGCTCTGGTCTGGAGAGGCTCCCGCTTGGCTGCTCTGGTCTGGAGAGGCTCCCGCTCGGCTGCTCTGGTCTGGAGAGGCTCCTGCTCGGCTGCTCTGGTCTGGGTATGCCCCTGTGTTTGAGGATATACTGCATCTCTGATTCACAACAGGTCAGAATGTAGAACCATATCTGTTCTGTGTGTGTGTGTGTGTGTGTGTGTGTGTGTGTGTGTGTGTGTGTGTGTGTGTGTGTGTGTGTGTGTGTGTGTGTGTGTGTGTGTGTGTGTGTGTGTATATATGTCTGTTTACCTTAAGAGCAGCCTGATGAGGGCAGGATCTCTTGGAGCCACAGTGTCTTGTGTATGTTCCGTTGACCTCTCCCCCTTCCCGAACCAGCAACTCCACCATATCTGTGTGTCCAGCGTCTACAGCTACACAGACCATCCAATAACATTTGGTGTAAAACTTCTAAGAAGGTTGACGAAGTCCTTCTGTTGTGTGTGTGTTACCTGAGTATAGAGGACAGGACACAGAGAGGCCGTCAGCTGGCTTGTTCGGGGTCAGCGTCTGTTTCAAGGAGTTGGACCACATCCAGGTGTCCATTCTGAGCAGCCATGTACCGCGCCGACTGACCCGCATCTGTCAGAGGGGTCACGTAGGCAAGGCAACCAAGGGAAGAGCTTGCTGCACCGAGCCAATGGAAAGAGGATCCTCTTTAGCTTATTGAGGTGCACTTCCAGGTGCCAAGTAGGCTTGGGCGGTGTGTTGTATACCGGGGTATTTGGAAAAAGCCACGGGATGTTTGTTTTTTAAATACCATCGTAACTATTTATTTGAAGTTTATTTTAAAACATTTGAATATTTGTATCTACTTTTTAAGTAAATACCTGCGGTCAACTTGTGCAAAACATTAGGAGATGAAGAAGATCAAGTTGTTCACTTCAACTGTCACAATGTTTCACTATGAAGCTTACCGGGCGTCCCCAGTCATATGCTGTTTGTTTACTCACTGTCGTGCAGCAGAGGCCAGCAGTATGCCACCCTGTAGCCCACTGCTGTTTGTTTACTCACTGTCGTGCAGCAGAGGCCAGCAGCATGCCACCCTGTAGCCCACTGCTGTTTGTTTACTCACTGTCGTGCAGCAGAGGCCAGCAGCATGCCACCCTGTAGCCCACTGCTGTTTGTTTACTCACTGTCGTGCAGCAGAGGCCAGCAGCATGCCACCCTGTAGCCCACTGCTGTTTGTTTACTCACTGTCGTGCAGCAGAGGCCAGCAGCATGCCACCCTGTAGCCCACTGCTGTTTGTTTACTCACTGTCGTGCAGCAGAGGCCAGCAGCATGCCACCCTGTAGCCCACTGCTGTTTGTTTACTCACTGTCGTGCAGCAGAGGCCAGCAGCATGCCACCCTGTAGCCCACTGCTGTTTGTTTACTCACTGTCGTGCAGCAGAGGCCAGCAGCATGCCACCCTCTATCCCACTGCTGTTTGTTTACTCACTGTCGTGCAGCAGAGGCCAGCAGCATGCCACCCTGTAGCCCACTGCTGTTTGTTTACTCACTGTCGTGCAGCAGAGGCCAGCAGCATGCCACCCTGTAGCCCACTGCTGTTTGTTTACTCACTGTCGTGCAGCAGAGGCCAGCAGCATGTCACCCTGTATCCCACTGCTGTTTGTTTACTCACTGTCGTGCAGCAGAGGCCAGCAGCATGCCACCCTGTAGCCCACTGCTGTTTGTTTACTCACTGTTGTTCAGCAGAGGCCAGCAGCATGTCACCCTGTAGCCCACTGCTGTTTGTTTACTCACTGTCGTGCAGCAGAGGCCAGCAGCATGTCACCCTGTATCCCACTGCTGTTTGTTTACTCACTGTCGTGCAGCAGACGCCAGCAGCATGCCACCCTGTATCCCACTGCTGTTTGTTTACTCACTGTCGTGCAGCAGAGGCCAGCAGCATGCCACCCTGTATCCCACTGCTGTTTGTTTACTCACTGTCGTGCAGCAGAGGCCAGCAGCATGCCACCCTGTGTCCCACTGCTGTTTGTTTACTCACTGTTGTTCAGCAGAGGCCAGCAGCATGTCACCCTGTAGCCCACTGCTGTTTGTTTACTCACTGTCGTGCAACAGAGGCCAGCAGCATGCCACCCTGTGTCCCACTGCTGTTTGTTTACTCACTGTCGTGCAGCAGAGGCCAGCAGCATGTCACCCTGTAGCCCACTGCTGTTTGTTTACTCACTGTCGTGCAGCAGAGGCCAGCAGCATGCCACCCTGTATCCCACTGCTGTTTGCAGGGTCAGTCCCTGGATGGGAGAACAGATGCTGCTGGAAGTGGTGTCGGAGGGCCAGTAGGAGGCACTCTTTCCTCTGGTCTAACAAATTGGTCAATAAAGATTCAATGGCATTTATTGTAAGAGTAGGGGTGATAACCCTGGTGTCCTGGCTAAATTCCCCATCTGGCCCTCATACCATCATGGACACCTAATCATCCCCAGCTTCCAATTGGCTCATTCATCTTCCCTGTAACTATTGGGTGGAATGAGATGTTCGATGACCAGATGTCCACATACACAACCAAAAGTAAGTGTTTAGCTTCCTCCAAAAATACACGTTTTTGTGTGTATTTAACGTATCTCAATTAACAATATTTTAAATAGGTCCAAATCCAGGCTCCAGTCCACATTTCTGGCTCCAACCTACACTAAACCACATAACATCACTAATAACATTACTGTTATTCTCCATGCTTCTTAAATTATTCAACTTCTTCCCAGTTGCCAGGACAACAAACTGCTTATTTGTAGTCTGATATGCCTAGTTGTCTTTTTAATTTTATTGTAAAAAAAAACAATATATAAAAACAAACAGAGTACACAACAGAGTATCCAAACATAACAAACAGTCAGAGTAATGCAGCCCATACATTATGTCAACACCTTGTTACTACATTCAACCTTTTGGTTTGTGTTTGTTATCAACAGAGTATCCAAACATAACAAACAGTCAGAGTAATGCAGCCCATACATTATGTCAACACCTTGTTACTACATTCAACCTTTTGGTTGTGTGTGTTATCAGAAGAAGAAATGTTCTTTATATATTGTTCAATTTCATTCCAAAAATAGTAAAGAGGTTTTTGTCATTTACATTTATGAATATGGAATTGAGATAAAATACCAATGAGGTTGATTTAAGAAGAAAGATTTTGCTATACTTTTAAAACCAAATATCACATTTTCTAGTAGAAGGGAAAATGTTTATGATCGAAAACAATCTCCAGATATCTTGCCACAGCTTCCTGGTATAAGAGCAATACCAAACTAAATGTGAAGCAGTCTCCTGTTGGTCATCACAGAAGGTAATGTTGGTCATTACAGAAGGTCATGTTGGTCATGACAGAAGGTAGGTCATTACAGAAGGTCATGTTGGTCATTACAGAAGGTCATGTTGGTAATGTCGATCAATACAGAAGGTCATGTCGGTCATCACAAAAGGTAATGTTGGTCATTACAGAAGGTAGGTAATTACAGAATGTAATGTTGGTCATCACAGAAGGCCATGTTGGTCATCACAGAAGGTAATGTTGGTCATGACAGAAGATAATGTTGTTCATCACAGAGGGTAATGTTGGTCATTACAGAAGGTCATGTTGGTCATTACAGAAGGTCATGTTGGTAATGTCGGTCAATACAGAAGGTAATGTTTTTCATCACAAAAGGTAATGCTGTTCATCACAGAAGGTAATGTTGGTCATTACAGAAGGTAGGTCATTACAGAAGGTCATGTTTTTCATCACAAAAGGTCATGTTGGTCATTACAGAAGGTAATGTTGGTCATCACAGAAGGTCATGTTGGTCATTACAGAAGGTAATGTTGGTCATTACAGAAGGTCATGTTGGTCATCACAGAAGGTCATGTTGGTCATCACAGAAGGTAATGTTGGTCATTACAGAAGGTCATGTTGGTCATTACAGAAGGTAGGTCATTACAGAAGGTAGGTCATTACAGAAGGTCATGTTGGTCATTACAGAAGGTCATGTTGGTCATTACAGAAGGTCATGTTGGTCATTACAGAAGGTCATGTTGGTCATTATTAGAAGGTAATGTTGGTCATTACAGAAGGTAGGTCATTACAGAAGGTCATGTTGGTCATTACAGAAGGCGATGTTGTTAATGTCGGTCATCACAGAAGGTAATGTTGGTAATGTCGGTCATTTCAGAAGGTAGTGTTGATCATCACAGAAGGTCATGTTGGTCATCACAGAAGGTAATGTTGGTCATTACAGAAGGTAATGTTGGTCATTACAGAAGTTAATGTTGATAATGTCAGTCATTTCAGAAGGTAGTGTTGATCATCACAGAAGGTCATGTTGGCCACCACAGAAGGTAATGTTGGTCATTACAGAAGGTACAAGAAACATCAATGTATTTTATAAACTTCAAGATCATGTTTAGTAGGGCAGCACTTGTGGATTCATTTATATTAA